>NC_084743.1:66032138-66094638 GCF_033978785.1 Entelurus aequoreus | reverse complement strand
ACTTTGCTGTTTACTGCAGACGAACTGCTTTACGGTAGACTAAACGTGACTGCTGTTGTTGTGTGTTGCTACCGCGCTGGGAGGACGTTAATGAAACTGCCTAACAATAAACCCACATAAGAAACCAAGAACTCTCTCTCCTTGTTGTGCACTCTACTCTCTCTAAAAGCCGTAGATGTTATGACGTCATGGGGCCGGCAAGCTGTTTATATTGTGGGAAAGCGGACGTGAGAACGGCTGTCCCCACTCAGGTCCGCATTGAGCTGGAGGGGGCGTGGCCTCCAGCTCCGGCTGAATACCGGGAGTTTGTCGGGAGAAAATCTCTGCCGGGAGGTTGTCGGTAGAGGCGCTGAATACCGGGATTCTCCCGCTAAAAACGGGAGGGTTGGCAAGTATGCGATTATATCAGCAGTCCGATATTATCGGACATCTGTAGCCACAACAATCACCAAAATAAAGTGTGTAAAATCCTGGAGGGACTTGAATAACATCCTCCGTGTTTTTTCATAATCTCTACCCAAAACACCCTCATCCATTCTCTGTGGACACGTGGTGATCCCGTAACTGAAAGTAAACATACGCACAAAAAGATTCCAGAGCAGAACATTTGAAGAGGTGCTGAAGTGAAAAGCTCGGCATATATTTTGCCTTTCTGCGTACTCAGCGCGAGGGGAAAAAAAGACAAAAGACGAGATGGCCTCGCAACGAGGGAAGAGGAACCAACGCCTGGCTTCAGGAAGCCTTGCAAAGAAGAGGAACTACGAGGCCGGGAGACGCCGCCGACGTTTGTGGCACCGTGACGCATGTGACTCTGACGAGATGAGGCGGTGACGTGGGCGGCCATTTGAATGACAGACAAAGAGGCTTTCAATTTCCACCTTTTAGCATCCCGTGTGGCCTGACTGGCACATTATCAACGCATCCCACCGTTTAATGGTGCAGACATACCTGCAAAGTGAGAAGTGCATTCCAAATAGCAGCATGTGAAGACGTAGAACACTTCAGAGATCTCAAATAACAAGCCCTAGTTCAGGGGTCGGCAACCCGCGGCTCTAGAGCCGCATGCGGCTCTTTAGCGCCGCCCTAGTGGCTCTCTGGAGCTTTTTCAAAAATGTATGAAAAATGGAAAAAGATGAGGGGAAAAAAATATATTTTTAGTTTTAATATGGTTTCTGTAGGACAGGGGTCACCAACGCGGTGCCCGCGGGCACCAGGTAGCCCGTAAGGACCAGATGAGTAGCCCGCTGGCCTGTTCTAAAAATAGCTCAAATAGCAGCACTTACCAGTGAGCTGCCTCTATTTTTAAAATTGTATTTATTTACTAGCAAGCTGGTCTCTCTTTGCCCGACATTTTTAATTCTAAGAGAGACAAAACTCAAATAGAATACGAAAATCCAAGAAAATATTTTAAAGGCTTGGTCTTCACTTGTTTAAATAAATTCATTATTTTTTTACTTTGCTTCTTATAACTTTCAGAATGACAATTTTAGAGAAAAAATACAACCTTAAAAATGATTTTAGGATTTTTAAACACATATACCTTTTTTACCTTTTAAATTCCTTTCTCTTCTTTCCTGACAATTTAAATCAATGTTCAAGTAAATGTATTGTTTTTTATTGTAAAGAATAATAAATAAATTTTAACTTAATTCTTCATTTTAGCTTCTGTTTTTTCGACGAAGAATATTTGTGAAATATTTCTTCAAATTTATTGTGATTAAAATTCAAAAAAATTATTCTGGCAAATCTAGAAAATCTGTAGAATCAAATTTAAATCTTATTTCAAAGTCTTTTGAATTTCTTTTCAAAATTTTCTTCTGGAAAATCTAGAAGAAATAATGATTTGTCTTTGTTAGAAATATAGCTTGGTCCAATTTGTTATATATTCTAACAAAGTGCAGATTGGATTTTAACCTATTTAAAACATGTCATCAAAATTCTAAAATTAATCTTAATCAGGAAAAATTACTAATGATGTTCCATAAATTATTTTTTTAATTTTTTCAAAAAGATTCGAATTAGCTAGTTTTTCTCTTCTTTTTTTCGGTTGAATTTTGAATTTTAAAGAGTCAAAATTGAAGATAAACTATGTTTCTAAATTTAATTGTCATTTTTTTCGGGTTTTCTCCTCTTTTAAACCATTCAATTAAGTGTAAATATCATTAATTATTAATAATAACAGAGTTAAAGGGAAATTGAGCAAATTGGCTATTTCTGGCAATTTATTTAAGTGTGTATCAAACTGGTAGCCCTTCGCATTAATCAGTACCCAAGAAGTAGCTCTTACTTTCAAAAAGGTTGGTGACCCCTGCTGTAGGAGGACAAACATGACACAAACCTCCCTAATTGTTATAAAGCACACTGTTTGTATTAAACATGCTTCACTGATTCGAGTATTTGGCGAGCGCAGTTTTGTCCTACTAATTTTGGCGGTCCTTGAAGTCATCGTAGTTTGTTTACATGTATAACTTTCTCCGACTTTCTAGGACGTGTTTTATGCCACTTCTTTTTCTGTCTCATTTTGTCCACCAAACTGTTAACGTTGTGCGTGAAGGCACAAAGGTGAGTTTTGTTGATGTTATTGACTTGTGTGGAGTGCTAATCAGACATATTTGGTCACTGCATTAATGCTAGCTAATCGATGCTAACATGCTATTTAGGCTAGCTATATGTACATATTGCATCATTATGCCTCATTTGTAGGTATATTTGAGGTCATTTAGTTTCCTTTAAGTCCTCTTAATTCAATTTATATCTCATGACACACTATCTGTATGTAATATGGCTTTGAATTTTTTGCGGCTCCAGACAGATTTCTTTTTGTATTTTTGGTCCAATATGGCTCTTTCAACATTTTGGGTTGCCGACCCCTGCCCTAGTTAGAATTGCGTGTACTATTAGTGGCCGTGTTAAGACTGTGTGTACGATTGATAACAAGTGCAAAAGTGGTGCGGACCGCCTTATTCAAAGGAGGTTTTTGCGTATATACCAGATGTCACCATGGAGACACTCATTTCCCACCACACTTATGGCATCATATGGTCTAAACCAGGGGTCGGCAACCCAAAATGTTGAAAGAACCATTTTGAACCAAAAAAGTAATCTGTCTGGAGCCACCAAAAAAAAAAATACTTATATAAGTGTTATAATGATGGCAACCCATGATGTAAGTGGCTAATTGGCTATATTAGCCTACTATCAAAATGACTATGGGTCGCAGGCTGACACAAATCTTTGTTGACAGAAATGTTGAAATGTAATATTTATTCTACACATTTTTTCAAAATTGGAAAACATTAGTAAAACCTTTCAGAAGGTGAGATAACTCCTGGAAATGACTGTTTTAGACTTAGACTTAGACAAACTTTAATGATCCACAAGGGAAATTGTTCAACACAGTAGCTCAGTTATAATGATGGAAAGTGTAAGGATGGAAAGGACAATGCAGGTATAAATAGACTAATATAGCGATAAAAAAAGCTAACATATATACGAATATATACAAAATATGTGTACAGAATAATATATATACAGATATATTATATTATGTCTATAACATATATACAATATATACCAGTGACCATGTACAATATTACAGTATAGACAGTATATATACTGTAATATTGTAATGGCCAAAGGTATAGATGTGTGTGTCCAAGTTATAAGAAACGTCAGGCTGTCTTCTTCTAATGGATTTATTACAATCTTTGCAAGCTGGCTAACGTTTGCTGTGGTCTGGAACAACATGGCACACTAACAACTATCAGAAATGCAGCCAATATTACATACAGATAATGTGTCATGAAACATGGAAAGATAAACTAAATACACAGAGGACATAAGTAAAGGGAATTAAATGAGCTCAAATATACCTACAAATGAGGCATAATGATGCAATATGTACATGCAGCTAGCCTAAATAGCATGGATTAGCTTGCAGTCATGCATTGACCAAATATGCCGGATTAGCAGTCCATAACACGTCAATAGCATCAACAAAACTCAACTTTGTGCATTCGCGCACAGTATAAAACAATTGGTGGACAAAATGAGACAAAGAAGGAATGGCATAAAACACGTCTTTCTGTGGGAGCATCTGAGAAAGTTATACATGTAAACATGTATAACTTATTTTTCCCATTTCCATACATTTTTTGAAAAAGCTCCTTGGAGCAAGTAGGGCGCCGCTCAAAAGTCGCATGTGGCTCCAGAGCCGCGGGTCGTATTTCCTGGTTCTAGTCCGGACTCGAGCAGCAGCATTTTGTACGTACCGCAGCTGCTTTACTGCTCGTTTTGGGAGAAGGTAATTACAGTCGTCTAACCCGCTGGAGGCAAAGGAAGCCAGTGCGGTGACCTAAGCACTGGACGAATATGGTCGTATTTACTGGTTCTATACCGGACTCGAGCAGCAGCATTTTGTACGTACCGCAGCTGCTTTACTGCTCGTTTTGGGAGAAGGTAATTACAGTCGTCTAACCCGCTGGAGGCAAAGGAAGCCAGTGCGGTGACCTAAGCACTGGACGAATATGGTCGTATTTACTGGTTCTAGTCCGGACTCGAGCAGCAGCATTTTGTACGTACCGCAGCTGCTTTACAGCTCGTTTAGGGAGAAGGTAATTACAGTTGTCTAACCCGCTGGAGGCAAAGGAAGCCAGTGCAGTGACCTAAGCACTGGACGAATATGGTCGTATTTACTGGTTCTAGTCCGGACTCGAGCAGCAGCATTTTGTACGTACCGCAGCTGCTTTACAGCTCGTTTAGGGAGAAGGTAATTACAGTCGTCTAACCCGCTGGAGGCAAAGTAAGCCAGTGCGGTGACCTATGCACTGGACGAATATGGTCATATTTCCTGGTTCTAGTCCGGACTTGAGCAGCAGCATTTTGTACGTACCGCAGCCGCTTTGCAGCTCATTTTGGGAGAAGGTAATTACAGTCCTCTAACCCGCTGGAGGCAAAGGAAGCCAGTGCGGTGACCTAAGCACTGGACGAATATGGTCATATTTACTGGTTCTATACCGGACTCGAGCAGCAGCATTTTGTACGTACCGCAGCTGCTTTACAGCTCGTTTAGGGAGAAGTTAATTACAGTCGTCTAACCCGCTGGAGGCAAAGTAAGCCAGTGCGGTGACCTGAGCACTGGACGAATATGGTCATATTTCCTGGTTCTGGTCCGGACTCGAGCAGCAGCATTTTGTACGTACCGCAGCCGCTTTGCAGCTCATTTTGGGAGAAGGTAATTACAGTCCTCTAACCCGCTGGAGGCAAAGGAAGCCAGTGCGGTGACCTAAGCACTGGACGAATAGATGGTCGTATTTCCTGGTTCTCGTCCGGACTCGAGCAGCAGCATTTTGTACGTACCGCAGCTACTTCACAGCTCGTTCAGGGAGAAGGTAATTACAGTCGTCTAACCCGCTGGAGGCAGAGGCAGGGATTAGTCTATGTGGATCTGATTCAGACATTATTCATGTGATTTTGGCAATGTTTCAGGTGGTAAGAAGCTGCTGATGTTATTAACGTGGCTGTTAAATCAGATTTAGGGCCGACATTTTCTTTTGCGAAGCGCTGGCGGCCCGGAGCAGTCCGGCCGACTTACACTCGGTGCCGTCGGTCGGGAAACGGGGGAGCGAGCGAGGGATTGAAAGGAAGAATCAAAGAACAGCGGAGTGACAAGGAAGCATCTGAAGTCGCGCATGCAGGCATCAGCTCAGGGCTTGTTTCAACAATGAAATGAACACCCCCGGAAAACGCAATTACTCTCACTCCTGTCTTCCCTCCTCGACTTCTCCTCCCGCTCGCCCCTGTCTCTTCCAGGGCTTTAATTATGCATGATTTAATCACGGGGCGCGCTAACACACACCACAGCTGCCATCTGACACACACACACACACACACACACAAGTCAATTAGACATATTTTCAAGTGGCAACACCTTTATGATATGAACTCCAAACAAAAGCTCCAAACATTTTGCAGTGCGTATAACTCATTGAACTTTTGCTGGATTCAATTTATTTGATATCCATCTTTTTTTCTCTTTTTTTTTCTCGGCACACCTCGACGTGCTTTACTATAAATCCCGCTCCAATCAGAATGAAAATGTCACGCTCGGCGCCCACTCAATTATCTCCAAAGGGACCGAAATGTCCCAAATCCAATATCATAACTTTCCAATTATCTATCCTCAAGTGAATGTGGCCGCCTCCGACCGTAAGCCAAATAAAGTTGTTCATGATTTAAAACACAATTTATCCATTTGGTGATGGAGAAGTGTGACAAGGGGGCGTCTTCCACACTCTTTAAGTCCTCCTGAGAACCAGCTTTCTGTTCAGCGGACATTTATTTTTGCTCTATTTCTTTTCTCAAAGCATGCAAAAGTATTTGGCCACCTGCCTTGACTCACATATGAACTTGAAGTGCCATCCCATTCCTAACCCATAGGGTTCAATATGATGCCGGTCCACCTTTTGCAGCTATTACAGCTTCAACTCCTCTGGGAAGGCTGTCCACAAGGTTGCGGAGTGTGTTTATGGGAATTTTCCACCATTCTTCCAAAAGCGCATTGGTGAGGTCACACACTGGAAGGCCTGGCTCTCAGTCTCCGTTCTAATTCATCCCCAATGGTGTTCTATGGGGTTCAGGTCAGGACTCTGTGCAGGCCAGTCAAGTTCATCCACACCAGACTCTGTCATCCATGTCTATATGGACCATGCTTTGTGCGCTGGTGCACAATCATGTTGGAAGAGGAAAGGGGCCCGCCGCAAACTGTTCCCACAAGGTTGGGGTCATGGAATTGTCCAAAATGTTTTGGTATCCTAGAGCATGGGTGTCAAACTCTGGCCCGCGGGCTAAATTTGGCCAGCCAGCCAGCCCAGTCACATAACATGTGCACACACATTAAAATGCAATGCATACTTCATCAACAGCGATACAGGTTACACTGAGGGCAGCCGAATAAAAAAACTTTAACACTGTTAGAAATATACGCCACACTGTAAATCCACACCAAACCAGAACCCTTTGCAGCACTAACTCTTCCGGGACTCTACAAGGTGTGTGTGTGTGGGGGGGAGGTTTGGTGGTAGCGGGGGTGTATATTGTAGCGTCCCGGAAGAGTTAGTGCTGCATAGGATTCTGGGTATTTGTTCTGTTGTGTTTATGTCGGTGTTGAAAGCTATTTGTTGAATACAAGAAGAAAAATCCATAAATTAGCCGCACCGCTTTATAAGCCGCAGCTTACAAAGCGTGGGGGAAAATTAGAGGCTTATAGTAAGGAAGACGTTTAAGACTTGTATTATTGACTTCTCCATGCACGTAACTCGGCATTCAGGTCAGGACTCTGTGCAGGCCAGTCAAGTTCATCCACACCAGACTCTGTCATCCATGTCTTTATGGACCATGCTTTGTGCGCTGGTGCACAGTCATGTTGGAAGAGGAAAGGGGCCCGCCGCAAACTGTTCCCACAAGTTTGGGAGCATGGAATTGTCCAAAATGTTTTGTTATCCTGGAGCATTCAAAGTTCCTTTCACTGGAACGAAGGGGCCAAGCCCAACTCCTGAAAAACAACCCCACACCAAATTTCACACTCAGCACAATGCAGTCCGAAATGTACCGCTCTCCTGGGCAACCTCCAAACCCAGACTCGTCCATCAGATTTCCAGATGGAAAAGCGTGATTCATCACTCCATCACTCTCGTCCAAAAGATGGCGCTACGCATTGGCGTTGTTAGGCCTATTTTAGGGGGGCTCAAAATCCAGTCCGCATTTTCTCTGCGACCTTGCTTGCGGTCCTTGGACTTGTTCATATAGAAAATGCCCACATCACTCAAAATCTGGTTTGTAACAAAAATTTTGTATTGAAGGAGGAATAGCAAACTTCCTGTTGATTTTTGCTGAAGGATGTCAATCTATGAAATGTAGGTCTAGGACCTACATAGAGGTATTTGTTTCATGTCTCTAAGACGTTCCTACCGGAAGTTATAAGCAGTTTTGTCTGAGTTTTCCTCTAAAAAGCAGTTTTTTCTCTGTTTTATTTAAAAATTGCTCTAGAGCACAATTTTGAGTTTCGGGGTTCGGTTATTTTTTGAGATCGCAATTTCTACCAGTCCCGATGTGTGTGAGAAGTTTGGTGAGTTTTGAAGTATTTTAAGGGGGTCAAATTACAGCTCAAAGAGGCAAAAACGAGTTTTTTTAGTACAATTTTGTCTTGAAGGGGAAATTGCCAACTTCCTGTTGGTTTTTGCCCGAGGATGTAAAATTATGAAATGTAGGTCTAAGTCTGACCTACATAGAGGTTTTTGTTTCATGTCTCTACGACCTTCCTAGTGGGAGTTACAGGCATTTTTTTTTCCTAGGGGGCGCTAGAGCTCAATTTTTATTTTTGGGGTTTGGTTTTGTAATTTTGTTGAAATTTTCGCAGGTCCTGATTTGTGTGTCAAATTTGGTGAGTTTTGGAGCATGTTAAGTGGGTCAAATTAGCGTTTTTTGTGGCGGCGGAATAATAATAATAATAATAATAATAATAATAATAATAATAATAAACATTACAATTTCAATAGGGTCCTTTCGTCCCATTGCAAAAGGACTCCCTGTGGGATTCCTTTTGAAAAGGTCCTGTGCGGACCCTAATAAAACCTTACAAATTCAATAGGTTCCTTTGTAACCTGTACAAAGGACTCCCACAGGGCGGACCCTAAAAATCCATAAATTAGCCGCACTGCTCTATAAGCCGCAGCTTACAAAGCGTGGGGGAAAATTAGAGGCTTATAGTAGGGAAGACGTTTAAGACTTGTTTTGTTATTATATGGTGTATTAATTCAAGAATAACCTTTTGAAGTTGTAGAATGTCAACAGAAACACGGTATTATTGACTTCTCCATGCACGTAACTCGGTATTCAGTGAGGGTCCAGAGGAATAAAAGCTGGGGAAGGTAGAGGTTATGTTGCCCCCCCAGGGACGATATTGACTTTTTTTCGTTCAAGTTGTTATGACAGCCGAAGGCAGGTGCATAGAGGAAGGACGGTGTCGTGGAGTGTGGACTGAGGAGATGTTTTTATGTTCATATATTTCTGAATGTCACATTGTTGTGACATCTCGTTCTCCCCGCGGCCGTCTTCCATTTTTATTTGATTAGAACGAGGGAGCTCGATCACTCAGTCCATCTTTCCCGCTCTTTACTCTCCGGGCTTGTCGAGGGGAGAGAGAGAGAGAGCTCTAAATGGATGGTGACTCAAATCATAAAAAGCCCACGTCTGAAAGGTGATGTCTTATGTCCCGCTGAGAAACCTGCATGTCAGGACTACTTTCTTTCCCCAGAACTCCTGACCTGACCAAACACAAATGTCCACTGCAGAGGACGCTGGTTTTCAGGGGCTTATAGAAAAAGTAATATCTCAGGTTTCGTTAGTAATTCCTTCCAAAAAGGAAAAAAAAACAAAAAACAATACACATCTTCTCATAGTAAATCCAATAAAATAGTTGAAAACACACAACATTTTTATGGACAATAAATATAGTTTTACACACTAGACAAAACAACACACAGTTACACAAACCAAACAAACAAAAGACAAAACGAGTTACAACTACACCAACCAAATTGCCAATCGACAAAACAACACACTATTACACTAACAAAATTACCAATAGGCAAAAGAACACACAATTACACAAACCAAATTACCAATAGACAAAACAGCACACTATTTCACAAACACAATTAACAAAAGACAAGACAACTTACAATTAGACAAACCAAATTACCAATAGACAAAACAACACAATATTACACAAACAAAATTAACAAAAGACGAGGCAAATTAACAAAGGACAAAAACTTACAATTACACAAACCAAATGAACAAAAGACAAAACAACACACTATTACACAAACAAAATTAACAAAAGTCAAGACAACTTACAATTACACAAACCAAGTTACCAAAAGACAAAACAACCCAATTTACACCAACAAAATTACCAATAGACAAAAACGACACACAATTACACAAACCAAACGAACAAAAGACAAAACAAGATACAATTGCACAAACAAAATTACCAATAGACAAAACAACACACATTTACGCCAACAAAATTACCAATAGACAAAACACACAATTACACAAACAAAATTAACAAAAGACAAGACAACTTACAATTAGACAAACCAAATTAACAAAATAACTTACAGATGCACAAATCAATATGACAAAAGACAAAAACGACGCACAATTACACAAACCAAACGAACAAAAGACAAAACAAGTTACAATTGCACAAACCAAATTACCAATACACAAAACAACACACAATTGCACTAACAAAATTACCAATACACAAGACAACTTACAATTAGACAAACCAAATTAACAAAATAACTTACAGATACACAAACCAATATAACAAAAGACAAAACAACTTACAATTACACAAATATTACAGACACCAAATTAACAAAGGACAAAAACTTACAATTAACAAACCAAATGAACGAAAGCCAAAACCACTTACAATTACACAAATATTACACAAATCAAATTAGCAAAAGACAAAACAACTTACAATTACACAACTCAAATTAGCAAAAGACTAAACAACTTACAATTACACAAATATTACACAAATCAAATTAGCAAAAGACAAAACAACTTACAAATACACAAATCACATTAGAAAAAGACAAAACAACTTACAATTACACAAATCAAATTAGCAAAAGACAAAACAACTTACAATTACACAAATATTACACAAATCAAATTAGCAAAAGACAAAACAACTTACAAATACACAAATCACATTAGCAAAAGACAAAACAACTTACAATTACACAAATCAAATTAGCAAAAGACTAAAGAACTTACAATTACACAGATATTACACAAATCAAATTAGCAAAAGACAAAACAACTTACAATTACACAAATCAAATTAGCAAAAGACTAAAGAACTTACAATTACACAAATCAAATTAGCAAAAGACAAAACAACTTACAATTACACAAATCAAATTAGCAAAAGACTAAAGAACTTACAATTACACAGATATTACACAAATCAAATTAGCAAAAGACAAAACAACTTACAATTACATAAAAATTACACAAATCCAATTAGCAAAAGACAAAACAACTTATAATTACACAAATCAAATTAGCAAAAGACAAAACAACTTAAAATTACACAAATTAAATTAGCAAAAGATAAAACAACTTACAATTACACAAATTAAATTAGCAAAAGACAAAACAACTTACAATTACACAAATCAATTTAGCAAAAGACAAAACAACTTACAATTACACAAATATTACACAAATCAAATTCGCAAAAGACAAAACAACTTACAATTACACAAATATTACGCAAATCAAATTAGCAAAAGAAAAAACAATTTACAATTACACAAATCAAATTAGCAAAAGATAAAACAATTTACAAATACACAAACCAAATTAACAAAATTTAAAACAAATTGACAAAAGACAAAAAAAACTTACATTTACACAAACTAATATAACAATGGACAAAACAAATTAACAAAATACAAAATAACGTATAATTACACAAACCAAATTAACAAAACAGCTTACAATTTCAGAAAACACATTAACAAAAGGGGAAACAACTTACAATTACACAAACTGTAAAGGGGAATTGGTTTGGATTCACATAACTATGTTTACATCAATTTAAGCACTCAAACATGCATGAGAGAGCTTTGCTGTTGTACCCTAAATGGTTTGGCTAGACTTACAGTAGCTGTGTGGTGCGTTCAGTTACACTTAGGAAAAACGGACTCCAAAGCTCTGGTTGACATTGATCCGACTAATACTGTATGCTACAACTTTATTTGTCTCTATGATGGTGCATTTTGCAGCAATCAATAAATAAAACCGTGTTTAATCGTACTAAAACCGATACATATTTTTGGTAAAAACTGAACCATACTAAAAACCAAGGAACCACCTCAAGTTTGCATGGCGTCAAACCTACAACCTTTACTTAGTTCTGCTGGGACCCATTACCTCCCTGCTTGGCACTCAGCATCAAGGGTTGGAATCGGGGGTTGAATCACCAAAAATGATTCCCGAGCGCGGCCACCGCTGCTGCTCACTGCTCCCCTCACCTCCCAGCGTGTGGAACAAAAGGGATGGGTCAAATGCAGAGGGTCACTTCACCGCACCTAGTGTGTGTGTGAGCTTTTTAACTCTTAAAATACGACCACTATGAGTGAATAATGAACAACAAATCAATGATTGAAGTGACAAGCTTGCAATCCAAACAATACCCCGTTTGTGGGGGCATCTTAATGAACCAGCGCTAACACAATCCAGTGAAAAGATCCAACAAAGCTGTCGTCGCTGCTCTGTCTAAACGTGTGGTCTTGCTGGCGTCACTTGGCAACAGGTACCGCCTTCTCAAGGCACACACACACACACAGCTCTCATGAAACATCGCTCAACTGCATATGCCAGATATGTGAAGGTTGTTTTTGTTTTTTTAAGCGAAGCATTGATTATTTCCCTGGTAATTAATTACATTTGTTGAAGAGCAAATGCGTTATTCTCTCAGTTACTTCTTTGGGGAAGAAACGAGTAACTGTAATTAGTTACTTTTTTTTTTTTAAAGTAGTTTGCTGAACACTGCCCACTGCTCACAAGAAATGGACATTCTGGAATGAATTCATTGTTAGTGCGTCTCCAAAAGTGTGTGTGTGTGTGTGTGTGTGTGTGTGTGTGTGTGTGTGTGTGTGTGTGTGTGTGTGTGTGTGTGTGTGTGTGTGTGTGTGTGTGTGTGTGTGTGTGTGTGTGTGTGTGTGTGTGTGTGTGTGTGTGTGTGTGTGTGTGTGTGTGTGTGGTGGGGGAGGTTTAGTATATTTATACACATGCCTCCACAGGCAACCCTTCTCAGTGTTTCCATGGAAATGACAGAGCCAAATTGTCAGGTTCAACTAGAAAAGGGGGGTAAGTGATGAAGTGCCTTAAGTATGTGTGCGTGTGCGTGTGCGTGTGTGTGTGTGTGTGTGTGTGTGTGTGTGTGTGTGTGTGTGTGTGCGTCAGTAGGCAAAAGGGTACAGTGTGTATTAGCTTTTTTTTTTTTTTTTTTTGGGTGAAGTGAATGTTGTGTTTGGGTTGTTGAGGCTGATAAAACATAATAATAAGCACTACTGCACACTCACCCTCAACCACTAAAATTCTCCAAAGGAAATTAAAGGCCTACTGAAATGAATTTTTTTTATTCAAACGGGGATAGCAGATCCATTCTATGTGTCATACTTGATCATTTTGCGATATTGCCATATTTTTGCTGAAAGGTTTTAGTAGAGAACGACGACAATAAAGTTCACAACTTTTGGTCGCTGATAAAAAAAAGCCTTGCCTGTACCGGAAGTAGCGTGACGTCACAGGAGGAAGGACTCCTCACATTTTCCCATTGTTTACACCAGCAGCGAGAGACATTCGGACCGAGAAAGCGACGATTACCCCATTAATTTGAGCGAGGATGAAAGATTTGTGGATGAGGAACGTGAGAGTGAAGGACTAGAGTGCAGTGCAGGACGTATCTTTTTTCGCTCTGACCGTAACTTAGGTACAAGGGTTCATTGGATTCCACACTCTCTCCTTTTTCTATTGTGGATCACGGATTTGTATTTTAAACCACCTCGGATACTATATCCTCTTGAAAATGAGAGTCGAGAACGCGAAATGGACATTCACAGTGACTTTTATCTCCACGACAATACATCGGCGAAGCTCTTTAGCTACTGAGCTAACGTGATAGCATCGGGCTCAAATGCAGATAGAAACAAAAGAAATAAACCCCTGACTGGAAGGATAGACAGAAGATCAACAATACTATTAAACCGTGGACATGTAAATACACGGTTAATAATTTCCAGCTTGGCGAAGCTTAATTAAAGGCCTACTGGAACCCACTACTACCGACCACGCAGTCTAATAGTTTATATATCAATGATGAAATCTTAACATTGCAACACATGGCAATACGGCCGGGTTAACTTATAAAGTTAAATTTTAAATTTCCCGCTAAACTTCCGGTTGAAAAAGCCTTTGGAGGATGACGTATGCGTGTGACATAGCCCGGGGAACAGAGGTATGGCTTCCCCATTGAATACAATACAAAAAAGCTCTGTTTTCATTTCATAATTCCACAGTATTCTGGACATCTGTGTTGGTGAATCTTTTGCAATTTGTTTAATGAACAATGGAGATTGCAAAGAAGAAAGTTGTAGGTGGGATCGGTGTATTAGCGGCTGGCTGTAGCAACACAACAAGAAGGACTTACTTGGATAGCAGACGCGCCAGCCGATGCTAGCCGCCAACCACATCTGTGTTGGGGTGAAGTCCTTCGCCGCGCCGTCGATCGCTGGAACGCAGGTGAGCACGGGTGTTGATGAGCAGATGAGGGCTGGCTAGCGTAGGTGGAGCGCTGATGTTTTTATCATAGCTCTGTGAGGTCCGGTTGCTAAGTCGCTAAGTTAGCCTTAGCGTCGTTAGCAACAGCATTGTTAAGCTTTGCCAGGCTGAGAATTATTAACCGTGTAGTTACATGTCCATGGTTTAATAGTATTGTTGATCTTCTGTCTATCCTTCCAGTCAGGGATTTATTTATTTTGTTTCTATCTGCATTTGAGACAGATGCTATCACGTTAGCTCATGCTAAAGAGCTTCGTCGGTGTATTGTCATGGAGATAAAAGTCACTGTGAATGTCCATTTCGCGTTCTCGACTCTCATTTTCAAGAGGATATAGTATCCGAGGTGGTTTAAAATACAAATCTGTGATCCACAATAGAAAAAGGAGAGAGTGTGGAATCCAATGAGCCAGCTTGTACCTAAGTTACGGTCAGAGCGAAAAAAGATATGTATTTCACTGCATTCTAGTCCGTCACTCTAACGTTCCTCATCCACGAATCTTTCATCCTCGCTCAAATTAATGGGGTAATCGTCGCTTTCTCGGTCCGAATCGCTCTAGCTGCGTTGAAAACAATAGGAAAATATGAGGATGTGAACAACTGACTACGTCACGCTACTTCCGGTAGGGGCAAGGCTTTTTTTTATCAGAGACCAAAAGTTGCGAACTTTATCGACGTTGTTCTATACTAAATCCTTTCAGCAAAAATATGGCAATATCGCAAAATGATCAAGTATGACACATAGAATGGATCTGCTATCCCCGTTTAAATAAAAACATTTCATTTCAGTAGGCCTTTAACAATGCTGTTGCTAACGACACCATTGAAGCTAACTTAGCTACGGGCGTTGTAGCTTTCGACGACACCCCGGCCGCCATCAGATTCGGCAAAAAACATATATTTCCCCAAAGTTACGTACGTGACATGCACATAGCGCCACGCACGTACGGGCAAGCGATCAAATATTTGGAAGCCAAAGCTGTACTCACGGTAGCGCGTCTGCCATCCAACTCAAAGCCGCTAATACACCGATCCCACCTACAACTTTCTTCTTTGCAGTCTCCATTGTTCATTAAACAAATCAGACTGCGTGGTCGGTAGTAGTGGCTTTCAGTAGGCCTTTAAATCCTTTTGTCTTTTCGGAAAATCGGGCAGTTTGATCCGCTTTATTGCTCCTGACAACACTTCTTACCTGCGTGTCGTTCTCCACCTTCAGTCTTCTTCGGCTCCTCATCTTCCGCCCCTCCGTGTCTTTGTCTCAATCGGTGCATCCGTCCTCCCCCGGGGGGATCGTGGTGAGATGCAGCTGTTTTTTTGGGCGGGGAGGACGCAAATGACACAGGATGAGGTTCATTTCACTGCCTAACTGCTCGGAGCAAGTAAATGAACCTTAAATGCTAAAGATATCACGTTGCTGTTTCCTCAACACAAGCAAACAACTGCTTGACTGTCAGACTGAAGTCGGAATTGTCTTGATTTGTTCAATTATCGTTCCTTCAGACGATCTCTAGATGCCAGATTGCCAAAGATGAAAAGTGTATTTACTTCCGAGTAGGGTTGTACGGTATACCGGTATTGGTATACTACCACGTGTTATGGTTTGTCCAGAGGCTGCCCATTGTGCTGTATAGGTTGGGCAGAGCTGCGAGCACTCAGATTTATGTGATTTTGGAATTAAATCACAATTTGGAAAATATCTTGGAGAAGCTTTCCACGCTGCAAGGCAAAATGACGATCACTTTGAGAGCCAGAATGGACAGTTAGAGCTGACAAACCATTGAAATGTGTTTGCTCGCCTAACCAAAAACAATCCTTATCTATAGTTCGGCTCCCTCTGCAATGGCCTGGGGTGGGTCAACACCCTAACGAGATCATTGAAAATATTCAACAGAGCTGCCCGCATTGCCGGCAAACTGCCGCTGCTAAGCCAACAAACACAGATGAAGTGAAATGTGACACTTGGCAAACACTCACGCACTCTTCTTTCATGAAACGTCTTTCAACTGAATATGCCAGATATTTTAAGATTTAAAAAAAAAAAGTGTGACTATGTGTAGCAATTATTTGATGAGTGTTACCGGTAGTGTTGAGCGAGAGGCGGAAGCCCAAGAGGGGCAAGGCTGGCTCGGAGGTCCGTGTGCAGACGTGAGGTCGAGGGCAGGAGAGAGGCGTCAAAGTCCGTGTACAGGCGGAGGGTCGGGATCCAAGAGGCAGCCAGGGAGGCAGGGGGAATGCGGGGAGACGAGACACACAGCTCGTGGCGCGGGAACGGAGGTACGCTGCTGGAAGGCGACAAGGAGGACACGAGACAAATGAACACGACGAGGGAGAAACACAGAGAGAGAGAGAGAGTGCATAGAGCTTGCTAGGTTCGGCTTACTGCACATGTTCGCACTGGCTTATGAAGGCAGATCCTCTCATCAGCGACAGGTGTGTTGACTGCTGATGATTGATTGAATGCAGCTGCTTGCCGGCGCGCTCTCGGGGGTGCGCCCAGCGCAGCGCACGGGTGAATGCGAAGAAAAATCCATAAATTAGCTCCACCGTTTTATAAGCCGCAGGTTTCAAAGCGTAGAAAAAAAATGTAGCGGCTTATAGTCCGAAAAATACAGGTAGTTTGTTATGAGCAATGTTTGGCTATGCTATAACTGAGGCAGTGTAGTAAAGTGGGCAAAAACTTCAATAAAAAGCCAAATTATACGAAAAGAGGTTGCATTTTATGAATATCTTTGTTTGTACATTCCTGATTATGTCTCTGGATCAGGCCTGGGCAATTATTTTGACTCGGGGGCCAAATTTAGAGAAAATAAATGTGTCTGGGGGCCGGTATATCTATTTTTTAGGAAAACTAATACAAAACCTCACAATAAAGTCTGATTGAATGCTAAAAATGTTATGACAGGCCGCCTTAAAAACGGAATGGAATTTAAAAAATTTCTATGAACGATAAAATCCTGAATATTGAGAACATATGAACGTCACACCCCCTCTCAATCGACATATTTTACAATCAAGCCGCAACAACACTGCTTGGTGCCTCGTCTGACCTGCTGTGACGTAGATTACCATAGTAACTAGTAGGGTTGTACGGTATACGGGTACTAGTATAGCAGTGTTTCCCACACATTCATTTATTTGTGGCGGCCCGCCACGAAAGAATTAAAGCCACAACAATTTTTTTTTATTTTATTTTTTTATTTTATTTTTTTTTCCCAGATTTGCAGGCAAATCATATAGTTGATGTAGATGCCCATATCGCTGTTCAGATTTACTTTACAAAAGAGAAGTGTAGGATCAAGATTTTTGGAGCTCTTTTTTCAGTGGATCAGATGTTTGATGAAGCTTTGTGTCTATCTACCACCACTACTGTTGTCTGTTTATTTGTTACTGACTGTGGCAGGACACCTCTGCCTCTGTTTCACTTTATGTTGCTGGTAAATAATATGGTTGTAGTAGCAGGCTAAAGTTAAATTATTTAGTATGCACTAATTTAAGGGGGAGAGCTTTAAGAGACATTTTAGCTTCTATATTTTTATAAAATATATATTTTTTGTAAGAACCACAATTAATAAATATATTTCAGTGAATAACTTATTGTTCAAATCTGTATATAAATATGTACATAAAGTTTTGTAATTATATTGTAAAATGGATGGATGGATGGATGGATGGACGTTTAAAACAAAACTGTTATTATTAATTAGTAAGTATAAATTTTTTTAGCCTTTTTAGAGAAAATCATATCATTGTAGTACATTATGCAAATTACACGATGTTGTCATGGTGACCACGCCCATAGACACGCCCATAGACACGCCCCCACCGCCACAGGTATCTTGGCAGTTTATGGGAAACACTGTATAGTACCGCAATACTAATGAATCATATTTGGTACCATACCGCCTCTGAAAAGTACCGGTCCGCCGCACCCTAAGATTTTTTGTTAAAATAAAGCCAATAATGCAATTTTTTCTGGTCCCCTTTATTTAGAAAAGTACCGAAAAGTATCGAAATAATATTGATATCAAGACAACACTAGTCACTAAAATATCATGCAAAAGCACAGATTCCAACCATAGAAATACTTTGTATAGTTCAAGACTTATGGTCATTAGAAAACTTCACTGCACATCATAATGGCAGCTACAGTTTCTATCTTAAAGATGTAAAAAAATTATTTGGGAATGCCCGGCGGGCCAGATTGAAAAGCTTAACGGGCCGCATGTGGCCCCCGGGCCTTAATTTGCCCAGGTCTGCTCTGGATGGATGTTTTTAGTATGAGAGGCGGTGAGTAGGTGCATGGAGGAGGAGAGCGGACTACATGTCGGGGCTCTTGGGATGTTTTAGTTTCATAAAAAGTGCTCGATAAATAAAAATACGTATTCTGGGCACAGCCTTCCCAGGTGTGATGTGAGCAGAAGTGGAATGAAAAGTGATGAGACTAATAGCAGCATATGTATGCGCACTCAAACTAATAGCAACGACATCCTTTGCACCTTTCCTCAAGACACCGTTTGTATTTTTTTAATTTTTTTTTGCAGCTCAAAGACTCCCATTTCAGTGCTCCGAAAAAGGTGATAAAAAATCGAAAAGGGAGCACTTTAGTCGTAGCTGGTGAGGCTTTACTTATCCCAGTCAAAGTGCTGCACCATGTTGTGGGTGGAGTTCGTGCGGCGCCGCTACAGAAGCTGTCCACCCACAAGCGCTTTGGTTCGAGCAGATTGTGCTGATTTTGTCCCTTCTATTCCCTCTGGTCTGCATTTTTTTTTTTTACGTTGGCTGTGACCAGTGTCAAACTGTGAAGAGTGAAAAAACTCGCAGGACTTTGAAGATTAGGACAAAATAATGGTGTGAATCCCGAGGGAGTCGAGCGCTTCATGTCATTTCTTTGTTTGAACAGAAGACCACAGCACTGTTCACCCTTGGGGATGGGCGATACGGACAGAAATCTATATTGCAGCCTCCTGCGATAACGATATATATCACGTAGGGCTGGGCCGTTAAAATGATATCAATATATATAATAATAATAATAATAGATTTTATTTGTAAAAAACACTTTATATTGAGTAAACAATCTCAAAGTGCTACAGTGTATTAAAAAAATAAAATAAAAAGATAATAAAGAAATGAATAAAAATAAAAACTAGAATAGCCAAATAGCTATAACTAGAATGCATATATCGAAAAAAAAAAGGCTTTTTTTTTCAAAAGAAGGGCTTTCAAGCCTTTTTTTAAAAGCATCCACAGTCTGTGGTGCCCTCAGGTGGTCAGGGAGAGTGTTCCACAGACCGAGGGAGTCGAGCGCTTCATGTCATTTCTTTGTTTGAACAGAAGACCACAGCACTGTTCACCCTTGGGGATGGGCGATACGGACAGAAATCTATATTGCAGCCTCCTGCGATAACGATATATATCACGTAGGGCTGGGCCGTTAAAATGATATCAATATACATAATAATAATAATAATAGATTTTATTTGTAAAAAGCACTTTATATTGAGTAAACAATCTCAAAGTGCTACAGTGTATTAAAAAAATAAAATAAAAAGATAATAAAGAAATCAATAAAAATAAAAACTAGAATAGCCAAATAGCTATAACTAGAATGCATATATCTAAAAAAAAAGGCTTTTTTTTTCAAAAGAAGGGCTTTTAAGCCTTTTTTTAAAAGCATCCACAGTCTGTGGTGCCCTCAGGTGGTCAGGGAGAGTGTTCCACAGACCGAGGGAGTCGAGCGCTTCATGTCATTTCTTTGTTTGAACAGAAGACCACAGCACTGTTCACCCTTGGGGATGGGCGATACGGACAGAAATCTATATTGCAGCCTCCTGCGATAACGATATATATCACGTAGGGCTGGGCCGTTAAAATGATATCAATATACATAATAATAATAATAAAAGATTTTATTTGTAAAAAGCACTTTATATTGAGTAAACAATCTCAAAGTGCTACAGTGTATTAAAAAAATAAAATAAAAAGATAATAAAGAAATGAATAAAAATAAAAACTAGAATAGCCAAATAGCTATAACTAGAATGCATATATCGAAAAAAAAAAGGCTTTTTTTTCAAAAGAAGGGCTTTTAAGCCTTTTTTTAAAAGCATCCACAGTCTGTGGTGCCCTCAGGTGGTCAGGGAGAGCGTTCCACAGACCGAGGGAGTCGAGCGCTTCATGTCATTTCTTTGTTTGAACAGAAGACCACAGCACTGTTCACCCTTGGGGATGGGCGATACGGACAGAAATCTATATTGCAGCCTCCTGCGATAACGATATATATCACGTAGGGCTGGGACGTTAAAATGATATCAATATATATAATAATAATAATAATAATAATAATAATAATAGGTTTTATTTGTAAAAAGCACTTTATATTGAGCAAACAATCTCAAAGTGCTACAGTGTATTAAAAAAATAAAATAAAAAGATAATAAATAAATAAAAAAAAATAAAAACCAGAATAGCCAAATAGCTATAACTAGTATGCATATATCTAAAAAAAAAGGGCTTTTTAGCCTTTTTTTAAAAGCATCCACAGTCTGTGGTGCCCTCAGGTGGTCAGGGAGAGCGTTCCACAGGCTGGGAGCGGCGGAGATATAGATATACAGAGATAATATATATGTAAATGGGTTATACTTGTATAGCGCTTTTCTACCTTCAAGGTACTTAAAGCGCTTTGACACTATTTCCACATTCACCCATTCACACACTGATGGCGGGAGCTGCCATGCAAGGTGAAGTGTCTTGCTCAAGGACACAACGGACGTGACGAAGTTGGTAGAAGGTGGGGATTGAACCAGGAACCCTCAGGTTGCTGGCACGGCCACTCTCCCAACTGCGCCTATGTATATAATATATGTACAGTATATACCTTCTCCTCATTCAATGTGTTTTCTTTATTTTCATGACTATTTACATTGTAGATTGTCACTGAAGGCATCACAACTTTGAATGAGCACATGTGGAGTTATGTACTTAACACAAAAAAGGTGAAATAACTGAAAACATGTTTTGTATTCTAGTTTCTTCAAAATAGCCACCCTTTGCTCGGATTACTTTTTTGCACACCCTTGGCATTCTCTCGATGAGCTTCAAGAGGTAGTCACCTGAAATGGTTTTCACTTCACAGGTGTGCTTGAGGCTTTATTAAACAGCTTTATTCATTTATTAAACATACTTCACTGATGAGAGTATTTGGCAAGCACAGTTTTGTCCTACTAATTTCAGCGATCCTTGAACTCATCATAGTTCATTTACATGTACAACTTAGTCCGATGCTGACACTTCTGTTTTATGCCACTTCTTCTTTGTCTCATTTTGTCCACCAAACTTTTTATTCTGTGCGTGAATGCACAAAGGTGAGCTTTGTTGATATTATTGACTTGTTGGAGTGCTAATCAGGCATATTTGATCCGTGCATGACAGCAAGCTAATCGATGCTGCCATGCTATTTAGGCTAGCTGTATGCATACATATTGCATCATTGTGCCTCGTTTACAGGTATATTTGAGCTCATTCATATTTCTTAATGTCCTCTGTGTATTCAATTTATATTTGCATGTCTCACGACACTTTATCTGTATGTAATATTGGCTGCATTTCTCATAGTTGTTTGTGTGCCGTGTTGTTCCAGACCACAGCAAACATTACCCAATAGTAATAAATCTATTAGAAGAAGACAGCCTGCCGTTTCCTTAAACTTGGACAGACACATCTATACCTTTGGCCATTCTGAGCCAGTAATTTCCAGGAGTTATCTCATCCTGTGGGAAGTTTTACTAATGATTTCCAATGTTGCAAAAATGTGTAGAATACAAAATAAAATACAGCATTTCTGTCAACGCAAATTTGCGTCAGCCTTTGATAGTAGGCTAATATAGCTAATATAGACACTTACATCATGTGTTGCCTTCATTATAAACTTATATAAGACTTTTAGTTTTTTGCGGCTCCAGACAGATTTTCTTTTTTGTATTTTTGGTCCAATATGGCTCTTCCAACATTTTGGGTTGCCGACCCCTGGTTTAGCCTGTGGTCAATAGAATAACAACATGTTATTAATTATCTTTGATTCTCACTTTTTAGAGTGATACGTCATGCCCACTTCTTAAGTATTGGACGATTCCTACGATTGGCAAGTCTACTTTGGACACACAGTAGTACAGTTAGTCATTTCCCAGTATCCCTAGAATATGGTGTTCGGGTCTGTGGGACCCGTTTTCATTTTTTATTAAAAGAAAAATGATACAATTAAGTAAATTTTCAAACACTTTTCTATTACATTTAAGATGTCCGGGTCCACTGGACCCGGGGCTAATGGAAGTGTGGAAATTGATGTTCTATGTACCACACGCAATCACCCACACACACACACACACACACAGCAGGACTAGACAGGAGGAGGAGAAAATGTGCGAGAAAATGAGAGCAGACCGTGTTGACAAACAATGTTGCAACCTTGTGTGGGAACCGCAGGTGCAGAAACACAAAAGAAGAATCCCTGTGGGATGCAGAAACTGGCAGAGAAATTTTCCGTGCAACGTTCATATTGTTGTTACTCAGCCGGCGTTTGTGGGTCTGATGGACCCGTTGCATTTTGTGGCTTTTAATGCCTCACAATCAAACACTTGTATGTTAAAATACTGAACAGATGTTTATTGGGATAAGGTAAACATCTGTTCAGTATTTTAACAGAAAAGTGTTTGATTGTGAGGCATTAAAAGCCGCAAAATGCAACGGGTCCATCAGACCTTGTGTAATGTTCATATAGTTGTTACTCAGCCAGCGTTTGTGGGTCTGATGGACCCGTTGCATTTTGTGGCTTTTAATGCCTCACAATCAAACACTTGTATGTTAAAATACTGAACAGATGTTTATTGGGATAAGGTAAACATCTCTTCAGTATTTTAACAGAAAAGTGTTTGATTGTGAGGCATTAAAAGCCGCAAAATGCAACGGGTCCATCAGACCCACAAACGCTGGCTGAGTAACAACTATATGAACATTACACAAGGGTTAGAAACATGATTGGAGAACTGTCTGGGTTTGGGGTTGGAGTGATCAAAATCATTGTTGTGTAATCAGAATGTGTCCGTGAATGTGTGTAGATTTTAAACTAAGTAGAATCAAGGCATGGGGTTGAATTAATCCGCACTCCTTGCAATGGAGCGTTCTGATGGATACTGTAATTATGTAAATGACCCTTTCTGCATTTGATTTGCAGATCCTAATTGTGCCTTCTGTGTCGCGGCCTCCGTCGCGCACAGATCCAAATCATAAGTGTGGGTTATGTAAATTAGCATCAGCGCTCCTGTGAGTGGGGTGAACCACATTGACCTGTGAGCAACGACAAGCGACACATTCTATACAGACGCTTTCTTAAAGTCGAATAATGTGTTCAGATTTCCGACTTCTGTCTCTTTGGTTTCACTCCTTCATCACTTTGCCACTGTCGCTGCCATTATGATGTGGCACCAAAGCATAGGGAAGGCTTGGCAAAAAGAAACTAAACACAATGGAATGCTGGAGAACAGCAAAAACTCTCTAGTGAAAGCGTCCACAGCAGACCTGGGCAAATTAAGGCCCGGGGGCCACATGTGGCCGGTTAAGCTTTTCAATCTGGCCCGCCGAACATTCTCCCCCCCAAAAGTTTTGGATCTTTAAGATGAAAACCGTCGCTGCCTTTATGATGTGCAGTGATGTTTTCAAATTACCGTTAGTCTTGAACTATACAAAGTATTTCAATGGCTGCAATCTGTGTTTTTGCATTATACACTAGATATTATGGTCATCTAAGTCACAGCAGCTCAGACGAGGCACCGAGCAGTGTGGGAGCATTTCCACAGAGTGTTTCCAGAGTGGCCAGCCTCAAATGCGGGTGTCAGGGACAGAAAGGAGATTATTACAACAAAGTTTTACCCTTCGGGTTCATATTTAACTGTGTTTGTTTATTTTGCGTAGTGCGCTTTAAATAATTTTGACCATATCTAGGAATTGATATGACTGGAATTTTCAGATTGTTTGCTTGGTGCTGCGATACACGGAACGCATCATAATTTGCCACCTCAGTAGAATGCATGTCCACTTCTGGCACAGTCACTGCAGAAAAAACATTATGTGATTTGTGTATTATTCTAGGAGAAATGCTATGTGTGCAGAGATTTTCCAGCCTGGCGCTGGCTAGTTGTAGCTTAACTGACTCCTCACCCGGACTAACAGACTCTGTAATTGCCTGTGACCGGGCTTGCTCTAGTGTAGTTAGTCAAGTGTGACTCAAACAAAAATCTATGTTCCTAGGAGGATTGAGGGCGCCTTCCTGGTAAGGGTGAAGGCCGTCTCTCATCAACAAGTCCGGTAAGCGCCAGAAAGAGGGCCAATTAGCAATAAACGTTAGTCCCTGTTGTCTACAAAAACTAGGCAGCCACTTGTTAAGCAAGACTAATCTGCTATATCTCTCATCATTGCCTCTCACGGGCAGGGGACCAGAGACATATAACTTAACTATACAACTATGTTCGCATAGCTAGTGGTGCGATAATCGCATCCTCGTAGTAAAAAAATTTAAAATTCCATTCCGTTTTTCAAGCCGGTCTGTAGTAACGTTTTTAGCACTCAGACATCATTGTGAGGTTTTGTGTTAGTGTTCCTAAAAATAATTGTTCGAGTCAAAATAATTGCCCAGGCCTGCTTTAAATTGTTATACGTACAATTACAATAACATTAGTGGATCCAGGAGCCTGAAATCTTGCCGAAATCTTGCACACGAGTTAATAAAACAGCACCTTAGGCCTAGCTTTCATCCCAGTTATTGTCTGGCAGATGATGATGAAAATGTCTTTTAAACTTGATGTTAGAATAGATCATCAGTCAGTTCTTTGACATGCCCCAGGGATTAAAAACGGATACAATGGATTAAAACCAGATTTGTACACCGCATCTAAATCTGATTCACCCTCTCAAATTCGCTTCAACACACTTAACATGTTTTGACTGGAATTGAAACGGCTATTCAATGTATGCGCTTGGATCAGTCGGGTATTGGACGAAGCCACAATGCGTGGAAGATTGTGTGTTATTTTGGGGAGGAAAAAGTTTAGCCGCTGAAAAAGTTTTTTTACAATGTGGATGGAAGAAAAATTCTACAGTCAAAGGAAGCCAACCACTTAAACCCGCCAGCCTTTAATTCTAATCAGCATCCATCAATCCCAGAAGGACCTTCTTTATCGTAAAGTGGACACCAAGTGGATAATTACACTCCAGGAGTGGTCAGCATCTTTCTGTATCTTCGAGTACCACTGGAAAACAGACGAGGCAGATACTGTAATTTGAGTCTTTTTACATCTAAAAGACCACCACAAGAACAATATGTTTTGACCTGTAAGGTTAACCATGTAACCAGAGCTGCTAACTCTTCCGGACTCTGTGGTGAATGTCTACAAACCGACGTTTTGTGTGGGTATAAGATGCCTAATTGTAAAAATACGAAATAAAATATTGTGTAAATGTGTTCGGTTCAGAGTACAGCTAGCTAGCATATAGCATTGATTCGCTAGCTAGCTCCGTGCTTTCGCTACACGATTTGTAACGGAAAGCACGATCGGTTAGTCCGTGCATGTGCCTGGACCACGTCACAGAGAACAACAATATCAAAAATGGACTGGGTGTTGTCAACCTTTTAGACCCTGGGGCCCAGCTTTTCCACTACTACGCAAATATTGCTTGTTCATGTCCCTTTGTCGACTTCCCTTTGTTTTCGCTTTGTCAATATGCACTGCAAAATGTCGGTGTTAAAAAACAAGAAAAAACAAAACAAAAATTAGGAGTATTTTACTTGAACAAAGCAAAATTATCTGCCAATAGAACAAGAAAATTTGGCTTGTCAAGACTTTCCAAAACAAGTAAAATGAGCTAACCTCAATGAACCCAAAAATATCTTAAAATAAGTATACTCTCACTAATAACAAGTGCACTTTTCTTGATAGAAAAAAAATATATGAGTCCTTTTTTCTCAATATGTTGAAAAATATACTTAAATTAAGTAAATGCAAGTGCCACTATCTTGACATAATGATATGAACTAAGCATTACATTTCTTGAAACCAGCAAACTTATACTAAAAACTAGTTTATTTTTTATAAAAGTTCAGCACAAACATTTTGGCGGCAGATTTCTAAAAACAGAACTCTTTCTATAAAACATTGATTCTTAATAGAGATGTCCGATAATATCGGCAGGCCGATATTATCGGCCGATATATGCGTTAAAATGTAATATCGGAAATTATCGGTATCGTTTTTTTTATTATCGGTATCGTTTTTTAAATTTTTTTTTTATTTTTTGTTTTTTTTTAATTAAATCAACATAAAAAACACAAGATACACTTACAATTAGTGCACCAACCCAAAAAACCTCCCTCCCCCATTTACACTCATTCACACAAAAGGGTTGTTTCTTTCTGTTATTAATATTCTGGTTCCTACATTATGTATCAATATATATCAATACAGTCTGCAAGGGATACAGTCCGTAAGCACACATGATTGTGCGTGCTGCTGGTCCACTAATAGTACTAACCTTTAACAGTTAATTTTACTCATTTTCATTCATTACTAGTTTCTATGTAACTGTTTTTTTATTGTTGTACTTTCTTTTTTATTCAAGAAAATGTTTTTAATTTATTTATCTTATTTTACTAATTTTTAAAAAAAAGTACCTTATCTTCACCATTCCTGGTTGTCCAAATTAGGCATAATAATGTGTTCATTCCACGACTGCATATATCGGTTGATATCGGTATCGGTTGATATCGGTATCGGTAATTAAAGAGTTGGACAATATCGGAATATCGGATATCGGCAAAAAGCCATTATCGGACATCACTAATTCTTAACCATTGTTGAGCTGTGGGGGCCCTCTAGGGGGCCGTCAAAAAATATCTTTTTCTCAGCCGTGGTCCGTATGAGCTGTTGTAATACACTTTTCCACCACTCGTGGCAGTAAGGCCAATATCCAACAAACAGAAGAAGTCTGGAGCTGAAGTCATAGAGAAGTTTCTTAAGCGCAAAACTTTGTTATGGTTTACAGAGGGGAGATGACGGCTCAGACACCAGGGGGCAGTAATGTTCAATAATTTATTATATATATAGTCAATATATATAATAATAATTAACAATACTAACTAATAAACTACACTAAGGAAATGGAGAGTGTCAAAACCCAAGAGTTTGTGTGTGTGAAGTGTGAAGTGAATTATATTTATATAGCGCATTTCTCTAGTGACTCAAAGCGCTTTACATAGTGAAACCCAATATCTAAGTTACATTTTCAAACCAGTGTGGGTGGCACTGGGAGAAGGTGGGTAAAGTGTCTTGCCCAAGGACACAACGGCAGTGACTAGGTTGGCTGAAGCGGGGATCGAACCTGGAACCCTCAAGTTGCTGGCTCGGCCACTCTACCAACCGAGCTTTACCGCCCGACCCGATGTGTGTGAGGCTATGTGTGTAGTTAGCTGAGGTGTGTGTTACCAAGTGTTGAGAGCGAAGGAACGAGAGAGAGAGAGAGTAGAGAGAGAGAGAGAGAGAGAGAGAGAGAGAGAGAGAGAGAGAGAGAGAGAGAGAGAGAGAGAGAGAGAGAGAGAGAGAGAGAGAGAGAGAGAGAGAGAGAGAGAGAGAGAGAGAGAGAGAGAGAGAGAGCATTGGCTTACGGTACACAAAGGGTAAACTAAGTTCCCGCCTGGATCCTTGGGTCCACTGGTCCTTTATACAGCTCCGTCTCATCAGGTCCAGGTGCGCTGATTGCTGACCCGGCCGCAAAGATGAGGGCCCTGGCCGTGACAAAATTATGACTAATATGGTGAAGCTGTATTTTCATATCCACTTTAATTTTATTGACAGTTGAAATAAAAAACATTAATTGTTCATTTACTTTTTTAACATATTTGTAAATGTATTGTTCGCCAGTTACTGCATTCATGAGTGCCTTCTTGTACATTTTATTTGACTAGTACTTATTTTTCTAATCAGCCAGGCCTAAGCCTAATGTTTATGTGTTGAAAAAATATAATAATCTTTGTGATTAACACAAGGTTTCATATAATTTGACAAGCTGGTGAACTGTAAATAGGTTAAATATAATTATTGAACACGATTAAAATCAAGAGTAACATTACGTATTTTCTGTTTATATTTGAAATGGCCCCAAGGTCAAAAAGGTTAAGAACCCTTGCTATAGAAAATCTTTGACGAATGTTTTTTGAAGGGCCTTAAACACATCACAACACTAGCATATAAAGGATGACTTAATTTAGCATTGTTATCCATTATCCTCCATACTGTAGTATCCATTATCACACATTGGCAGTGGGCAGCAAGTAGGATGGCGGGTGTTGTTGGCAGTTCTGATTTAACCACTCAGTTAGTGCCAGCAACTCACAATTTCCTTGTTTATGGAAATAATAGAGAAAAATAAGCTTAAAAGAGCACAAAAGCTCCCTAGGGTTGCGGGGGAGGACACTATATAGACCAAAGTATTTTGCCACCTAATCACGACACCTACAGGAAATGAGAGTGGCTTAGATGTGCTGGTTTGCGATCTTGTGGGAAGACTTTCAACATGCTGGAAGTCACTGATGCTGGATGGAAGAAGGGGTGTACCTGCTCTAGTTCATCCCAAACTGTTCCCACAGATTTGCAAGCTCAGAATTGTCCATCTTGGTCAAATATAAAGGAAAACGCCACTTTTTTTACTGTATTTTGACCATTATTCACAATCCTTCTGCGAAACAAGAGCTCACCTCTTTCTCTTTGCTGAGGGTTCTACATGGTGAATAATAAATAATATCTAATATTATATAATACATAATTATATATAATAAATAATCATTAACTTAGAATTTAATGGCAGCAACACATTGCAAAAAAGTTGGCACAGGGGCATTTTTACCACTGTGTTACATGGCCTTTCCTTTTAACAACACTCAGTAAACGTTTGGGAACTGAGGAGCAACATTTTTGAAGCTTTTCAGGCGGAATTCTGTCCCATTCTTGCTTGATGTACAGCTTAAGTTGTTCAACAGTCCGGGGGTCTACGTTGTGGTATTTTAGGCTTCATAATGTGCCACACGTTTTCAATGGGAGACAGGTCTGGACTACAGGCAGGCCAGTCTAGTACCCGCACTCATTTATTATGAAGCCACGCTGTTGTATCACGTGACTTGGCATCGTCTTGCTGAAATAAGCAGGGGCGTCCATGATAACGTTGCTTGGATGGCAACATATGTTGCACCAAAACCTGTATGTACCTTTCAGCTTTAATGGTGCCTTCACAGATGTGTAAGTTACCCATGTCTTGCGCACTAATACACCCCCATACCGTCACAGATGCTGGCTTTTCAACTTTGCGCCTATAACAATCCGGTTGGTTCTTTTCCTCTTTGTTCCAGAGAACACGACGTCCACAGTTTCCAAAAACAAATTTGAAATGTGGACTCGTCAGACCACAGAACACTTTTCCACTTTGCATCAGTGCATCTTAGATGAGCTCGGGCCCAGCGAAGCCGGCGGCGTTTCTGGGTGTTGTTGATAAATGGCTTTCGCTTTGCATAGTAGAGTTTTAAGTTGCACTTACAGATGTAGCGACAAAGTGTAGTTACTGACAGTGGTTTTCTGAAGTGTTCCTGAGCCCATGTGGTGATATCCTTTACACACTGATGTCGCCTGAGGGATTGAAGGTCCGTAATATCGTCGCTTACGTGCAGTGATTTCTCCAGATTCTCTGAACCTTTTGATGATATTACGGACCGCGGATGGTGAAATCCCTAAATTCCTTGCAATAGCTGGTTGAGAAATGTTGTTCTTAAACTGTTCGACACTTTGCTCACACATTTGTTCACAAAGTGGTGACCCTTGCCCCATCCTTGTTTGTGAATGACTGAGCATTTTATGGAAGCTGCTTTTATACTCAATCATGGCACCCACCTGTTCCCAGTTAGCCTGTTCACCTGTGGGATGTTCCAAGTAAGTGTTTGATGAGCATTCCTCAACTTTATCAGTCTTTTTTTACACTTTTGCCAGCTTTTTTGAAACATGTTACAGGCATCAAATTCCAAATGTGCTAATATTTGCAAAAAATAACAAAGTTTTCCAGTTCGAATGTTAAATATCTTGTCTTTGCAGTCTATTCAGTTGAATATAAGTTGAAAAGGGTTTCCAAATCATTTTATTTACAAATTACACAACGTGCCAACTTCACTGGTTTTGGGTTTTGTACATGCCGACATTGTTATTGTAAAAGCTAACGCCGAGGAACTACTTTTAATAACACAGTGCCTTGCTCACAGAGACACTCACACTGCTCCTCCGGTCACTAGCGAGAGGTAAAGGAGCTGCTGTTGCATCGCGTCCAAGTTTAAACAAGTTAATTCTAGATTATATATCATGCCTCACACTTGTATAGTAGAAGGTAGTAGTTATAAGTCAAGAAGTTGGTCAACTTTTAAATTCAACTTAGACCCAAAGACATCGTTAGGAACAAGCGGCAAGACGCTGCCAGCATTTATTTACCTTAGGAGTTAGGATTATGTTAAATTTTACCATCTAAACGGGGAGTACAAGCCTAGTGCTGAAATATACAACCATCCTAACAGTGGACTATGTTATGGTCCCATTTTGTTTTAAAGCTACTGCTTAATGCTTAGTGTTTCACTCGAGCTGGATCTGCTTAGCACATGGCTTCTAAAACTTGTAGCTCATCCTCAGTATATTCAGGCTCAAAAATATGACATTCTGGGTCAAAGTAGTCGTCGTTGGCTTTCATGAAGTCTGCCATGATTAGTAGTAGTTCTTTGTTGAATTAAATAGCTTTTGTTGCTATGCGCTCTGTAAGTTCCAGTAATGCTTAAAATTATCAAAATACTGTAATTATTACTTTTGATGGTGTAGCCAGTTGGTTGCGTGCCAGACGGGGTCACTACAAACCAAAATGGGGACCTTTTGTTCGCTATATCTTCCAGATCATTTTTCTCTGCAGCTTTTGGCTTGATTAATACAGTGTTTTCCAGACTGTGGACTTTCCCCACGCTTTGAATCCTGCGAATTTTAAAACGGTGCGGCTAATTTAGGGATTTTTGTTCACCATTGGCCACAATGTTTTGTAGCAAAAAAATAGTTTTCATTTTGACACCGACAGAGACGCTGTATTATTGTTGGTGCTGCGGGTTGAAAATGTACTTCCTGTTTCGTGCCTTGAACCGTAAGTATAAACGTTCAAAGAACTTCTGCTCGAAAGGATTCTTCGTTCACTTCTTCGAGCAACGTTTGTAAGTTTTACAATATAACTAAAACAATTCATACTTACTAAACCGCCCCATGTGTGATGTCCGTAGGAGTGTTTTCATGCATATTTGTACGTGCTATCGTAATGTAATGAGGCTAGGGTCGTTATCATTAGCGAATATGCTAACACCACTACAAATAAATGTAGTATTATTAGCTTACAATGGCATTCTTTTTGTATTTTCATTTTTGTAAAGTCACCCAAAACGTCACTGTGGAGTTATTGAGTTTGTTTTGCTGATTGGAGAGCTAGCCTCCGCAGCTAGTGGGTCCATGACGATGACTTCTGTTTTGTCTGATCAGCCGTTTTACTGCCTTGTTACAGACACCGTTTGGGAACAATGAAGTTATGTAAATAAAAATGTACTAAATATTTCGTGTCGGTATATATCTGCGGCTTATAGTGCGGTGCGGCTAATATATGTACAAATATTTTTTCCTTCTAAAATTTGGTGGGTGCGACTTTAAATACCGGAAAATATGGTAAATAGAGAGTGCATTTGGAAAATAAATGAAACTGTAACAGCACACTGAGGTTCGGTACATACTTTAGAGTTCCTGAAGTACCTTGAAAATAAACTTCCTGTTTCGTGCCTTGAACTGTAAGTATAAACGTTCAAAGAACTTCTGCTCGAAAGGATTCTTCATTCACTTCTTCGAGCAACGTTTGTAAGTTTTACAATATAACTAAAACAATTCATACTTACTAAACCGTCCCATGTGTGATGTCCGTAGGAGTGTTTTCATGCATATTTGTACGTGCTATCGTAATGTAATGAGGCTAGGGTCGTTATAATTAGCGAATATGCTAACACCATTACAAATAAATGTAGTATTATTAGCTTACAATGGCATTCTTTTTGTATTTTCATTTTTGTAAAGTCACCCAAAACGTCACCGTGGAGTTATTGAGTTTGTTTTGCTGATTGGAGAGCTAGCCTCCGCAGCTAGTGGGTCCATGACGATGACTTCTGTTTTGTCTGATCAGCCGTTTTACTGCCTTGTTACAGACACCGTTTGGGAACAATTAAGTTATGTAAATAAAAATGTACTAAATATTCCGTGTCGGTATATATCTGCGGCTTATAGTGCGGTGCGGCTAATATTTGTAAATATATTTTTTCCTTCTAAAATTTGGTGGGTGCGGCTTTAAATGCCGGGAAATACGGTAAATAGAGAGTGTATTTGGAAAATAAATCAAACTGTAACAACACACTGAGGTTCGGTACATACTTTAGAATTCCTGAAGTACCTCAGTAAAAATTCCAAAATGGAAACCATTTTTTTATTTATTTTTTAGCTCCGGCTTCTCCTTGGCAATATGGTGACTTCCATGAGCCAAAGTCCCTGACTTCCAAAGGGAAAATCTGCACTGTACCAAATGTTCTGTACATAAAAATCCAATTCCGAATACATGTAATGTCTAACTCCTGATATTTATTGGAATAAGTCTTCCTTTGGTTTTCACCCGATTGTCGGCATGACCTCTTCGCTAAAGGGAGACCTTCCACATAATAGAAGCAAATCCTCATTCCGGCTCTTTAAGCTGTGCTTGTCAAAAGGGTTTTTTGCGCAGCCCGATAAGAACCTTGAAACCTCTCTTATACCGCTGGATGCAACTTTGCCATGAAGTGTTTTACTCTTTCAAATGAACCTGAAAGAGAAGCCTTGGAATATGTGATGCTCTCAGGGCGACTAACAGATAAGCGCAGAAATGTGTGACGCACCCCAATGAAAAAGCCTCACAATCACTACAAGCAGAAACAGTGTGGAGATAGAAAAGTGAGAATGGACGGCAAAGTTGAAGCGCTCTGCAAAAGGTGCTTGCTCTTCTAACGTGCATTCGTAGTCGCCAAATGTTTGCCTCGGACTTAGGTACACATCGAAATAATAGGCATTCACATCTGCACAAGGAGTTATAAAAAAAAGTGACAGGTAATAATGTAGTTGTTACACCTGTCCTGCTGTTCGGTCCGGTGCAGACTCTAGTCGAGGAGCACAGGGAAGACGTTCCCTTCAGGGTTAATGCCATTTCAATGTCTTTTAATCTATATGTTAACCTTGTAAAATTGTTTTTTTGACTGTAAGTGTTAAAGTTAAAAAGTTAAAGTACCAATGATTGTCACACACACGCTAGGTGTGGCGAAATTATTCTCTGCATTTGACCCATCACCCTTGATCACCCCCTGGGAGGTGAGGGGAGCAGTGAGCGGTGTAGTGCAATATTTTCTGTCAAAATAAAGCCAATATTGACATTTTTCGTGGTTCCCTTTATTTGGAAAAGTATCGATATTAGAGATGTCCGATAATATCGGACTGCCGATATTATCGTCCGATAAATGCTTTAAAATGTAATATCGGAAATTATTGGTATCAGGCTCGCCCTAAGAGGTGCTCTCACCCATCTTAAACCCAAAACTGATGTTTTGAAAAAGACTGTTATGTATCGGGCAATCACTTACTGGAATCAACTTCCGCAATATCTGGTATCAATCACCAGCAGAGTGGGTTTTAAGAATACACTAAGAGGAGAAGTATTGCGGAAAGAGATTATTCTCGATTGTACCTAATGTCATGACTAGGGATGTTCGATAATATCTGAATGCCGATATTATCGGCCGATAAATGCTTTAAAATGTAATATCGAAAATTATCGGTATCGGTTTCAAAATTATCGGTATCGGTTTGAAAAAGTAAAATTCATGAGTTTTAACACGCCGCTGTGTACACGGACGTAGGGAGAAGTACAGAGCACCGATAAACCTTAAAGGCACTGCCTTTGCGTGCCGGCCCAATCACATAATATCTACAGCTTTTTACACACACGAGAGAATGCAAGGCGTACTTGGTCAACAGCCATACAGGTCACACTGAGGGTGGCGTATAAACAACTTTAATACTGTTACAAATATGCGCCACACTGTGAACCCACACCAAACAAGAATGACAAACACATTTCGGAAGAACATCCGCACCGTAACACAACATAAACACAACAGAACAAATACCCAGAATCCCTTGCGGCACTAACTCTTCCGGGACGCTACAATATACACCCCCCCGCTGCACCCTTCCCCAAACCCGCCCACCTCAACCTCCTCATGCTCTCTCAGGGAGAGCATGTCCCAAATTCCAAGCTGCTGTTTTGAGGCATGTTAAAAAAAAATAATGCACTTTGTGACTTCAATAATAAAAATATGGCAGTGCCATGTTGGCATTTTTTTCCATAACTTGAGTTGATTTATTTTGGAAAACCTTGTTACATTGTTTAATGCATCCAGCGGGGCATCACAACAAAATTAGGCATAATAATGTGTTAATTCCACGACTGTATATATCGGTATCGGTTGATATCGGAATCGGTAATTAAGAGTTGGACAATATCGGCAAAAAAGTCATTATCGGACATCTCTAATCAATATACATTTTGGTACCGGTATCGCTACTAAATGATTTGTTTCCTGACAACCCTAGTACCCATACACATAGAAATCACATTCACTTTGGAAAAAGATCCGATTTGAACCAACATTCTATATTCATACCCTGAAGTGTGAACAGATTCCATGTCTGGTCGTCTGGTCTAGTCTTTGACAGGAAGGATACTGAAATGTTTCCGCGTCCGACCCTGTCACGAAAGGTTGAAGATGAGATTAATAGATGTTGCCTTGTGGGGCAAACGTCTTTAGAATTAGGTTCCACATTTCCACAGGACATAGCATGAATGTTAATTATGTGTTTGGCATTTTGCAAAAAAAAAAGCCTCCCAACGCACACAGACACACGTAGGACACGTGAAAGGCGGAGAGCGACGGCAACGAGACAGTTTGATCCGAAACATTTATTTGTCTGGCTGATCTGACAGGAAGCGGGCGCCACGGGCGCCATATCCTGGCAACATCCCTCATTGTGTGGCACTGACAGATGAACAGGAAACACCAGTGTGTGCGTGGGCCCCGTAAGCGTTTGTATGTGTGAATAACGAGGATACGGGTGTCAGTTTCACCTGGGAGTATCGGCTGGACTGAGTTGTCGGTTGAACCTGGCAGGGGATTCAATCCCCCCTGTTCTGCAGGCTGTCTCAATATTGTCTTTTGATTGGCCATTTCACCAAATCCATGCCAGGTTGGTTGGTAAAAACTCTCAAAAGCAAATTAAATGTACTTGTCTCAACTAGAGATGTCCGATAATGGCTTTTTTGCCGATATCCGATATTGTCCAACTCTTAATTACCGATTCCGATATCAACCGATACCGATATATACAGTCGTGGAATTAACACATTATTATGCCTAATTTTGTTGTGATGCCCCGCTGGATGCATTAAACAATGTAACAAGGTTTTCCAAAAATAAATCAACTCAAGTTATGGAAAAAAAATGCCAACATGGCACTGCCATATTTATTATTGAAGTCACAAAGTGCATTATTTGTTTTAACATGCCTCAAAACAGCAGCTTGGAATTTGGGACATGCTCTCCCTGAGAGAGCATGAGGAGGTTGAGGTGGGCGGGGTTGAAGTGGGGGAGGGGGGTTGCGGGGGGTGTATATTGTAGCGTCCCGGAAGAGTTAGTGCTGCAAGGGGTTCTGGGTATTTGTTCTGTTGTGTTTATGTTGTGATACGGTGCGGATGTTCTCCCGAAATGTCTTTGTCATTCTTGTTTGGTGTGGGTTTACAGTGTGGCGCATATTTGTAACAGTGTTAAATTTGTTTATACGGCTACCCTCAGTGTGACCTGTATGGCTGTTGACCAAGTATGCCTTGCATTCACTTGTGTGTGTGAAAAGCCGTAGATATTATGTGATTGGACCGGCACGCAAAGGAAGTGCCTTTAAGGTTTATCGGCGCTCTGTACTTCTCCCTACGTCCGTGTACACAGCGGCGTTTTAAAAAGTTATACATTTTACTTTTTGAAACCGATACCGATAACTTTGAAACCGATACCGATCATTTCCAATATTACATTTTAAAGCATTTATTTGCATCTGTAGTCTCAACTTTAAATCTGATAATACATAGTGTTGTCCTGATACCAATACTTCGGTACCGGTACAGGTACCAAATTTATTTAGATACGTTTCGGTACTTTTCTAAATAAAACAAAAAAAATAGCATTATTGGCTTTATTTTAACAAAAAAATCTTAGGGTACATTAAACATATGTTTCTTATTGCAGTTAAGTCCTTAGATAAAATAGTGAACATACTAGACAACTTATCTTTTAGTAGTAAGTAAACAAACAAAGGCTCCTAATTAGTCTGCTAGTTTTGTCATTTATCAACATTATTAAGGACAAGTGGTAGAAAATTAATTATTAATCTACTTTTTCATTTACTGTTAATATCTGCTTACTTTCTCTTTTAACATGTTCTATCTACACTTCTGTTCAAATGTAATAATCACTTATTCTTCTGCTGTTTAATACAAATTTGGGTATCAATCCGATACCAAGTCGTTACAGGATCATACATTGGTCACACCCATGTGTCCAGGGACATATTTCCTGAGGTTATAAACATAATATCAATTTTTTAAAAACAAAGAAGATGTTGTGATGCCAAAAAATATTGACGTAATCATAGTAGTATTGACTGTATACGCTATTGTACTTGATATCATTACAGTAGATGGCGTTTGTTTACATTGTGACGCCGGTGAGCTACAGTGTGTAGTGAAGCATGTTTAGCTATTCCTCGTCCTGCAGGGATGATACTTGTAAGAAACATACTTTATTTGTTGCCATGGAGACCAGGATTAGTGATTCAGAAGTAGCTACAACACTGCCGACGGCGGCTGGACTTTAGCCGCTAGCTAGCTAGCCATGTCTTAAAGCACCTTTTCCTGAGGGTGTTTCAGTGTTATAACTTCACCTTTATCTTTAGTTTTTAAGCCAAAATACGTCCGTTCTCCCTTTTCTGTCTACACACTGTCTGCCTGCAAGTACTCCGTGATTGTGCGCTGCCGAACATGCTCATCTGCTCCTAAAACCAGCAATGTCATGACGTGACAACGACCGGTACGTTTCAGAGGCGGTATATTACCGAAAATTATTAATTAGTATCGCGGTACTATACTAACAATATACCGTACAACCCTACCCGGGACGCAAATTTAAAAAAACAATTTTTACCGACCCTGCCTTATCCGCGTTTTTATTGGTCATCTTCAAAGTAATGAACTTTCCGGTACAATTTTTAAAAATTTTGATTCGCCGAAAATTTTATCAATCACAAATACTGCCTCAGTTTGCACTCGGACAACTGTACCGCGAGGGCCTGTCAAAAGAAAGACTTCATGGTAAACACTAAGTTTAGTGGAAAGTCAACCTTTCTAACTTCATCCTGTGCCATGGCTCCAGTAAATGAGTTGTTTTAGTCTTTGTGAAAGTCCAACGAAACTTCACTTTTATCTCCCGCTGGATCGACATCATTCGAGGATGGAGACAGGCTAGACGCCTCCACCCCAAAAACATACTTTGCAGGTCAACAAACGGGGCAAATATGTGCCTTTTGAAGTGTTAATGTGTGAAAAAATTTACTGTGGGACCACACTGTGGTGAAATTTAAACTCTGCAGTCCTGGTCGTTATTGTTGAATATACCATATAAATAAATGTTACCTTACTTTCTGCCTTCACATGCCCTGCAGAGGATCTTCCTGTGCACCATGTGACTTGTGCAATTTCCCAAATTTTTTAGGGTAACCGGACCCGGTAAAAAAAACGGGACACGCCTAAAGTTTGTATTTATTCATTTTTTATTTTATTTGAGAAAAGTAAAGTCTATGAAATAAAAAATAAATACAATGTTTCTAAAGGATTTATATGATTATATTTGGGGATACAGCGATAATTAGGTTAGGAAAAAGGTTTGATTTATTTGTTTGTCAAAAGATGGAGCTAACTCTTTTAATGATATTCAGACTTTACTTAAATCAATAACAGAGCAGCATCTCCTCATCCGGAAACAACAACATGGCCGGAAATGTGTCCCGTGAAAAACCGTCCGACCGGAATGCTCTAATAACTAAAGTTCCTTGGGTGAATAAAATAAACTCACTACACCGGTATGTTTTAGCGCTTTCATGGCGAGTTTACCGACAGATATAAGTAAGAACTTTACACTACTTTATATTAGAAATGGCAACAGTGGAGGATGAATGTCCCATAACAAGAAAATAGTGAAAAAGAAGAAGCTTATCGACTATGGCGTCAAAACGGACTACAAAGGCGGACTCACACAATTTTTCAGGATCCATGCAGATCCCAAATACAGATCATCAGGTACCAGAAGGTAAGAAAAGTTGCTTTTGCATAATATTGCGAAACAAAACCCCAGATAATGTCTTACCTTATACACACTGTCACGACATGGTTTTCGCAGCTTACTGCGAGGTTTGTTCCCCCGGGATGCAAACGGACTATTCCGGACAAGGCGTGCAGGTAAAAACATGATTTATTCCTCAATTAATCCTACACATCACAAAAGACAGGAACCAAACAAAAGGAAAGCATGCCGTTCGCACGAGAAGCTAAAGAACAAAAAACTTAACGCAGGAAACATAAAAGCTAACACTTAGCATGGACTATGGCATGGAACAAACAAGACTTACTTGGCAAGGCATGAGGTAAACAAACAGCATAAACTCTGGCATTGCATGAAACAAACAGTGACGCCAGGACGACTGACTGGCAAAGGCAGGCTTAAATAATGTCTCTAGATTGGAAACAGGTGTGCGTCCCGAACACCAGAGGCAGGTGAAAATCATAAGTCGCCATGGTAACTAAAACAAACAAGGGTGCACAAAAACAGGAACTATGGAGTCTAAAACTAACAGAACATAACAAAAACATGATCCGAACCACGGATCATGACACACACACCATAATAATACTCGTATGTTTAATGCGCCGACAATCCATCAAGCGGTGCGGCTTCATAGCTTACCAAAGTCGTACTAAAACATGCTGATAGATTTTTGAGCGCCGTGTGTAATGTTCTATATTTTCAATGGAACATACAAAATGTTGGTGTTGTTTACTTGAAACTTATTGCCATCATAGTGCAGTCGACACGTATCTCTTACGTTTGACCGCCATCTACTGGTCACACTTACCATTACACCATGTACCAAATAAAATTGCTTTGAGGTCGGTAAGCAAAACCAGAATTATTCCGTACATTCCGTTATAAGGCGCACTGTTGAGTTTTGAGGGAGAAAAAAAGGATTTTAAGTGTGCCTTATAGTCCGGAAAATATGGTAATATTGCGGGAAAAAAACGCCAGACATTTTGGAGTCCTTACACACCATTATATCTGTATGTTGAAGCACAGTACGTCTGACTAGGGTAGCTGTAATGCTTCCATCAAGCGGTGCGGCTTAGTAGCTTAACACAGTTGTCCTGAAACATTTTGACGGATTTTTGAGCGCCGTGTATCATGTTCTGTATTCTCAATAAAACACCAAAGCTTTGCTGTTGCTTGCTTACGGGGGGGGTACTTGCTCGCGTCATTCAGCCTGTTCAATGAATGACGCCTTATAGTCCGGAAAATACGGTACAAGAAAGAAAAATCCTGATTAACATATTTATCTTTTAAAAAAATAAAGACAACTTTTTATTCATCTCATAAAGTATGAATAAAGACATCAATGACTTTTCTGTTTTCTTTAATCAGCCGTTGTACTTTTATACTGTTTGGAAACAATTAAGGTATGTAAATAAACATTTACTGCCTGACTAATTGTATTTCTAGTCTAATTTTAGGAATCACGGACAGACAACCAATGCTTGTTTTTCAAGTTTTCTAGGAATTTCAATTCATCTTTTGAATTGTAATCATTAAATATGCACTCAGATCAATGTGTGGTACACCTTGCTCAATCAAAAAAGGTTCACGGTAGATTTTTATCGTACATTTATACATTTTATTACCCAGGGGCACCAATTTGGTGCAACTTGATAGTTGTTATTTGTACTTGTTGCACAAGCTGACGTCCATCCAATAATAGTCGTTTTTTTCATGGCTCAGTCAAGTGACTTCTTTAGGGAGTCAGACAGAGTGTGCTCCTGCATCGATGACGGACTCAATGAGAAAAAGGAGATAATTGGAATCTCTCCCGGGAATGGGATGCAGATGTTGCTGAAGGAGCCCTAATAGATGGAGGCTCTTGCTTGAGAGGCCACAGAGGAGGTGGCATGTGCCACCTAAGACTTCCTCAACGTGTGTCAGGAACAATCCAGAACGAATTGTAGTGGTGACATTCGTTAATGCACATGTGAGATCTGTGAAACTGCCAATAAGACGCGGAAAATGACCGACTTTATTACTTAATGGATGGATGGATGGATAAGACCATACACATGCTGTAATATTGACATGTTTCAATCAGTTAAATGGAAACAATGCAAAAGGATGACACTCTTACTAACTTATCGTGTCCATTTTTGTATTTTTTATTATTATTTTACCTTCCGCTTTGGCATAAAAAGGGACAGAAAAGTTCATTATCGCCACGTTGCGCTTTGAAGTTGGCAGCTTCACTCCATCACAGATTTTTCTAAAGCAAATTCTACGTATTTTTGGTGTAAATGAATAGTTTTCAAGCATAAAATACAATAGTACTCAAATACTAGCAGTGTTGGCGCTAGGAACTTTCAGAATGGGGTCCCAGGGACCCCATCAAGTCATAAAAATGGGGTCCCACGGTAAATTTTTGGGGTCCCAATTTTTTGTATCCATTTTAAAAACAAATGATAAATGTATGCATTGTCCTGTTATATCTCACATTCTATATTGTGTTTTGGCATAAAAAGGTCGTCATAAACGTTAATTAATTCATTAAAAAAAAAATTATACAAAAGAAAACACATTTTTATGCATACACTCACCTTAGTGTTTACCATGAAGTCTTTATTTTGACAGCCCCTCGCGGTAAAGTTATTCCGAGTTCAAACTGAGGCAGTATTTGTGATTGATAAAACTTTCGGCGAATCAAAATTTAAGACATTGTACCGGAAAGTTGATTGCTTTGAAGACGACCAATAAAAACGCGGAGAAGGCAAGGGTCGGTAAAACAAAAACAAAAAAAATCCGTACTAATGGTACAGTTTTGACCACATAAGGTATTTGTCGCCAACTGCAATTATAAAAGCAAAACAACACAACTTATCATGAAATAGCTGCATCCGTTTTTGGTAGCGCGGTTTTCGGTGATCAATGTCTTTTTCCGGTGGTCTGGTTTTCTGTGTCCGGAAAAGCGCGGACTCACGAGACGAAATAGTTTGCACGGGAGGTAAATCCTGTTGTAATTGTGTTGTTTGTTATCATAAGATTGGTAATAAAAAATAAAAGTAGCGTTGGACTTTGTGTAATTTTTTTTTCTGGGGGCTACAATGTATTATAGTACTTTTAAAAAAACAAACGTATTTTCAAGGTGTGGCGGGAATAAAAATGTTGTGGTGGTGCGCCACATTGAATTACATTAAGGGGAAACCCTGCTATTAGTGGGCGCGTTGCGTGTGATTTACTAAGATTACGTGTGTAATTGTAAAGTGGTGCAGACCGCCTTATTTAAATGAGCATTTTGCGTGTACTATACCAGTGTTTTTCAACCTTTTTTGAGCCAAGGCACATTTTTTGCGTTGAAAAAATCCGGAGGCACACCACCAGCAGAAATCATTAAAAAACTAAACTCAGTTGGCAGTAAAAAGTCGTGGTCGCAATTGTTGGATATGACTTTAAACCATAACCAAGCATCCATCACTATAGCTCTTGTCTCAAAGTAGGTGTACTGTCACCACCTGTCACGTCACGCTGTGACTTATTTTTAATTGTTTGCTGTTTTATTGTGTGTAGTGTTTTAGTTCTTAACTTGCGCTCCTATTTTGGTGGCTTTTTCTCTTTTTTTGGTCATTTCCTGTAGCAGTTTCATGTCTTCCTTTGAGCGATATTTCCCGCACCTACTTTGTTTTAGCAATCAAGACAATTTCAATTGTTTTTATCCTTCTTTGTGGGGACATAGTTGATTGTCATGTCATGTTCGGATGTACTTTGTGGACGCCGTCTTTGCTCCACAGTAAGTCTTTGCTGTCGTCCAGCATTCTGTTTTTGTTTACTTTGCGGCCAGTTCAGTTTTAGTTTCGTTCTGCACAGCCTTCCCTAAGATTCAATGCCTTTTCTTAGGGGCACTCACCTTTTTTTTATTTTTGTTTTAAACATTAGATACCTTTTTACCTGCACTCTGCCTCCCGACATCTCCAAAGCAATTAGCTACCTGCTGCCACCTACTGATATGGAAGAGTATTACAGGGTTACTCTGCCGAGCTCTAGACAGCACCGACACTCAACAACAACACATATATTGCAGACTATAATTATTGGTTTGCAAAAAATATATGTAACCCAAATAGGTGAAATTAGATTATCTCCCACGGCACACCAGACGGTATCTCACGGCACACTGGTTGAAAAACACTGTACTATACGTTGCATCCACCATGGAGACACTCATTCACTCCGCCTTCATGTAATCTGATTGATTGATTGATTGAGACTTTTATTTGTAGGTTGCACAGTGAAGTACATATTCCGTACAATTGACCACTAAATGGTAACACCCGAATAAGTTTTTCAACTTGTTTAAGTCGGGGTCCACTTAAATCGATTCATGATACAGATATATACTATCATATATACTATCATCATAATGCAGTCATCACACAAGATAATCACATTGAATTATTTACATTATTTACAATCAGGGGTGTGGAGGGGGTGGGTAGGATATGGACAGCAAGTAGTGGACATAGAGAGAGAGAGAGAGAGAGAGAGAGAGAGAGATCAGAAGGCATAAGAAAAAGTATCTGCATTTGATTGTTTACATTTGATTATTAGCAATCCGGGGAGGGTGTTAGTTTAGGGTTGTAGCTGCCTGGAGGTGAACTTTTATTGCGGTTTTGAAGGAGGATAGAGATGCCCTTTCTTTTATACCTGTTGGGAGCGCATTCCACATTGATGTGGCATAGAAAGAGAATGAGTTAAGACCTTTGTTAGTTCGGAATCTGGGTTTAACGTGGTTAATCATGCTTATACTGTTTTGCGTTTTGGTATTTTTTCAGACTGTGGAAGTCTTGCACCTCCGGGTTCTTCGGACCACCAAGGATGGACATGACAGGCTCGACGGTTTTGTGATTTGTTTGTTTTTTTTTGCAATAAACTTATAGCTCTGCTTTTCAGTAATCGCCTCTCGTGACGGTCTCGCTCTTCGGGTTGCTTTTCAGCCATCCGCTCTCGTCTTCGTCTCCGTCTCCGTCTCCGTCTCCGTCTCGCTTGTGCTCGGGTTTTCTCTTCGCCATCAACCACTCCAACTTCTCCCGCCTCTTCCTTACAGGCTGCTGCCCTTTTATAGAGTGACAGGTGATCAGATAAACGCGGCCAGTCTACGCACCTGTCGCCGATCTCGGAGCCGGCCCCGGCCCACCCCGCCTCGCTGCAGGTCCGCAGACCACGCCCCCACACACAGACCTTTACCACTTTTTATGGGCCCTTTAGAAGCAGCCCTGCAGTGCATTGACACCACTTTTTTTTTCTTTTTCTCACCGCCGAAGGTGCACGGGAGAGAGGCTGCAGGTACAGTACAGTTTTGACCACATAACGTATCTGTCGCCAGGAGCAATTATAAAATCAAAACAACACGACTTATCATGAAATAGCTGGATAAAAAGCAATAAGTATCGCGACTCCTCGGTCTGTTTTTTTAATCAGCATTTAACACTAGAAGTCCCAGCATTTTTCTGTCTACCTAGAAGACCCAGAGAGGGGTCATTTGGCCCGACGCTTTTCCCGAATACACTAATCACTCATTTTGTTATGGTAATGAGGCTGTTAGGGGCAGTTTGTCTAGGTAGACAGAAAAATTATACATGTGGGAAATGCCGAAAGGAGCAATGGCAGTGCCAGGATTGTGAGTGACTGCTCAAATGTATGTCAGTCACGTTTACATGGACATGGTTTTTCATTCTTTGTAAATATGCTTTTTTCTTTGTAAATTTTTTTTTTTAAACTATTTTTGGCACACAAAAATAACAATTGCTTCTGCAACAACCCTCCACACCAAAACTGGGAAAACAGTTGCTTTTTCATTCTTTGTAAATATGTTTTGTTTTGTATTTTTTTTAACAATAAATGTCAGAGTGTTGATCCCTTCATTCTGTTGATCCTTGCAAAAACACACACAACCTACCTCAGAACTAAAGCTTGAGCTGTAAGGTCCCCTCCCCCACACAGGCTCAAGTGGCCCCCTGCCGTGTGCCACTAACAGCCACATTTTCATAACAAAAGGAGTGTCCACAGGGGGGACTAGGGGTCAAATGACCCTCTTGTGTGTTTTCTAGGTAAAAGTGTCAATTGACCCTTCTCTGGGACTTCGCGTGTTAAATGTATTCCATCTCACCACTTCCTGCGGATTTTCAAGTTCAATGTGAGCATTTTTTCCCCCTAAGCCGGCTCGGCTTTACAAACATGAAAATCGAATGACACGGAGAGTTTGACCGTGTTTTGCTTAAAAGCCGACGCGCCCGTGGCGTGACAAACGACGTTAAGGCGGGCCAAAAGAACGGCAGATTGCCGCGGAAGATGCGGCGATAATCCCGCCGAAGATCTCGTCCGCTTTGAGGAGGATGCGTTAACGCCTTTTGGGATATTTGTTTATGTGAGAGCATAAATGTGTGTCAGCCTGCGAGAGGGAAATTGTCAACTTGTGTGCGAGCGCCAATAAGGAGGTACCTGTGTGTTGGGAAAACCGTAATCCTCCCCATCATAACGATTCTACAGCCCTCGCTCATCTCCTCTCGTCCTTCCAGAGGAAGAGAAGATTAGTCACACCTCCTCCTCTTTTTGCGCTCCATCTCCCGCTATCCTCTTTTTCTACAAGTGTGTGTTTTGTGCGCGCTTCCCTGCTGTGTGCGGGAGTGTTGGTGCGTGGGCTCAGCAGTTTTACGTAAAGCTCCATAGAAAAAGGAAGGAGTCAAGCCGGAGAGTCCTTGGCAGCGGAACGTTCAGTAATAGCTGCTCAATGGGCCTTTTTCCTCCTTCCCTCATAAACACTCCAGCATCACACTGCAAAAACTGAAATCTAAGTAAGATTAAATATCTCAAATAAGGGTGATATTTGCTTATTTTCTGTCTGATAAGATACTTCTTCTCACTAAGCAGATTTTATGTTAGAGCAGGGGTGTCCAAAGTGCGGCCCAGGGGCCATTTGCGGCCCCGCAGCTAATTGTTTACCGGCCCGCCACACATTCTGGAAATACTATTGTAAAAATAAAAAAGAACATTAAAAAAAAACTGGAATGAGGTGAAATCTAACGAGAAAAAGTTGCAATGTTGACACAAAAGCTGCCATGCAGGCTGTTTTTTTTTTCTTTGGTCTTTCTTTATTTTTCTTTTTTTGCCATTGCTCCAAAAAAAAAATTAGAATGACAAAAAATCCATGTTATAATGAATTATTTTCAGGGCTCCAACTACTTCAAATATTTCACTTTAAAATGTTTTATGTGGTAAATATTGCATATATTGTGTAGTAGCCCTATAAAAACATCAAAGTTGTCTTTGACAAAAGCGTATAAAACAAACAAAATAATTGTTCCAGCATAAAATCGGCAGATATATCTGAAGTTGATCTCGTAACCTACACTACCGTTCAAAAGTTTGGGGTCCTTATTTTTCAATGAAGATAACTTTAAACTAGTCTTAACTTTAAAGAAATACACTCTATACATTGCTAATGTGGTAAATGACTATTCTAGCTGCAAATGTCTGGTTTTTGGTGCAATATCTACATAGGTGTGTAGAGGCCCATTTCCAGCAACTATCACTCCAGTGTTCTAATGGTACAATGTGTTTGCTCGTTGGCTCAGAAGGCTAATTGATGATTAGAAAACCCTTGTGCAATCATGTTCACACATCTGAAAACAGAAGCTACAAAACTGACCTTCCTTTGAGCAGATTGAGTTTCTGGAGCATCACATTTGTGGGGTCAATTAAATGCTCAAAATGGCCAGAAAAAGAGAACTTTCATCTGAAACGCGACAGTCTATTCTTGTTCTTAGAAATGAAGGCTATTCCACAAAATTGTTTGGGTGACCCCAAACTTTTGAACGGTAGTGTAAGTGTTGAAAGTAAAAGAAAAACCTAATAAAAATGTATCACTTTATGAGTGGGGGACCTTTTGAATCCCAAATACTGTATATTGAGTGATTTTTTATTTATCTTTTCACTGTGATTACTCAAAAATATGAAATAATTAAAATCAATGGTGTCCTGCATTATTGATATTTTAGGGCTCAAATTACTAAATACTGCATATTTCAGTTTTACTATAAAAAAAACTAAGTTGTTTTTGACAGAAAAGCCAAAAAACATTTTTTTTTTATTTGTATTACTTTATATCAACTTGAAGTTGATATAGAGATTTACTGTAAGCGTTAAATAATTTAAAAAAAAATAATAATCTGACTTATTTTTAACATTTTAATGACTAAGACCCTTTATGGTCCCCGGGACCCCTAAAGGTAAAATAAATAAAAAATCCATATATTTTGTTATGGTTTGAAAATGAAAAATATCAAAATGGCCCCCACATGCTTTAATTTTTCTGTGTGCGGCCCTCAGTGGAAAAAGTTTGGATTGTTAAGTTAAGTTTGGATTAATTGTTTTGGTCCTAAATTACCTCATTAAGATATTACAACTTGTTGTTTGAAACTAGAATATCAACTGTTGCAAAGCTGTGTCATCAACACTCACAAGTATGAAACTACTAATTTCTTATTTCAAGCATGAAAAAAAAAAAATCATGACTTCGACACAATTGTGTCTCATAATTAAAACGGATGACAGCCAAATTGACTTTGCTGTTTTATTTTCAATGAAACAATAGAAAACACGTACTCATATAGTAGTACAGTTGGCACAGTACAGTAAACGGACAGTTAATATTTAAACATTTTACATTTCTAACAATTTTGAACAGAAATAGTTCATGCACATTCAGATAAATTCTTCAAAATTACAATTAAAAACATTTTGGCCGGGGGCCGGGCTGTATATATGCGCACTAATTGACTGAAAGAGCCCGTACTTGGCCACAAATGTAGGTATTGATACGATACCAAGTAGTTACAGGATCATACTTTAGTCATATTCAAAGTCCTCATGTGTCCAGGGACGTACTTTCTGAGTTTATAAACATAATATGAATTTTTTAAAAAGGAAAAAAGATTTTGTGATGATAAAAAATATCGATGTAATCATAGTAGTATCGACTAGATACGCTCCTGTACTTGGTATCATTACAGTGGATTTCCAGTGTAGATCCACCCATGGCATTTGTCTAACACTCCGGCGTGCTAGTTTTTGTTAGCGGTGAGCTGTTGTATCCTCCTACGGTGTGTAGTGAAGCATGTTTAGCTATGTGTTACTATAAAATGTAGTCGCGTTTAGAGACTCTACATCTGTCCCTCGATGTCCCTGACGAAAGCGGAAAGCAGCAGCGAGCATGACATCGAGTTGGACTTTCTCTTCTTAAAAGCCGCCACTGTTCTCTTAATGTTTGCACATTTTTTAGATGGCTGTCCGCGGATATATCTGCAATATATATGAAAAATGACGTCCACCTCACAGACATGCTGACAACGGCCCAGAATATGGTGTGTGCATACTTGCCAACCCTCCCGTTTTTACCGGGAAACTCCCGGTAACCTCCCGGCAGAAATTTTCTCCCGACAAACTCCCGGTATTCAGCCGGAGCTAGAGGCCACGCCCCCTCCAGCTCAATGCGAACCTGAGTGAGGACAGCCTGTTCTCACGTTCGCTTTCCCACAATATAAACAGCTTGCCTGCCCAATGCGTTTCTTATGTGGGTTTATTGTTAGGCAGTTTCATTAACGTCCTCCCAGCGCGGTAACAACACACAACAGCAGTCACGTTTAGTCTACCGTAAAGCAGTTAGTCTGCCGTAAACAGCAATGTTGTGACACTCTTAAACAGGACAATACTGAAATTCAAGTATTTATTTTATTTATATGTATAATAAAATATATATATATATATATATATATATATATATATATATATATATATATATATATATATATATATATATATATATATATATATATATATATATATGATTGATTGATTGAGACTTTTATTAGTAGGTTGCACAGTGAAGTACATATTCCGTACAATTGACCACTAAATGGTAACACCCGAATAAGTTTTTCAACTTGTTTAAGTCGGGGTCCACTTAAATTGATTCATGATACAGATATATACTATCATATATACTATCATCATAATACAGTCATCACACAAGATAATCACATTGAATTATTTACATTATTTACAATCAGGGGTGTGGAGGGGGGTGGGGGGGGTAGGGTATGGACATCAAGTAGTGGACATGGGAGAGAGAGAGAGAGAGAGAGAGAGAGAGAGAGAGAGAGAGAGAGAGAGAGAGAGAGAGAGAGAGAGAGAGAGAGAGAGAGAGAGAGAGAGAGAGATCAGAAGGCATAAGAAAAAGTATCTGCATTTGATTGTTTACATTTGATTATTAGCAATCCGGGGAGGGTGTTAGTTTAGGTTGTAGCTGCCTGGAGGTGAACTTTTATTGCGGTTTTGAAGGAGGATAGAGATGCCCTTTCTTTTATACCTGTTGGGAGCGCATTCACATTGATGTGGCATAGAAAGAGAATGAGTTAAGACCTTTGTTAGTTCAGAATCTGGGTTTAACGTGGTTAGTGGAGCTCCCCTGGTGTTGTGGTTATGGCGGTCATTTACGTTAAGGAAGTAGTTTGACATGTACTTCGGTATCAGGGAGGTGTAGTGGATTTTATAGACTAGGCTCAGTGCAAGTTGTTTAACTCTGTCCTCCACCTTGAGCCAGCCCACTTTAGAGAAGTGGGTAGGAGTGAGGTGGGATCTGGGGTGGAGGTCTAGAAGTAACCTGACTAGCTTGTTCTGAGATGTTTGGAGTTTAGATTTGAGGGTTTTGGAGGTGCTAGGGTACCAGGAGGTGCATGCGTAATCGAAAAAGGGTTGAATGAGAGTTCCCGCCAGAATCCTCAAGGTGCTTTTGTTGACCAGAGAGGAAATTCTGTAGAGAAATCTTGTTCGTTGGTTAACCTTTTTGATTACCTTGGTTGCCATTTTATCACAGGAAAGGTTAGCCTCTAGAATGGAACCTAGGTAGGTGACCTCATCTTTCCTGGTGATAACAATGTCACCTACTTTTATGGTGAAGTCATTAAATTTCTTAAGGTTGATGTGGGACCCAAACAGGATGGATTCTGTTTTACCCAAGTGTATGGATAGCTTGTTGTCAGCGAGCCAGGTGCAAGTTCTACAGAGCTCAGCACTGAGGATTTTCTCCACCTGTGACTTGTCCTTGGCGGATACCAGCAGGGCAGAGTCATCCGCAAACAAAAACAATTCACAGTCGCATGCCGATGACATGTCGTTTATGTATATTAGGAACAGTAAAGGTCCCAATATACTGCCTTGGGGGACTCCACAGCTCACCGAGAGGGGGGGGACACGGTGCCGTTCACCTCTACCACCTGCTCCCTCCCCTCCAAGTAAGATTGCATCCAGCTCCAAGAGTTTTTGTTAAATCCGATTGCTCTGAGCTTATCCAACAGTATAGCGTGGTTAACGGTGTCAAAGGCCTTCTGAAATACTTGAGTTGGTGAATTATAGCTTAAATATATTCCCCTCTTAACCACGCCCCCAACCACGCCCCCACCCCACCCCCCACCTCCCGGTATCGGAGGTCTCAAGGTTGGCAAGTATGGGTGTGTGTTTTGTTTACATTCGCTTTTCGTAGCGGTGATCAATGTCTTTTTCCGTTGGTCAGGTTTTCGGTACGTCACTTGTCAATAGTGTGCAAATAATTGGTTATATACATATATATATATATATACATATATATATGTCAATTCATACTGTAACGACCAGCTAATGTTAATGTTTTATGTTTGTATGGTTTGGATTTGATGTGAGTTTTTCCCATGTTTACAAACACCCCGGAGAATGAGGACGTGTTGTCGTGTGACGAGAGTGTTTGCATGGGAGGTAAATCCTGCTGGAATTGGAGTTGTTATCATAAGATTGGTAATAAAAGTTCAAAATAGCGTGTGACTTTGTGTGATTTCTTCTGGGGGCTACAATGTATTATATTACTTTAATTTGTTTTCAAGTGAAAAAAACAAACTTATTTTAACTGCAACTGGAAGATGCTGGCAGATGTTGGCAAACAGCTGATTTTCCCCACCGAGATCGCCACTACCACTTTGAGGCCTGACCTAGTGCTCTGGTCCCCTTCCCACAAAAAGGCCTTCATTGTTGAGCTCACTGTACCCTAGGAGGAATCCATGGAGGAGGCATATATTTGTGCTGTATTCCGAGCTGGCCGCGGAAGCTCAAAATCGCGGCTGGAATACTGAAGTCCGCCCTGTGGAGGTTGGGTGCAGAGGCTTCGTGGGAGCCTCTACCGCAAAACTGCTGAGGGACTTGGGAGTCAGGGGTCAGTGCCTGCGTACAGCCATCAAAGAAGCAGCCGAAAAGAGCAGCCGGTGGCTCTGGCTGAAGAGGAATGACCACAATTGGGCCCCCAACTAGTGCATCAGGAGGTATGCGGTCAGGCAAAGCTGACTCAGGGAACCGGACGCCTCTGCCATGCATAGTTCCCTGATAGGTCTGCCAACAAGGTGACTTTTATGGCTAATTGGGCTTGGGTCGCAAGCTCAGGTCTGATCATCCTGTAGCTGGCCGCCTCTGGAGAGGGTGTATAGTGTTAAAGGCCGAAACACCCAATGACCCAGAGGAACACTACTGATGATGCGCACCCGTAAATTGTATCCGTCAGGTCTTCCATTCACGTTCACTGTTCTAGTCATTTGAATGTGTTAAGTCATTTTATGCATTTGTGTTTCGCACAAGAGGTAGAACATCTCACTCCGTGTTTTCTGCAATCTAAAGGTGTGGTGGTGCGCCACATTGAATTACATTAAGGGGAAACTCTATTATTAGTGGGCGCGTTGCGTGTGATTTACTAAGACTGCGTGTGTAATTGTAAAGTGGTGCAGACCGCCTTATTTAAATGAGCATTTTCCGTGTGCTATACGTTGCATCCACCATGGAGACACTCATAATTTATTCAAAAGAATTGCTAGAGTGACTCATAAATATATTCAAAATGATAAATACGTTGTGCAAACTTTATTTGAAACACACAGCATATTGAATTTTACATTTTTTTCAAAGTACAAATTGTTAGAATTATTCTATCTAAATGATCACAATAGTTTGTGTTGAAATGAGTTCCTAGCAAGAAGACAAAAGCTGTCTTTGAAACCTACCAAGAAGAAGCCTCGTAAAACTCCGCTGTGTAAGGGGGAAAGCCACATGAAGGGTTTTCTGTTTTCTCTCACGTATGGTAATCAACAGAAAGATATTGTTCCAACCCAAGGACTTCAAAGCGGACAGATGGCAGGATCTGCCCGATTTCCAGACGAACTCTTATTGAAGTATTTTACGGACTCTTTTTTAACTGTTTTATGGAACTCTTTTTGAACTGACCTTTTCTGTGAATTGTTTACGACCTTTTCTGTGAACTTTTTTGCGACCTTTGTCCTTTGGAAACAGCGGTGGCCAGGTGGTCGGGGAGGGTCCAAAATAAAAGAAGGAGGCATGCAGTCTTTTGGCAGAGCGTGCTAACATACTGTACAAGGGTACAGTGTAAAGACGACTCTCCTCATTATTGAGTCCAAATTTAATTCTGTCTCTGTTTGATTCTTTGCTTCTTGTCTTGTTTAATAGATGTCATTGTTTGAACCTGACACAAATCTCACCTGCACATGGTGTTTACATTTTGAGGGGTTGATTGGCAACACTAAATTGGCCCTAGTGTGTGAATGTGAGCCTTTCGCCCGAATGCAGCTGAGATAGGCTCCAGCACCCCCCGCGACCCCAAAAAGGGACAAGCGGTAGAAAATGGATGGATGGATGGATTTCTATTCGCACCAAAGCACTCGTGCAGCACCTGTGTCAAACACACGCTCCCTTACACCACATTTCTTCACATTAACAAGCCAATTTAACGTGGGAAAAAAACAACTTTATGGGACCTTCCGATTTTATGACTCGATGGTTCAAGTGTTTCATTCATTTATTGTAACGATTATTATCTATTAAAATCTGTCGGCGGCGCTAAAAGCCGCACCGTCTTTTTTATTTCCTTCCTCCATTGTTCTTTAATAATCGTACTTCATGTCTCTCTCTCTCTCTCTTTATGCTGTTCGTCTGCTGATGACCTGATGTTCTTCTTCTTAGGTAAGATATTACAACACACACACACACACACACACACACACACACACACACACACACACACACACACACACACACACCGTTCTTTAAACGGAAGAGAAAGAAGCAGACAAGCTGACTAAAAGGGTATGAACAGAAAGACAGTCGTGTCTAGCAATTTGTTAACAAGACATGTTGGCTCTGGTGGCTTTCCTCTGTTGCCATGGTTGCGCCATCACATACCAGCTGGCCTGGACGAGAAAGACATCTTGCCCGTGCTGGAGAAATATATGCAAATGAGGTCGTAACTGCGTGTTTTAAAAACCACACCCAAAAGCGTGGTTTGCTGTGCAATCTGTTACCAGCTGTGGGTAACGAGTGACTAAGTTGTGTTCAGTGCTCCCCGACCTGTCAATCAAACATGCACCGCTGCTTGACCTCTGACCGCTGTCCTCACGTTGATTTTATGTGACAAAAGGAGGGATTCAAAGGGCCCGAGTCACATGAAAAACTTAAACTTCGCCCGATTGTTTGCTTTTTGAGGTTTGAGGTTACAAAATTGTCATTCTGAGGCCAGATAGCAAGTATGGACTTGAATGTGAGCCACAAGTACAGACAACAAGCTATTAATTACCTTGTTTGTTTGTTTGTTTTTTATCTGCAGCTAGAGGTGTCTAAAATGCGGCCCTGGGGGCCATTTGCGGCCCTGCCGCTAACTTTTTAATTAAAAAAAATGTATTCTATATTTATTATTTATAAAAAGTTTTTTTTTAATTTTTTTTAAATACTAAGACAAAAAAAAAAAAAACATAAAAAGTGGAATAAAAGTGGCATGGTTGCTGATAACAAAGCTGGCATACAGACTGTATTTTTCATCCAAATTGTCGTTGCTCAAAAAATAATAATGAATCAAAATCAATGAAAAATATTAAATATACGTGTTAATTTCATTTTTAATTTTTATTTTTAAGCATTTGTTTTATATTTATTAAAATTTAAATATTTTTCTTAAAATACTAATACAAAAAACAACAACATAAAGAGTGCATTCAAGTGCGACCCGGGGGAAGCTAATTTTTTTAAATATTTTTAAACATTTGTTGTATATTTATTAAAATTTTTATGTTTTCCTAAAATACTAGAACAAAACAACAACATAAAAAGTGAAATAAAAGTGGCATGGTTGACTCTGATAACACAAACATGGCATACAGACTGTATTTTTCATTAAAATTGTCATTGCTCAAAGAATAATAATGAATCAAAATCAATGTAAAATATGAAATATACGTGTTAATTTAATTGTTTATTTTTATTTTTAAACATTTGTTTTGTATTTATTAAAATTGTAATGTTTTCTTAAAATACTAGAACGAAAAAAATACATAAAAAGTGGAATAAAAGTGGCACGGTTGACTGTAACAACACAAAACTGGCATTCAGACTGGGTTTTTTTTCGTTAAAATTGTCATTGCTCAAAATATAATAATAAATGGAAATCAATGAAAAATATGAAATATACTTGGTAAATAAAACCTTGTTTTTAATGAATACTTAGGCCTACTATGTTACATGTATTTTAATGTGGGTACCTGGGGAGCCAAATGTTTTCTTAGGTGGTACTTGGTGAAAAAAGTTTGAGAACCGCTGCTCTAGATCGCACTATTCAAGTGCGACCCGGGGGCAGCTATTTTTTTTAAATTTTAAACATTTGTTCTATATTTCTTAAAATGTAATTGTTTTCTTAAAATACTAATACAAAAAAAATACATAATAAAGTGGAATAAAAGTGGCAGGGTTGACTCCAACAACACAAAGCTGGCATTCAGACTGTTTTGTTTTTTTTTCATAAAAATTGTCATTGCTCAAAATATAATAATAAATCAAAATCAATGAAAAATATGAAATATGCTTGGTAAATAAAACCTTGTTTTTAATGAATACTTAAGCCTACTACGTTACTTGTATTTTAACGTGGGTACCCGGGGAGCCAAGTGTTTTCTGAGGTGGTACTTGGTGAAAAAAGTTTGAGGCACAGTTAGCATTATTAGCGTTGAGCTATTTAAGGCTTCAATTACTACACATGAAATATTCCACTTTGAAATATTTTTGCAGAAAATGTTTTTTCTTTAACAAAAAGGGCATAACTCAGAACAAATGTCAACTTATGGTATGAAGTTGATCTAGATCTTTAAAGGGGAACTGCACTTTTTGGGGAATTTTGCCTATTGTTCACAATCACTATGAAAGAAATGATGATTCATGTTTTTTTGTATTTTTTTTGCATTCTAAATATTAAATAAATGCGATCAAAAAACTGCTTACAATAGAGCCTATAGTAGCCGTTCAATTCTGCCTATAAAGCTCCTAAAAACCATTCAATGTCTTTTAAGGTTTTATATACATGATGTAAGTATTTACGTAATGTAGTAACGGGCACTTTTATAATAACATTCAATATTTATGTATTTTGCGCATTACAACGTTTTGTTTTTTTCTATTCTTCATCACTGATTATTACTCACTGCAGACTTTATGAGAGCCAAAAAAACATAATAAAACATCACTGTGGAAGTTGCTTCCTAGCAGTTCCACTGTAGACACGGCACAGGAGCCAAGCGTGCAGTTTTTAACACAGTTTTTAATGCACATAGATTTTATCAAAGTCTTTCTCCCGCAGAACGTGACTTTTCAGTCACGTCCGTATCCTCTCTCCCCCCCCTGCTCTCGGCCGCTCACTGTTGAAAACAACAGATGATTAGATTAACACGTACCACCTGGGAAATCTAATCACCTGTCAGCTGTGTCTCGCCGTCAGCACATGCCCCGCCCCCATCCGATGGTGCTCGTCCTCAGCACCATAGACAGAGGCGGTGACCTTTGCTCCTGCAGGCGCGCTGGCCACACCTCCCTCCACAATCACTTACTGTACAATGTCTGCTGTCATTAGGATGCTGACTGCTAGAATTTTCGTATATTCCCATTTAGAGTAAAAATGTCTCATAATCCTTGCAAAGAAACGGGGAGAGGGAAGACAAGCGAATCCGGTGCGCCTTATATATGAAAAAAGATTTTAAAAAAATAGACCATTCGTCGGCAGTGCGCCTTATAATCCGGTGCGCCCTATGGCCCGGAAAATACGGTATGTGTGATTCCTGCTGATATGGTATGGGATCAATATTGGTATAGGCCAAAACACAAAGCTCCAAAATCGGTATTGGAAGTACACTGATGACATCTATTAAACAAGACAAGAAGCAAATAATTAAACAGTGACAGAATTAAATTTGGCTCAATTTGTACAGTGTCTCAGCACGCTCTGGCGAAAGATTGTACACCTCCTCCTTTATTTGGACTTCCCCTGACCACATGGCAACAGCTGCTTCCAAAGGGACGTGGGTCGTAAACAGCGTTGCCTTTGGTTACAGAACAGTTCAAAAGAAAAGGTCGTAAACCGTTCACAGAAAAGGTCGTAAAACAGTTCAAAGAAGCGGTGCCAGGAGGGGAGTCTGGTCCTGCTTCGGCTTCTCTTTTGTAGTTCTTGGGTCAGACAATACCTTTCTGTTGATTACAATACATGAAAGAAACAGAACACCTTCATTTTGCTTCCCCCCTCCCTACACAGTGGAGTTTTACAAGCCTTCTTCTTGGTAGGTTCAAAGACAGCTTTTGGTCTTCTCGCTGGGAACTCATTTCAACTCTAACAACTCCCCTGATTCTCTTCGGTTGCATTCTTAAGACCAATTTCTTCTTTTTTTCGAAGCACACTCTCGCTGGTTTTCCGCGCTGTCAATCATCCATCAGTCTATACTTCCACTTCTGGTTTTGTTTTTCAATCCCTTCAGCAGCAATTTATTGTATTTTCTTCACCCTGCCAATCCATCATTTACCCGCTCGGGCCCCGTCGAGCTCCCCTCCACTGCTCTTTGTGCTAACACACTGACCTCAATCAGTCTTATTGGGGAATTGATTGCAGGCAGCGTTAGCTTGGAAAAGTGTCATGCCCGTACAGCACTGTCGCTACTTTCTTTGTGCAAGCGCATCCGTCCCTGAGCCTGTGTCACTTTGCAAAACCTTGTAGTCCTTTCAAAGACTGCTGGCTTTATTTGTTTTTTTAAATTGCTGTCCACAATTGTGTAAATAGCGTCGGATTAGGACGACTTATCCCCGCGTATATTGAAGGCTGCAAAGGCTTAACTCTACCCGGAGGGCGTACATTTTATAAACACACCTTTGACACAAACTGTGTAATCTGCAGCTCAAACACATTAACCTCACTGTGCTTTAAGACAGCGCTCACACGCATGCAGGTAGCACACATGGCTGACATCAGGGATGGGACATGGACAAACCTTTGGTATACAATCCATAAGTGCAAAACAATTAGGTTCCAGTTGTTAGGTCAGCAAGGTTTAATTTTAATGTTGGATTTGAGGGCAGCCTGGGCGTCTCTGCTGAGGCTGCTGCCCCCGCAACCTGACCTCGGATAAGCAGAAAAAGTTGGATGGATGAAATGATTTGAGTTCTTTTTACATAATACAGCCCATTGACAGATGGGGTGCTCAAAAATCTACTATATATATATATATATATATATATACACTGCTCAAAAAAATTAAAGGAACAGTTTTTTATCAGGGTACGGCATGAATTCAATTGCACTTTTCTGATAAGGTTTTGGTCAGGTACGTGGCAGAGGGGGTTGTTAATCAGTTTCAGCTGCATTAACAGGTGCACTAGAGGGGCAACAACGAGATGGCCCCCAAAACAGGACTGGTTTTGCAGTTGGAGGCCATTTCAAGTTCCTCCCTCTTGATCTTTTTTTAACTGTTTTTCCACAAGTGTTGGCTTTAGCTAGAGTCATTATCACCACTGGGAGCATGAGGCGATTTTTTAACCCTCCTGAAGTTGCACAGATTGTCCTACTCTTCCAGGATGGCACGTCCATGCGTGCTGTTGCAAGAAGATTTGATGTGTCTCCCAGTACAATCTCCAGAGCATGGAGAAGATTCCAGGAGACAGGCAGTTACTCTAGGAGAGCTGGACAGGTCCGTAGATGGTCCTCATCCCAATCAGCAGGACCGTTATCTGCTGCTTTGTGCAAGGAGGAACAGGTTGAGCACTGCTCGAGCCCTACAGAATGACCTCCAGCAGGCTACTGGTATGAATGTCTCTGCCCAACCAGTCAGAAACAGACTTCACGAGGGTGGCCTCAGGGCACGACGTCCTGTAGTGTGCCCTGTGATCACGGCTCAGAACCGTGGAGCTCGATTGGCATTTGCCATAGAACACCAGAATTGGCAAGTCCGCCACTGGCGCCCTGTGCTTTTCACAGATGAGAGCAGGTTTACCCTGAGCACCTGTGATAGACGTGAAAGGGTCTGGAGAAGCCGAGGAGAGCGCTATGCTGCCTGCAACATCATTCAGCATGACCCGTTCGGTGGTGGGTCAGTGATGGTCTGGGGAGGCATTTCCATGGAGGGACGAACAGACCTCTACAGGCTAGAGAACGGCAGTCTGACTGCCATTAGGTATCGGGATGAAATCCTTGCACCCATGGTCAGACCCTACGCTGGTGCAGTAGGTCCTGGGTTCCTCCTGGTCCACGACTATGCCCGGCCTCATGTGGCAAGAGTATGCAGACAGTATCTGGAGGATGAAGGAATTGACACAATTGAATGGCTCTCACGATCACCTGATCTAAATCCGATAGAACACCTCTGGGACATAATGGGGCCACACAAGATATTGAAAATCATTTTGAGTTGCAGAAATTGAATTTAGGCAAAATGGACGAGCCTGCCACATCATTTTTTCACTTTAATTTTTGGGGTGTCTATATACTGAGCCCTCTGTAGGCTGAAAACTTTTATTTCCATCAAAAGATGTGGCATCCTTTTGTTCGTGAGACATTAAACTGTCCATATCAGTATAGATATCCGGAAAAAAAAATTTCACCAATGAAATCTTTTGGGTTTTCAAAGTGTTCCTTTAATTTTTTTTAGCAATGTATATACCAGTGACGTGCGGTGAGGTTCATGACTGGTGAGGCACGGACTTCATCACAGTCAGATTTACAAACATATGAACCCTAAAGAGTATCTTATTCACCATTTGATTGGCAGCAGTTAACGGGTTATGTTTAAAAGCTCATACCAGCATTCTTCCCTGCTTGGCACTCAGCATCAAGGGTTGGAATTGGGGGTTAAATCACCAAAAAGGATTCCCAGGCACGGCGCCGCTGCTGCCCACTGCTCCCCTCACCTCCCAGGGGGTGAACAAGGGGATGGGTCAAATGCAGAGGACAAATTTCACCACACCTAGTGTGTGTGTGACAATCATTGGTACTTTAACTTAACTTTAACTTTACACATAGAAACTGTAGCACACAAAAAAACAAATTTAATAAAAAAATTGTTATTATGGTCTTACCTTTACTTATAAGTGCGGGAACAGTGGTGTTCGTGTTGGAGGAGTTGTAAATGAATGAAATATGAAATCCGTGCTGCAGTCTGCAGGTGTACCTAATGTTGTGTCCCTGCAGTCGTTCGCGGCTCCTCCGGCGCGAGCATTGTTGTTTTTGCACTTTTTGACTTCTTGTTAAGTGACTTTTTTTTGGGTGGATTCGGTCTTGCACAAGGAGGGTTTGGGTGTGGGCTTTGGTTGGTGGGGCGCTTCGGTTGGTGGGGCGCTCCCGTCGGGCGGTGCATTCTGCGGCGGAGGTGCTTGGCACCAGGAGGCGGGGTTATGAGACGAGCCTCCAGTTTTATGATCGCTCAGCACAATAAATACGTTACATACATACAGTTGTTGACAAAATACACTGTACATTATATACCTCAGCTAACTAAACTATGGAAATGTGTAATATAATTCATATAGCAATACGGTCTCACTGCACAGCAGGCCAGCAGTTAGCCGAGTCATTGCGCACAATCCATGTTGAGGCACAAAAAAGTGACGTGCCTCAACTGGCTGCTGATCACCGCACCGTCTCTTCTCAGTATTTGAGCAGCAAATGTGAAAATAAAAATAAAAATAATCTAAAACTGGTGAAGTTAAATGGAAAATATCTTATATATATATATATATATATATATATATATATATATATATATATATATATATATATATATATATATATATATATATATATATATATATATATATATATATGTATGTGTATATATTTATGTATGTATGTATATTTTATTCGGCGGAGGTCAAGACACACCCAACTCATCGTGTAAATAAAAACTTCTCCCTATCGGCGAATTATGGATACCCCCAGTCTTTGCGAGCAATCCTTTTCGAGGGTGCTGGACATAAAAACGATGAAAAGGAACAGACCTTGCTGTGAAAATGACATGAGAGTGGCACTTGCCAAGGTGAAGCCACGCATATCTAAACTGGTCTCTCAGAGGCAACCGCAGAAGTCACACTGATTTGCAGGTGCGTAATTGGTTCTGAGTTCATGCTCCGTCTTGGTTTTGTTCTTTGAGCAAGGTGATATTCATGCACGGTTCATTTTCTGCACCAGTAAAAAAAAAAAAACATATAAATTTGTATTGGATTTGAAAGAAAAAAAAATTATTAGATTTTTCATTAAAGAAGCGTTCGGTGAATGCGCATATGAAACTGGTACCTCCAATTACTTAATTTAAGAATATTTTTCAACATATTGAGCAAAAAAGGTCTCTTTTTTTCTACCAAGAAAAGTGCACTTATTATTAGTGAGAATATACTTATTTCAAGGTATTTTTGGGTTCATTGAGGATAGCTAATTTTACTTGTTTTGGAAAGTCTTGACAAGCCGAATTTTCTTGTTCTATTGGCAGATCATTTTGCTTAGTTCAAATAAAATACCTCTAACTTTTGTTTGTTTTTTTCTTGTTTTTGAACACTGACTTTTTGCAGTGTGTACTGTGCAATCTACTAATACAAGTTTCAATCAATCAATCAAAAACAAGGTTTTCCAAAATAAGAGAACAACTTCAACTCCAGTTATGGAAAAAAAGTGCCAACATGGCACTGCCATATTTATTATTGAAGTCACAAAGTGCATTATTTTTTTTTAACATGCCTCAAAACAGCAGCTTGGAATTTGGGACATGCTCTCTCTGAGGTAATCCTAATACCCACTACAACTATGGGAAATACTATACTTTGATTTTCACAAAGAGCATTATTTTTTGATTTTTTTTAAACATGCCTCAAAACAACAGCTTCAGTCCAGAGTATACTACATCCGTGTTTTACCGGATATGTACCGTTCCGTACAGCGGCGTTTTAAAAAGTCATTCATATAACTTTTTGAAACCGATACCAACAATTTCCGATATTACATTTTAAAGCATTTATCGGCCGATAATATCGGCAGGCCGATATTATCGGACATCTCTAATAATAATATAAAATACAGGAAATATAAAAGCAGTACTTGTCCGCAGTACCTTTGCTCTGTATTTTATTTGACTTGGCATTCAAGCGTACGAGCGGCGGTCACTGTCAGGTTCAAACACAGATGACATCTATTAAACAAGACAAGAAGCAAAGAATCAAACAGAGGCAGAATTCAATTTTGCTCAATTGAGGTGAAACGTGTCGACCTGTAACCTCTTACAGTGTCACCCACGCTCTGACGAAAAAGGTTTACGTCTCCTCCTTTATTTGGACACTCCCTGTTTACACAACAACATCTGCTTCCAAAGGAATGGGGAGTATGTAAACAGCCATTGTTTTCGGTCACATTAACACAAAAGAAAAAGATGCCTCGGGCTTGGGCTGGTCCTGGATCGAGCTTGGGCAGGTCTTGGATGACAATAGATCAATCAATCAATCAATATTTATTTATATAGCCCTAAATCACAAGTGTCTCAAAGGGCTGTACAAGCCACAACGACATCCTCGGTACAGAGCCCACATACGGGCAAGGAAAACTCACCCCAGTGGGACGTCAATGTGAATGACTATGAGAAACCTTGGAGAGGACCGCATATGTGGGTAACCCCCCCTCCTCTAGGGGAGACCGAAAGCAATGGATGTCAAGTGGGTCTGACATAATATTGTGAAAGTCCAGTCCACAGCGGATCCAACACATCAGCGAAAAAATAGATAACCCCCTCCCGTCTCCTCCCATTGCACATAATGGAATTTTCCAAGCCTTTTGCTTGGTGCAACAAAGACAGCCTCTTGTCTGTTCATTGGGAACTCTTTTTTTGATAATTTACATACAATTTTTCCGACAGTCACGTTCCCCTCCGATGAATTAAGATGCATACAGCAGTGCAAACGAAGCCGTCACTTTCACCTCAGATGTGTACAAATCGTTATTTTCCCTGCGGTGCGCATCATTCCATCATT
>NC_084743.1:66014638-66029638 GCF_033978785.1 Entelurus aequoreus | reverse complement strand
CTCACCTTTGTGCATTCACGCACAGCATAAAAGGTTTGGTGGACAAAATGAGACAAAGAAGGAGTGGCATAAAACACGTCTTTCCGTGGCAGCATCGGAGAAAGTTGTACATGTAAACACACTACGATGTGGATCGCTGAAATTAGTAGGACAAAACGGTGCTTGCCAAATAATCTCATCAATGAAGCGTGTATAACATAAAGAGTTGGCTTTCTAACATTTGGGAAGGTTTGTGTCATGTATGTCCTATATATTAAAACAATTTTTTTTTTTCCATTTTCACACATCTCTGGAAGAGGTCCAGGGAGCCACTAGGGCGGTGCTATAGACCCCCGGTATAGGCTGAGGCCATGACATTGCATTGGTTTCTTGCTGGTACTTATGAGGTCAATGGAAACCCTCACAAAGATTGTGTGTGGGACACGTGTCGTGTGCATGCGAGTTAGCGAGTGTTTTATCAGTAATTGTGGCACAGCACGCTTCCTGTCCAGTCTGCACCGTCTCTGGCAGGAATCCTTTAGTCAAACTAATGACCTCAGGCGGCACCTACACACTGCCATGCTGTTTGTGTTGGCTGTCTAATTGTGAGTCCGTGTGTGTGTTTGTGAGACCACTGCGGTCGGCATTGATTGAGCGCCCGGTGCCCTTTTGTCAGCGCAGTTAGCCTTAGTAGAAAAAGGTCTCCATGTCCCCCCCGGTTCTCATCTGTTGTTTCTGTTCCTTCACCCGCCGTGACCTCCTCTTCCTCGCTAGCCTCCACTCAGAACAAACAAAGCCGTGAAGGACAACGGTTTGATACCACGCCGCTTCGCATCATCATTGAACAGCACTCATCCTTTATCTCAAAACTGCCGCTAATCAAATATCGTTTTAGCACCAACCCCCTTCACTCCTATGAGTGGGGCTAAAGTTAAAAAAAGTACCGATGATTGTCAAACACACAAATTATTCTCTGCATTTGACCCATCACCCTTGATCACCCCCTGGGAGGTGAGGGGAGCAGTGAGCAGCAGCGGTGGCCGCGCCCGGGAATAATTTTTGGTGATTTAACCCCCAATTCCAACTCCAAGCAGGGAGGTAATGGGTCCCATTTTTATAGTCTTTGGTATGACTCGGCCGGGGTTTGAACTCACAACCTACCGATCTCAGGGCGGACACTCTAACCACGAGGCCACTGAGAAGGGTGTATTAGAAAATAAGGGAAATTCTAGGAGGGGGGAAAAATCTGGTCTGGAAAATGATAAAAATTAGGTAAATTCTGGTAATTAAAATAAGGTAAATTCTGGTCACGAAAATAAGAAATTTCAGTCAAAGAATAGTCTTTTATAGTCTTTGGTATGACTCGGCCGGGGTTTGAACTCACAACCTACCGATCTCAGGGCGGACACTCTAACCAACAATACTTACATAAATTGGTCGGGCATTGCCACACTTGTCTGTAATGCAAAATTGCCACCAGGGAACAGAAGTATAGAGAAACCAAACCCAGTTTTCCCATAAGAGATAACCGATTACCCGAAAAAGAGGAACACAAAACACATTTTATAGAGAATAATTGTAGGTTTTCTGTCACGGCCAGGGCGTATTCCAATGCGCCCTCATCTTTGCGCTCTGCTTGCCGCACCTCGGGGCGCGCCCACGGCCGCGTCACACCCACTTTCCGGCAAGGCTGTGGGCGATCAGCAATCAGCGCACCTGGACCTGATGAGAGGGAGCTGGTGTAGACAAGGGGGCCAGCCTGGGAGCTGATTGTCTGGCTGGGGGCTGCGGCTGGGAAAAAGCGAAAGACAGGTGGTATTTCTCTGGCAGGGGGTAGCCTGGCTGGGTGGAGCTGCGCCACCACACCAGCACAGCCACCAGCACCCCAAACCCCCCCCCCCCCCCCCTCCCCTCCGAAAGCGGATGTCAGACGCCTCCTGTTGACTGAGGGCCAGCCACAGAGGGTGGGAGGAGGGCATCCCCTTTCGGAGGTGGTGCTGGTGGCTGTGCTGGTGTGGTGGCGCAGCTGCACCCATCCAGGCTACCCCCTGCCAGAGAAATACCACCTGTCTTTTGTTTTCCCAGCCGGAGCCCCCAGCCAGACAGTCAGCTCCCAGGCTGGCCCCCTTGTCTACACCAGCTTCCTCTCATCAGGTCCAGGTGCGCTGATTGCTGATCGCCCACAGCCTTGCCGGCATGTGGGCGTGACGCGGCCGTGGACCGTGACATTTTCTGGCAGAAAACAATATGAAATACATGTACCGTATTTTTTGGACTAGCCGCCCACTAATTTTCCGCAGAAAAAAATATTTTCCATACATTAGTCAGATTGGACGCAGATATACACCTTGTCAAATTAGTTATTTAAACAGAAATGTGCTGTAAATGTTTATTTACATACCTTGTAACAAGGCAGTAAAACGGCTGATCAAACAAAACAGAAGTCATCGTCATGGACCCACTATCTGCGGAAGCTTGCTCTCCAATCAGCTAAACAGATTCGCTAAACCACGGTGACGTTTTGGTGAGTTTACAAAACTGAAACAATACAAAAAGCCATAGTCACTTAATAATACTAACACAGACACACACATAAGCATATTCGCTCGTGCTAACGTCACTAGTTTGATTACATTACGATCACACATGTAACGTTTTAGTCTGTGTGAATAGTTGTAGTTATATTTTAATATTTACAATTGTTCCTTGGAGTGATTAATGAAGAATTCATACAAATAGAAACGGCCGAAGAAAATACTGTAGACCAGGGGTCCCCAAAATCCGTCCCGCAAGAAGTCCCAAGTAAAAAATGAAAAATACAATAATAATAATAATTAATTAAATTTTTTATTTTTATTAATTTTTTATTATTATTTTTGAAAATCTGTGCTTTCTATTATTTGTATATCTTATTACTCTCGGTGTCTCCTAGCCGCTCAGGCAATTCATATTGTCTAAAAATGCATTTTTCTTTTTAGACAATACTATGGTAATCTAATTAGTTACTATGGTAATCTAAGTCACAACAGCTCAGACGAGGCACCAAGCAGTGTGGGTGGGTAGCGTTTCCACAGAGTGTTTCCAGAGCGGCCAGCCTGAAATGTGGGTGTCAGGCACAGACGCGGAAGGAGATATTTACAACTAAGTTCTAAAGCTTAATGATATATCAAATATATCAGATTGTAGGTGGGTTTGTTTTTTCATGTTTGGCTGTTTGTTGCATTTTTGTTGCTTTTCGCTCGATTGTAAAATATGTCAATATTCAGTGTTTTATCGTTCATAGTTAATATTGTAAATCCCACATTCTTTATTTTCATGTACATTCTGGGTGTCTCATTCCGTTTTTAAGGGGGTCTGTCATAACATTTTTAGAATTCAATCAGGCATTATTGTGAGGTTTTGTATTAGTGTTCCTAAAAGTCTGATATAACGGCCCCTAGACACATTTTATTCCTCTAATTTTGGCCCCCCCCTATTAAAAATAATTGCCCAGGCCTGCGTTATAGGTTCTGAAATTTCTTCAATAACCTTTTTTTTATCGTGTCCATATCAATCCCGTTACAGTCAGTCGAGGTCTTGGATTTACTTTTTTTTTTCGCAATGTGGATTATTTCCTCCTTTGTCGTGTCGTTGAGGAACACGGAGTTGCGATTTCCACCTACGATGTCGTCCAAGTCCTCCAGATGTGGTCCAATGACGGGGGTGTAACACACTGCAAAAACTGAAATCTAAGTAAGATGAAATATCTCAAATAAGGGTGATATTTGCTTATTTTCTGTCTAATAAGAAAATTATTCTCACTAAGCAGATTTTATGTGAGAGTGTTTTACTTGTTTTAAGTGTTTTGGTCCTAAATTATCTCAGTAAGATATTACAGCTTGTAGCTGAGATTTTATGACCTATGCTTGAAACTAGAATATCAACTGTTGCAAAGCGGTGTCATCAACACTCACAAGTATAAAACTACTTTTTTAAAGTAATAACTTCTTATTTCAAGCATGAAAAAAAAATAGATTTTGACACAATTGTGTCTCATAATTAAAACAGATGACAGCCAAATGGACTTTGCTGTTTTATTTTCAATGAAACAATAGAAAATACGTACTCATATAGTAGTACAGTTGGCACAGTACAGTAAACGGACAGTTAATATTTAAACATTTAATATGTGACATTTCAAACAATTTTGAACAGAAATAGTTCGTGCACATTCAGATAAATTCCTCAAAATGACAATTACATTTTTTTTGGCTGGGGGTCGGGCTCTATATGCGCACTAATTGACTGAAAGAGCACGCACTTGGCACGATGATGTCATGTTATCGATGGAAAAGTGCATTTTTAGACCATATGATTTGCCTGAGCAGCTAGGAGACCCCGAGAGTAACAAGCGGTTGCCTTGTTGCCTTTCCATTAAGACAGGGGTGTCCAAACTTTTTCCACTGAGGGCCGCAAACTGAAAAATCAAAGCATGCGGGGGCCATTTTGATATTTTTTCCTTTTTTAAAACCAATACAATATATAGTTGTTGTTTTTACCTTTATAGCTTTCCTCAAATTTGGTCCCCGGTACCCAGGAGGGTTTCAGTTATAAAAATGTTAGAAATAAGTAATAATTTAATTTTTGTAATTTTTTTTATTCAACGCTTGAATCTCGAGATCAACTTCCGGTTTGTCTGTCGTTATAAAGTTTTTAAAAATGTTGTTTTTATGTTTAAGCCCTTTACGTCAAAACCCTTATTTATATGGCAAACACACAAACTATGCAACATTTTCCCCAAAAACATTTCAAAGTGGAATATTTGATGTGAAGTAATTGGTGCCTTAAATAGGTCAATAATTCATAACAATAAAAAAAGAAAAAGAGTAAGTGTTGAAAATAAGCCACATTTATATTTTTTACTTTTAACGCTTAAGTCTGTAGATCTGTTGATTATAAGATTTTATAATTTTTTTTCATATTTTTTTGTTTGTTTAATGCCCTTTTTGTGAAAGAAAAGTTTGTTTCGCACAAAATATGCAATATTTCCCCCAGAAAATGTTTCAAAGTGGAATTGTTCATGTGAAGTAATTGGAGCCTTCAATAGGGCAATAACAGTCTGCATGGCAGCTTTGTGTTATTAGTGTCAACATTGCAACTTTTTCCTTGTTACATTTCACCGGTTTACTCTTTTATTACACTTTTTTATGTTTTTATTTTTGATTATAGTATTTTCTGAATGTGCCGGGGGCCGTTAACAAATTAGCTGGGGGCCACAAATGGCCCTAGGGCCGCACTTTGGACACCACTGTATTAAGAACAATAAATGTGTTTTTAGTGTAAGTTTGCTGGTTTCAAGAAATGTAATGCCGAGCGCATATCATTATGTCAAGATAATGGCACTAGCATTTACTTAATTTTAAGAATATTTTTCAACATATTGAGCAAAAAGGTCCTTTTTTTTTTCTACCAAGAAAAGTGCACTTGTTATTAGTGAGAATATACTTATTTTAAAGGTATTTTTGGGTTCATTGAGGTTTAGTTTAGTTTATTTTAGTTTATTGAGGATCCCCATTAGTCTACACCGCAGTGGAGACTATTCTTCCTGGGGTCCAGGCAAAAAACATCACACAATCACAAAACAAAAGATTAAAATGCAGTACAACATGATCAAATAATAAAATGTTGTAATACAAAAATAGCAACAACAAAGAACCAAAAAAATAATAATAACTTCGAGTTTACATAATATTGTTCATACCAAAGATAAAAAGAGCAATATAAAAATAGATATATATATATTTTTGCAAAAAAAAAAATAAAACAAAGAACCAATGGCCTAAAATATATACATTAGTGTACCAAAGACAAACAGTAAGTGACGAAAAAAGTTCCATCCACCATTTTCTACTGCTTGTCCCATAATCAATAAAATAGTCAATAAAAACAGTCATGACATTAGGTACAATCTAGAATAATCTCTTTCCGCAATACTTCTCCTCTTAGTCTATTCTTAAAACCCACTCTGCTGGTGATTGATTAGCTAATTTGACTTGTTTTGGAAAGTCTTGACAAGCCAAATTTTCTTGTTCTATTGGCAGATAATTTTGCTTAGTTCAAATAAAATACCCCTAATTTTTGTATGTTATTTTCTTGTTTTTGAACACTGACTTTTTGTCACTGCTTGTCCTACTGGCAACTTCACCTGAGGGGTCATTGTGGACTCACGGAGGCAAAGACCCTGACATAATGAGATAAAAGCAGGAATCGTCAAGAAGAGAAAAGACAAGGGGGCAGAGTGACACCTCACATAATCTCGCCCCGCCTGTTTGTCTTTGACCTGAGGCCTAAAAGACCCCTCACAGTGGTGCCCCTGACATTATAATCACACCCAAGAAAACAGCTTCTTGGTGCTTTAACAGGAAAAAGAACCGGATCCACAATTGTTTTCGCCTCTGGTGCTCCAGAGTGGGTACACTTCAATTAATAAACCCATTTTGCCAGCATGTAATTACTTTTGCTGGACATGTTCCAAATTTTGTTCCAGCTATCGGGGGGTGAGAATTATTTGCCTGTTCCACCCGAGCTGAAGCAGCTCGAGAAAAACAGTCACTATGGTTTCTCTTGATATTCCAAATGACTTTTAATAAATGTATTCTTTGGAGTATGGCATCTGTTTGTTGAACTTTTGTTAAAGGGGAACTTAGACTTAGACTTAGACTTCCTTTTTATTGTCATTAAATTTTGAACTTTACAGTACAGATAAGAACGAAATTTCGTTACATAAGCTCATGGTAGTGCAGGATAAAAAAGCAATAAGGTGCATATATAAATAAATAAATAGGTTACTGTACAGATAAATATATTGCACTTTTTCCACATGCGTCCACGTTTATGGATGTATGTTATATTGTCTTTTTTATTCCAGCGAGTTAACTGCACTTTTGTTGGAATTTTGCCTATCGTTCACGATCATTGTTACTTTTATTTTATTTTTCTACGATTTTAAAGATGATTTTTTTTAAATGCTTGAACGGGAGTCACCGTTGTAGCCTTCAAAGCCCTCTAAAAAAACTTCAAAACTCTCCATCAACGTTTAATATACACACACTGCAAGTATATATACAAAACCCAAAACCGGTGAAGTTGGCACGTTGTGTAAATCGTAAATAAAAACAGAATACGATTATTTGCAAATCCTTTTCAACTTAAATTCAATTGAATAGACTGCAAAGACAAAATATTTAATGTTCGAACTGAGAAACTTAACATTTTCTTGCAAATAATCATTAACTTATAATTTAATGGCAGCAACACATTGGAAAAAAGTTGTCACAGGGGCATTTTTACCACTGTGTTACATGGCCTTTCCTTTTAACAACACTCAGTAAACGTTTGGGAACTGAGGAGACCAATTTTTGAAGCTTTTCAGGTGAAATTATTTCCCATTCTTGCTTGATGTACAGCTTAAATTGTTCAACAGTCTCTGTTGTGGTATTTTAGGCCACACATTTTCAATGGGAGACAGGTCTGGACTACAGGCAGGCCAGTCTAGTACCCGCACTCTTTTACTATAAAGCCACCCTGTTGTAACATGTGGCTTGGCATTGTCTTGCTGAAATAAGCAGGGGCGTCCATGATAACATTGCTTGGATGGCAACATATGTTGCTCCAAAACCTGTATGTACCTTTAAGCATTAATGGCGCCTTCACAGATGCGTAAGTTACCCATGCCGTGATCACAGTGAGCTAACTAGCTTATGCTGCTATATTGACATATTGAGCCGGTGAGCTGCTCTATCGCCTCTGAGTTGGTGAAAGTTATTTTTATATGCTAAATCATGCCTCTCACCTGGATAGTAAAAGGTTATGGACATAAACCGAGAAGTCGGTAAATCATTTTGCAATGCAGTCTGCTGAAAACGCTGGAAAGTGCCACTCTCCATAGCAACTGACGCTGTGGTCAAAGCTGGAATTGCCACAAAACACAAGCTATTCAACACTCTACTGCCATCTGCCGACTAAAGAGGATAGTGTACACCCCCAATTTGTCACGTTTCATGTCTCAGGTAAACCACGACATATAAATCCCATTCCGACTGCAATATTGCTGCACGATGCTTAGTGTTTCAATAAAGCTGGGTTTGTTGCGCACACAGCATCTAAAACATGTAGAGCATCCTCTGTATACTCAGGCTCAAAAATATAATGTTCTGCATCATCATTTGTCTCATGGAGCCTGGCATGATTAGTTGTAGTTATTGTTAAAGGGTAAAGCCAACGTTGTGATGCCACCACCATATGCTCAAAAGAAGCAAAATACGTAAATATTACATGTTATTATGATTATGAATGTGCCTGTTACTACATTACATGCGTCTATATAAAACGTTGATGGAGGTTTTTGGAGGTTTTTAAGCACTTCATAGGCGGAATAGAGTGACACCCATTGTCTCCGTTGTTAGCTGACTTTTGCTAGCAGTTATTTACTAGTGTCAAAACGTGGACCTTGGGGTGTTGTGTTTTCCCGGAATGCAAAGGAAAGTTGGCGCGGGCAAGGCGTGAAGGTAATGACATCTTTATTTTAACACTAACAAAAGGAATAAACAAAAAGCGCGCACAAGGGCGGAAGTACAAAACTTGGCTACAAAAACAAAAACTAGCAGAAAGGCAGAACTGTGGACAAAAAACAAAAGACACTAACTGTGGCGTTAATAAACAAAACTTACTTGCGATGACGTGAACAGGGCAGCGTGGACTATGAAACAAGCAGCGTGAACCAAGCATGAAACCGTAAACATGACATGAAGCAAGAGTGAGTAAGGATAATGTCACCAGGACCATCAACAGAAAAAGACAGGCTTAAATAACAGTGACATGATTAGTGACAGGTGCGCGAGTGCAAAACGTGAGACAGGTGCGTGACACGAGGACAGGTGAAAACGAATGGGTTGTCATGGAAACAAAACAAACAAGAGTGCACAAAAGGTCCATAAACCAAAACCGAACATAACCAAAACAAAACATGATCACACAGACATGACAACTAGTTAGAATGCATGAAAAATCAAAAAGTTTGTGTCTTATATATATATATATATATATATATATATATATATATATATATATATATATATATATATATATATATATATATATATATATATATATATATATATATATATATATATATATATATATATATATATATATATATATATATATATATATATATATAAAAGTGCAGTTCCCTTTTAAGAGACAGATATGCCATTATTTGACCCGTGAGGATTGAAAGGAAAAGGTGTGGACGGTGTTAGGGGACATGAGATGACCCAACACAGGGACAGAGTGACTCACGGGAAGGGTGAAAGGTCAAGAGGTCCCTGAGGGGCCACATCGTCTTCCCGTGCGTGTGTGTGTGTGTGTGTGTGTGTGTGTGTGTGTGTGTGTGTGTGTGTTCCTGAAAAGAACAGATAAACAAGGAAGTGCTCAGTGGGGAGTCCATCCTGGACCTTTCAACAGGAAATGTTCTCTACCTGTAAACAATGGTGTAGTGCACGCTCACGTGCACGCTCACGTGCACGTCGAAAAAGCCTCTGAATCTCATTAGAAGTGCAGCACGGAACACTCGAATCCAACAAATCCAACCTTTCTCCTTTTGTGTGAGCTGCATACACACATGCATGTTTTTGTTAGTTTTTTACTTTATAATATGCTACTTGAAACATCTTAAGACAAATTGCTGCCAATGTATATTAGTGCTGGGAATCTCTGGGCCAAGGTCCAAGGGCCCCCCCATTTCAACCTACACACACACTTGGGTCCTGATTTACTAAGATCCCAATACCACACGCTAAACAGCGAGTGCAATCTGTAAAATAGCGTGTACTATTAGTGGGCGTGCAATTTACTAAGACTGTGTGTACAATTGTAAAGTGGTGTCTTATTTAAATGGGCATATTGTGTGTACTATAGGGGGCATCACCATGGAGACACTCATTTACTGCACATTCATGTTATCACCTGTGGCGTTTCGCTATGTTTTCAAACAAGCAGGGGACATGTACCACTTTTTATGGGCATTTTAGAAGCAGTATTCAGTGCAGCTATTTTTTTTTTTTTTTTTGCTGCTGAATGTGCAAGAAAAATGCATACTAATATAATTGTAATAACATACGGTGCAGGCCAAAAGTTTGGACACACCTTCTCATTTCAATGTGTTTTCTCTATTTTCATGACTATTTAAATTGCAGATTGTCACTGAAGGCATCAAAACTATGACACCTGTGAAGTGAAAACCCTTTCAGGTGACTACCTCTTGAAGCCCATCGAGAGAATGCCAAGAGTGTGCAAAAAAGTAATCAGAGCAAAAAAATGGCTAATTTGAAGAAACTAGAATGTTTTCAGTTATTTCACCTTTTTTTCATAGTTTTGATGCCTTCAGTGACAATCTACAATGTAAGTCAGGGGTGTCCAAACTTTTTCCACTGAGGGCCGCAAACGGAAAAATTAAAGCATGTGGGGCCCATTTTGATATTTTTCATTTCAAACCATAACAAAATATATGGACTTTTTTGTATTTATTTTACCTTTAGGGGTCCCGGGGACCATAAAGGGTCTCAGTTATTAAAATGTTAAAAATAAGTCGAATTTGTATTATTATTTTTTATTTAAGGCTTACAGTAAATCTCTATATCAACTTAAAAAAAAAAAAGGTTTTATGGCTTTTCTGTCAAAAACAACTTTGTTTTTTATAGTAAAACTGAAATATGCAGTATTTAGTAATTAGAGCCCTAAAATATAAATAATGCAGGACACCATTGATTTTAATTATTTAATATTTTTGAGTCATCACAGTGAAAAGATAAATAAAATACCACTAAATATATTTGGGATCCAAAAGGTGCCCCACTCATAAAGTGATACATTTTATTAGTTTTTACTTTCATCACTTAAGTTACGAGATCAACTTCAAATATATCTTTCGATTTTACGTTTGAACTATTATTTTGTTAGCTTTATGCTCTTTTGTCAAAGAAAACTTGTTTTCATATGGCAACTACACAATACATGCAATATTCACCACATAAAACATTTTAAAGTGAAAATTTTGAACTAATTGGAGCTTTGAAAATAATTAATTACAACATGGATTTTTTGTCTTTTTTTTTTTTTTTGAGCAGTGGCAAAAAAAGAAAACGAAAGAAAGACAAAAGAAAGAAAAAACAGCCGGCATGGCAGTTTTGTGTCAACATTGCAACTTTTTCTTGTTAGATTTCACCTCATTCTACTTTTTTTAATATTCATTTTTATTTTTTGCAATAGCATTTCCAGAATGGGTGGCGGGCCGGTAAACAATTAGCTGCGGGCTGCAAATGGCCCCCGGGGCCGCACTTTGGACACCCCTGATGTAAATAGTCATAAAAATAAAGAAAACCCATTGAATTAGAAGGTGTGTCCACATTTTTGGCCTGTACTGTATATGTATATTATTGCTGGGAATCTCTGGGCCAAGGTCCATGGGCCCCCCCCCCCCATTTCAGCCTCTGCACACACTTGGGTCCTGATTTACTAAGATCCCAATACCACACGCTAAACAGCGAGTGCAATCTATAAAATAGCGTGTACTATTAGTGGGCATGCGATTTACTAGGACTGTGTGTACAATTGTAAAGTGGTGTCTTATTTAAATGGCCATTTTGTGTGTACTATAGGGGGCATCACCATGGAGACACTCATTTACTGCACATTCATGTTATCAACTGTGGCGTTTTGCTATGTTTTCAAACAAGCAGGGGACATGTACCACTTTTTATGGGCATTTTAGAAGCAGTATTCAGTGCAGCTATTTTATTTTATTTTTTTGCTGCTGAATGTGCAAGAAAAATACATACTAATATAATTGTAATAACATACAGTACAGGCCAAAAGTTTGGACACATCTTCTCATTTCAATGTGTTTTCTCTATTTTCATGACTATTTACATTGCAGATTGTCACTGAAGGCATCAAAACTATGACACCTGTCAATTGAAAACCCTTTCAGGTGACTACCTCTTGAAGCCCATCGAGAGAATGCCAAGAGTGTGCAAAAAAGTAATCAGAGCAAAAAATGGCTAATTTGAAGAAACTAGAATGTTTTCAGTTATTTCACCTTTTTTTCATAGTTTTGATGCCTTCAGTGACAATCTACAATGTAAGTCAGGGGTGTCCAAACTTTTTCCACTGAGGGCCGCAAACGGAAAAATTAAAGCATGTGGGGCCCATTTTGATATTTTTCATTTCAAACCATAACAAAATATATGGACTTTTTTGTATTTATTTTACCTTTAGGGGTCCCGGGGACCATAAAGGGTCTCAGTTATTAAAATGTTAAAAATAAGTCGAATTTGTATTATTATTTTTTATTTAACGCTTACAGTAAATCTCTATATCAACTTTTAAAAAAAAAAGGTTTTCTGGCTTTTCTGTCAAAAACAACTTTGTTTTTTATAGTAAAACTGAAATATGCAGTATTTAGTAATTAGAGCCCTAAAGTATAAATAATGCAGGACACCATTGATTTTAATTATTTAATATTTTTGAGTCATCACAGTGAAAAGATAAATAAAATACCACTAAATATATTTGGGATCCAAAAGGTGCCCCACTCATAAAGTGACACATTTTTATTAGTTTTTACTTTCGATTTACTAGGACTGTGTGTACAATTGTAAAGTGGTGTCTTATTTAAATGGGCATTTTGTGTGTACTATAGGGGGCATCACCATGGAGACACTCATTTACTGCACATTCATGTTATCACCTGTGGCGTTTTGCTATGTTTTCAAACAAGCAGGGGACATGTACCACTTTTTATGGGCATTTTAGAAGCAGTATTCAGTGAAGCAATTTTTTTTTTTTTACTGCACTTTGAAAAGAGGCTGCACTTACTCCTCAAGATGCAAAGAAAATGCATAATAATACAACTGTAATAATTTATATTATATGTGAAATAAATAGAATGAGTTACAATAAGATTGTGCGGCATTTCACAAAAGGAAGGTGATGTTTGAAAATAATAATTCAGATAAGGCACAAATATCCCTCAAAAAATTGGAGTTTAATTTTTGGCATATGCTCAAATCCAGAAAACACGTACGCACAAACAGTGTGCGCACGCATTGATCCAAGCGCATCTATTTTTACATCAGAATCAACGTGGAATTGATCTCACGTTTAAATACGCTAGTCGTATTTTAATTAGCCATGTGCTCCAGGACCCACACTCTGCCCAATCAGAATTCACCGCAAAGGAGTAGGTCTGACTTTGAGCCGTCCATAGCGTTTTTACTCGTATGGATTTTTCATTCATCACTCCAAGCATCGTTTGTAAGTTTTACAATATAACTAAAGGTGTTTATTAGAGATGTCCGATAATGGCTTTTTTGCTGATATCCGATATTCTGATATTGTCCAACTCTTAATTACCGATTCCGATATCAACCGATACCGATATACACAGTCGTGGAATTAACACATTACTGTGCCTAATTTTGTTGTGATGCCCCGCTGGATGCATTAAACAATGTAAAAGGTTTCCAAAATAAATCAACTCAAGTTATGTAAAAAAAAAATGCCAACATGGCACTGCCATATTTATTATTGAAGTCACAAAGTGCATTATTTTTTTTTTTAACATGCCTCAAAACAGCAGCTTTGAATTTTGGACATGCTCTCCCTGAGAGAGCATGAGGAGGTTGAGGTGGGCGGGGTTGGGGGGGGCGGGGTTTAGGGTAAGGGTAGCGGGGGGTGTATATTGTAGCGTCCCGGAAGAGTTAGTGCTGCAAGGGGTTCTGGGTATTTGTTCTGTTGTGTTTATGTTGTGTTACGGTGCGGATGTTCTCCCGAAATGTGTTTGTCATTCTTGTTTGGCTGTGGGTTCAAAGTGTGGCGCATATTTGTAACAGTGTTAAAGTTGTTTATACGGCCACCCTCAGTGTGACCTGTATGGCTGTTGACCAAGTATGACTTGTGTGTGTGAAAAGCCGTAGATATTATGTGATTGGGCCGGCCGTGTACCACTCCGTAGTCATAAATTTTACTTTTTGAAACCGATACCGATAATTTCCGATATTACATTTTAAAGCATTTATCGGCCGATAATATCGGCAGTCCGATATTATCGGACATCTCTAGTGTTTATCCTTACTAAATGTCTGTTGGAGTGTTTTCATGCATTATGTACGTGCTATCGTAATATAATGAAGCTAGCGCCATTAGCATTAGCAAATATATATATCTTTTTGTACTGTTTCAGCTTCACAAATTCCTCAGTAAATTCCCCAAATCGTCACAATGAACTTATTGAGTCAGTTTAGCTGATTAGAGAGATAGTTTCGGCAGCTAGTGGGTCCATGACGACGACCTCTGTTTTGTTTAATCTGCCGTTTTACTGCCGTGTTACAATTAAGGTATGTGAACAAATTTACAGAATCTGTTTGCGCTCTATAGTGTGACAAAATAAATAGACTAAAAAATCCAAAGCGGCGGACGCTGCCTCCCAGGATGTTATGAGCGTGACATAACAACACGTTGAAAAAGTGAAGGGGTGATTATTATGCAAGGCACTTTATTTGAGGTCAACAGCAGCGCGTTTCACCCCTCAGAGTTTCAACTTCCATAAGGTTGGCTCAGCACGTCTCCTAAAAATGGGACGAAGGCATCAGTCTGTTTTTGCAAACATGACTGACTCCGTAACAGATGGTTGCAGAGTTTGGGGTTGCTGCTGTCACAGAATCAGTTTTGACAGGTTGATGCAGAGACGGCTCTCATTGTTGCGGTGGAAGCGCGTTTGGCCTCGTTTGCATTCGCTCTGGCATCCTTTGTTGTTTGTTGTCCTTCTCTGTCCAGAGTCGTATTCATTTTTCAACAATATTTCCATATTTCCCCAATGAACTCCCAAGGTTGGTCTTTTCCTCTTGTTTTGGTCAAGTCATTTACAAAAGGTAGACATGATAGGCTACGAGGAGCTAGCAGCTACACAACAGCTAAGCACAC
>NC_084743.1:65979638-66009638 GCF_033978785.1 Entelurus aequoreus | reverse complement strand
AAAGTTTAAAAATTTACTATTTGAAACCGATACCGATAATTTTGAAACCGATACTGATCATTTCCGATATTACATTTTAAAGCATTTATCAGCCGATAATATCGGCAGTCCGATATTATCGGACATCCCTAATATATATATATATATATATATATATATATATATATATATATATATATATATATATATATATATATATATATATATATATATATATATATATATACACTACCGTTCAAAAGTTTGGGGTCACATTGAAATGTCCTTATTTTCGATGAAGATAACTTTAAACTAGTCTTAACTTTAAAGAAATACACTCTATACATTGCTAATGTGGTAAATGACTATTCTAGCTGCAAATGTCTGGTTTTTGGTGCAATATCTACATAGGTGTATAGAGGCCCATTTCCAGCAACTATCACTCCAGTGTTCTAATGGTACAATGTGTTTGCTCATTGGCTCAGAAGGCTAATTGATGATTAGAAAACCCTTGTGCAATCATGTTCACACATCTGAAAACAGTTTAGCTCGTTACAGAAGCTACAAAACTGACCTTCCTTTGAGCAGATTGAGTTTCTGGAGCATCACATTTGTGGGGTCAATTAAACGCTCAAAATGGCCAGAAAAAGAGAACTTTCATCTGAAACTCGACAGTCTATTCTTGTTCTTAGAAATGAAGGCTATTCCAAAAAATTGTTTGGGTGACCCCAAACTTTTGAACGGTAGTGTATATATATATATATATATATATATATATATATATATATATATATATATATATATATATATATATATATATATATATATATATATATATATATATATATATTATATATATATGTATATATATATATATAGGCAATGGTGTGATAATATGAGGTGATTACTTGTACACATTCATATTAATGCTGTCAAATTATATATATATTTTTTTTTTTTTGAGTCAGATCAATTTGAATTTTGATTAATCACAGCGTGCATAATTTTTGTTAATTTTAAAAAAGCGTCCCTCTGAAAGCAGCCAATACTGCGATGTGGCCCTCAATGAAAACTGTCAGGTTCAAACACTGATGACATCTATTAAACAAGACAAGAGGCAAATAATTCAACAGAGACAGAATTCAATTTGGACTCAATATATTGAGGAGAGTCGCCCGGACATTGTATCCTTCTACAATCTCCAGCACGCTCTGCCACAAGATTGCGCTCCTCCTTCTTTATTTGACTTTCTCCTCCCACCTGACCACCGCTTCCACTTCCAGAGGGAAGTGGGTCGTAAACAGCGTTGCCTTTCGTTACAGAATAGTTCAAAAGAAGAGGTCGTAAAATAGTTCAAAAAGAGTTCCGTAAAATAGTGCAAAAAGAGTTCTTAAAATACTTCAAAAAGAGTTCGTAAAATACTTCAAAAAGAGTTCGTCTGGAAATTGGGCAAATCCTGTCATCCCTCCGCTTTGAAGTCCTTGGGTTAGAATAATATCTTCCTGTGGATTACCATACATGAAAGAACACAGAAAACCCTTCATGTGGCTCTCCCCCTTACACAGTGGAGTTTTTCGAGCCTTATCAATCAATCAATCAATGTTTATTTATATAGCCCTAAATCACAAGTGTCTCAAAGGGCTGTACAAGCCACAACGACATCCTCGGTACAGAGCCCACATACGGGCAAGGAAAACTCACCCCAGTGGGACGTCAATGTGAATGACTATGAGAAACCTTGGAGAGGACCGCATATGTGGGTAACCCCCCCTCCCCTCTAAGGGAGACCGAAAGCAATGGATGTCGAGTGGGTCTGACATAATATTGTGAAAGTCCAGTCCACAGCGGATCCAACACATCAGCGAAAGTCCAGTCCATAGTGGGGCCAGCAGGAACCATCCCGAGCGGAGAAGGGTCAGCAGCGTAGAGATGTCCCCAACAGATGCACAGGCTAGCGGTCCACCCCGGGTCCCGACTCTGGACAACCAGCACTTAATCCGTGGCCACCGGACCTGTGCAACTCCCCCTCCATAAGGGAGAGGGGAGCAGAGGAGAAAAGAAAAGAAAAGAAACGGCAGATCAACTGGTCTAAAAAGGGAGTCTATTTAAAGGCTGGGGTATACAAATGAGTTTTAAGATGGGACTTAAATGCTTCTACTGAGGTAGCATCTCTAACTTTTACCGGGAGGGCATTCCATAGTATTGGAGCCCGAATAGAAAACGCTCTATAGCCCGCAGACTTTGTTGTTTTTGTTTTTGTTTTTGACTTTGTTGTTGTGTTTCGGAGCCGCCACTGACACGCCCCTGTCTGTCGGCGCGCTGTCCTCAGCACCTTGGACAGGGGCGGTGACCTCCACCCCCGCAGGCAGCGCTGGCCACGCCTCCCTCCACAACGCACAATATATAAGTTAGAAAACTTCTCGCAACATGCATTATTTTCGCCCCTGGATCATTCCAGTGTTGTGCCAAAACGCCCTTCAGCGTTAAAAAAAACTAGATTCTGTTGTGTAGATATTGCTTAGAAAAGGTTTGCACGTATTATAGTTATGGTGCTGCATGTTAAACAACATTGCAAAACACCACAGGTTGGAGCATAACAGGAATATGGAGGGAAATGAGTGTCTCCATGGTGACATACGCACAGTCCTCATTTTAATTGGGATGTCAGGACCACTTTTGCACTTGTTATCCATCTTAGTAACAGCTATACACCCACTTCTTGCAATTTGAGAGTCTTCACACGCTATTTAGCACTTGTTATTTGGGATCTCGGTCGATCAGGCCCATACAGAACTAAGCGCAGCCTCACTCCAAGCATGAACGCCAACGGGCATCATGGCCAAGAAGTGGATGACTGTAACAACTGGCGCTTTCGCTGTAATTTGTGGCAATGACAGCCACCGTGGAAGCATTAGTCGCGCTTCGGTCTCTGTGGACAATGACGAGCTACGGATTTAATGAGAGAGTGAGGACAAAGCGCTGATGTTGCTCGTTCACAGAAACTAATGAAACATGACACGTGTCGGTTACGTGCCGCCGACGGGACGTTGCTCAAGAACGCCGCACTCATCAACAGGTATGCACGGTACACTACGTCCTCTGAGTGGCACGTTTTGCTTCACATTTAAAACAGTTTGGATTGGAAACGGTGTGAAGAGGGGAGGGAAAAAAAACGCAAAAATGTAGATAACAATCTGGTATAATCAGATATACGCTGATTAAGGACATGTACACATGCGCATCTATCCAAGACACACCAATAAAGTGGTTCCTCGGTTTTCATGCACTAAAGGATTTGGGTTTTGATGAAATCTTGAACCAATTTTCATATACTTCAAAAATCATTCAAAAATTGCCCCTAACAAAAAAAAGGACATTTGACGTGTTTAATTGTGTTTCTAGACCAGGCCTATTCATTTGGCCCTCTGAAATCACCTAAATAGTCTTGATAGGTAGGTAATGTTAACTACAGATGTATGTCACTTATTGAGTTATTTTTATTTTATGTTTAAAAAAAATTTTCGGGGCAAAACACGGCGCACTAATAAAGTTTAACCTATTTTTACCATAACAATCTGTAGGGTTGATAACAGAAAGTTTTTATTACATATGTGTATTGTTGCATTGGACACAATTGTATTGATTGATAATGATAATGATCCTTTGTAAAGCAATTTTGCACAGCAGATATGGACATCTACATCAGCAATATGATTTGCCTGAGAGGCTGGACAGGTCATATATATATATATATATATATATATATATATATATATATATATATATATATATATATATATATATATATATATATATATATATATATATATATATATATATATATATATATATATATATATATTTAAATATATATATATATATATATATATATATTTAAATATATATATATATTTAAATATATATATATATATATATATATTTAAATATATATATATATATATATATATATATATATATATATATATATATATATTTAAATATATATATATATATATATATATATATTTAAATATATATATATATATATATGTGTATATATATATATATAAATATGTATGTATATATATATATTTAAATATGTATGTATATATATATTTTTATATATGTATATATATTTAAATATGTATATATATATATTTAAATATGTGTATATATACATGTATAAATATGTATATACATACATATATGTATATATATATATATATGAATATGTATATACATACATATATAAATATGTATATACATACATATATGTATACATACATATATGTACGTATATATATATATATATATATATATATATATATATATATATATATATATATATATATATATATATATATATATATATATATATATATATATATATATATATATATATATAAATATAAATATGTATATACATACATATATACATATATGTATGTATATATGTATATACAGTGTATGTATGTATATATGTGTATATATGCATGTATGTAAAAATGTGTATATATGTATGTATGTGTATATATGTGTAGAAGCAGCTGTTTGTCTCCAAAGAAAATGTTGGTCGATCTTTTTTTTTTCTGTCAGAAAAAGCTGTCTTATTATTGGTTGATTGAGAATCCATTTTGATGGATGAACTCATGTAAATTCCAAAATTTGTAACATCAGGTATTATCCCAAGAGCACAGTAATCATTGATTACATTATTTGGGAAATGTCTACAACCCCTCACTCATCATTGAATTAGTCTTTCTTGGCATCACACTTGAATAATTATTGGGGGATTTTTTTTTTAATGACTGATGATTTTAGTTTGCACATTTCATGAGTTGTGTCCTTAAATGATAGAGAAATTGACAGAAATATATTGCATGATATGGTGGTACCTCGATTTTCTCCTACTAAAATGTTGACGCATGACTGATCGATCAATGTACCGTATTTTCCGGACCATAAGGCGCACTGCCGATGAATGGTCTATTTTTTATCTTTTTTCATATATAAGGCGCACCGGATTATAGGACGCATTAAAGGAGTCATATTATTATTTTTATTTTTTTCTAAATGTAAAACACTTCCTTGTGGTCTACATAACATGTAATGGTGGTTCTTTGGTCAAAATGTTACATAGATGATGTTTTACAGATCATCTTCAAGCCGCTTTCTGACAGTCGCTTCCGGATGCGTTGTTTTTTGGGCGGTGTTATTTACGTGGCTCACCATCGGCAGCGTCTTCTCCCCGTCATCTTTGTTGTAGCGGTGTAGCGTGCAAGGACGGGAGTGGAAGAAGTGTCAAAAGATGAAGCTAAATGTTTTAATGACATACAGATTTTACTTAAATCAATAACGGAGCAGCATCTCCTCATCCGGAAACAACAACACCGAAAATGTGTCCCGTGAAAAACCATCCGACTGCAACTCTCTAATAACTAAAGTTCCTTGGCTGAATAATGTAAACTCACTACACCGGTATGTTTTAGCGCTTCCATGGCGAGTTTACTGACAGATATATGTAAGAACTTTACACTACTTTATATTAGAAATGGCAATAGCGGAGGATGAATGTCACATAACAAAAAGATACAGAAAAAAAGAAGCTTATCGGTACGGACTATTTTTCAAGTTTCATGCAGATCCCAAATACAGATCAGCAGGTACCGGAAGGTAAGAAAAGTTGCTTTTGCATAATATTGCGAAACAAAACGCCAGATAATATGTCTTACCTTATACACACACCATAATAATACTCGTATGTTAAAGCACAGTGCAATCTATCAAACGGTGCGACTTCGTAGCTTACCAAAGTCGTACTAAAACATTTTGATTGATTTTTGAGCGCCGTGTGTAATGTTCTATATTTTAAATGGAACATATAAAATGTTGGTTTTGTTAACTTGAGTCATATTGCCATCATAGTGCAGTCTACACGTATCTCTTATGTTTGACTGCCATCTACTGGTCACACTTATCATTACACCATGTACCAAATAAAATTGCTTCGAGGTCGGTAAGCAAAACCAGAATTATGCCGCACATTAGGGGCACTGTCGAGTTTTGAGGGGAAAAAAGGATTTTAAGTGCGCCTTATAGTCCGGAAAACACGGTATCCTTTATTTTTTGTGTTGTCAACTGTGGAGGGGGGCCTGTGGGCCTGCTGCGGAACGGTGTGTGCCAGGACCGGGCTCGAAGACAGCGACAGGTGAGTGGATGGCCTAGGTGGGCCTTGTTATCTAATCACCTGTCGCCTTTATTAGCAACAGACACAGGGTTGGAGTCGGAGTGGGAGTGGGAGCCAGAGAGAGAGAGAGACACGAACTCAGAAAAAGACATTTTGCGGAAAATCAAAAGCCTTGCACGATTGATGAAAATAAAACAGTGTTATACCCTGAATCCCAGGCTCTCGTGGCAGTGTGTGGTGGTCCGAGGAACCCACTAGAGGGCAACCTTTACATTTGCCCACTAGAGGGCAACCTCTACATTTGGCCCGCAAAATGTATTTTTCTGAGTTTGTGTCTCTTTCTCTCTCTGGCTCCCACTCCAACTCCAACTCCAACCCTGTGTCTCAATCCGGCTGCTGCTAATAAAGGCGACAGGTGATTAGATAACAAGGCCCACCTGGGCCATCCACTCACCTGTTGCTGTCTTCGAGGCCGGTCCTGCCACACCCCGTTCCGCGGCAGGCTCGCAGGCCACGCCCCCCTCCACATCAACCAAGTCTCCATTTGTAGTTTTCACCACGCAGTCATTTTTTACTTTTTACACTCAAATGTTGCATAGTTTTGCTTCTCAATTATGTATTTATTAATTTGAGAAGAACTGCTTTAGTCCCACCTCTACGTACAAACCACATTGGTATGGTATTAGGACACACTGAAGTGGTTGTGGAGCTAAGAATCATCACCTTTAAGTGACAATAGGATAAATAGGACAACACAAAACACGAAGTCATGGTTTATCATTTAAATCAGAACCAGAGTGAAACTGTGCAGTTTGGTAGGAGAACATTTCTGCAAACTTAGTTTGAGGCTAAAAGTGTGTTAGTGGTTAGTTTATGGAACAGGTTAGTGTGTAAGTGCATGGTCGGGCCTGTCTTCATGGCCTGGCTGTATTCTACAGTGCATGTGTCTCCAGTATGTTAGTGATGCTACTGGAGACCCAGCTCTGTTGGAATAACAACCAGGACCCACTGCGTCACCACCAGGTCCCTCAGGCCGACCTGCACCGAGCTCCGTCTGCATTTGTCATCTATACATCCTACATGTCGGAAGAGATCGAATGATGTGAATGGTGATGTTACGCAACCATCTAATTGCTATTACTTTCTGTTTGAACAAAGTCCGTCGAGTGGAAGAGAGAGAAATCTTGAAAAGAGTTGGATTAGGATGTGTTGAATTGCTTTAGATATTAAAAGTGGTAGTTCCCATCACACTGGCGGCCTGCCAGTGTCCACAATCTGGCCCGAGGGATGTCCCGAGTTGATTTATTAAATTTTCGCTTTATTCTATTTTAATCTGTCCTGTCCAGCCACTCAGGCAAATCATATTGTTGATGTGAATTCCCATATCTGCTGTACAGATTTACTTTACAAAGGAGAAGTGTGGGATACTTCTCCAGTTGCCTTATTTGTACTTGACTTTATTAATGCTTCAAAGTATTTATTTGCCGACAGTAAGAGGATTTTTTTTTTTTTTTTTAGCAACATGGTTGTTATTGTTTTTGAGAGCACCAAAGGGACTTTTGTGTGTACGCGCGTTTACAGTTAAGCTTGACGTTGTTGTTTTGTTGTTGATATATGTGTATATATACACATATATATACATATATATATATATATATATATATATATATATATATATATATATATATATATATATATATATATATATATATATATATATATATATATGTGTGTGTATATATATATGTGTGTGTATATATATATATATATATATATATATATATATATATATATATATATATATATGTACATATATATATATATATATGTACATATATATTTATATATATATATATGTGTATATATATATATATATATATATATATATATGTGTATATATATATATATATATATATATATATATATGTATATATATATATATGTATATATATATGTATATATATATATATATATATGTACATATATATATATATATATATATATATATATGTACATATATATATATATATGTATATATATATATATATATATATATATGTACATATATATATATATATATGTACATATATATATGTACATATATATATATATATATATATATATATATATATATATATATATATATATATATATATATATATATATATATATATATATATATATATATATATATATATATATATATATATATATGTGTATATATATATATATGTGTTTATATATATATGTGTGTATATATATACACTACCGTTCAAAAGTTTGGGGTCACATTGAAATGTCCTTATTTTTGAAGGAAAAGCACTGTACTTTTCAATGAAGATAACTTTAAACTAGTCTTAACTTTAAAGAAATACACTCTATACATTGCTAATGTGGTAAATGACTATTCTAGCTGCAAATGTCTGGTTTTTGGTGCAATATCTACATAGGTGTATAGAGGCCCATTTCCAGCAACTATCACTATCACAAGGTGTGTCCAAACTTTTGGCCTGTAATGTACAGGCCAAAACAAATACAAACATATTTACATACACATATATATTAAAACATATATACACACACATACATATATATATATATATATATATATATATATATATATATATATATATATATATATATATATATATATATATATATATATATATTAATTAGTTTATTTTTTTCGTTGCTTAAGTATCATTACTTTTGACCACCCTGGCCAGGAGTCGTACCAACGGCCTCCGGCGTCAATGGCACAAGCGTGTAGCAGTGGGGCATGCAAAGAGTCACAACAATGTGATTTTGTCTTGATAAACATCACTCAGATTAATGAGTCAGAATAACGAATGATGGTCGAAATCCAGTGGCTTAATTAGCCATTAAACTTTGATTTACGCAAATTCCAGCATAAAATATCCTAACATAAGCTTTGTGCAACCGAGGTTTGACCTTCCTATGCATATTGAGAGGAACATAAACAGCTGGTTCGTATCCATCGGTCATAGGCAGCCAATAACACGTATTGTACTGCTCACTTGGACATGCAATATACTCGTGGAAAATTAGAAAAACGTATTTCGGGTGCAGTAGTGCAACTGTCTGATAACCCTATATAGAAATGACTTGCTTGTGGCCTTCGAGGTATTCGAACCTGGGCTTCTTCAGTCACATTAATATTTGTAATGTAATTCATAGTTCATATGGATTAGGGCTATCTTTAAAAATGTAATTCCACGTGGGAGTGGAAACCATGTGGGAAAACAGGGACCCTGCTGCTTCTCCCACTTTGCAGCTATAAGGGACACCGGTGTAAAAAAGCAGATCATTGAATAATGTGTGGGTGTACCTACACAGATTGTCAAGGATTATGCAAATACATCTTTGTAGCAAGCTAATGCATTATATTTCCGTTTCGAGCCCAAATCCAAACATGATGTATTCATGTAAACACTTTGTTGGCTGGGACACAAATTAAATTACATTTACATTTACGTCGATCGGTTTATTTGTCAAGGATGATCAAGCATTTATTAACCTTGAGGAGATGAAATTAGGTTTTTAATAGAAGCAAGACGTGCACAGTTAGGCAGGTAAAACAGAAGGACATTCAATATACTTTTGGTATGTTTCATTTTCAAAGACAATACAATAAATATTATTTTTTTTAAATAGAAAATAATGCATGTTAGTTTTGTGACAGTACGGGTGCATGATAGGATAGCACTTTATTAGCATTGCACTTAAAAAGTGCATTTTCAGCACAGACTCGTTCAAGAGCAGACACGTTGCACAGGGTGACAGAACGCTGATATAAGAGTTGACCACAGACTAGAATAGAATAGAATGGACTTTATTGTCATTATATTTGCATATAACGAGATTAACGACTCCAATTTAAGGTGCGGTAGTGGGAACAAAAACTAGGCTCCTTATGGGGGTTAGGGGGGGCTCAGTCTGGGGCCAGGAAAAAAAAAACGTAATAGTCACGATAAGCACATGTTACGTATTACAAGTCGAGACATTTGTTGCTCCGTTTTACGTCATACCACGTGGGGTACGCGTTGAAAGCGTGGAATGTGGGGAGTGGGGGACGTGTGTAATAAATACTGGACAAATAATTATCATGCTGAGAGAAATGACAAAAACCCAAAACCAGTGAAGTTGGCACGTTGTGTAAATGGTAAGTAAAAACAGAATACAACGATTTGTAAATCCTTTCCAACTTATATTCAATTGAATAGACTGCAAAGACAAGATACTTAACGATCGAACTGGAAAACTTTGTTATTTTTTGCAAATATTAGCTCTTTTGGAATTTGATGCCTGAAACATGTCACAAAAAAAGCTGGCACAAGTGACAAAAAAAGACTGAGAAAGTTGAGGAAAGCTCATCAAACACTTATTTGGAACATCCCACAGGTGAACGGGCTAATTGGGAACGGGTGGGTGCCATGATTGGGTATAAAAGCAGCTTCCATGAAATGCTCAGTCATTCACAAACAAGGATGGGGTGAGGGTCACCACTTTGTGAACAAATGTGTGAGCAAATTGTCCCAACAGTTTAAGAACAACATTTTTCTACCAGCTATTGCAAAAAATTTAGGGATTTCACCATCTACGGTCCGTAATATTATCAAAAGGTTAAGAGAATCTGGAGAAGGTCGAAAACCAACATTAAATGCCCGTGACCTTCGATCCCTCAGGCAGTACTGCATCAAAAAGCGACATCGGTGTGTAAAGGATATCACCACATGGGCTCAGGAACACTTCAGAAAACCACTGTCGGTAACTACAGTTTGTCGCTACATCTGTAAGTGCAAGTTAAAACTCTACTATGCAAAGCGAAAGCCATTTATCAACAACACCCAGAAACGCTACCGGCTTCGCTGGGCCCGAGCTCATCTAAGATGGACTGATGCAAAGTGGAAAAAGTGTTCTGTGGTCTGACAAGTCCACATTTCAAATTGTTTTTGGAAACTGTGGACGTCGTGTCTTCCGGAACACAGAGTAAAAGAACCATCCAGATCGTTATAGGCGCAAAGTTGAAAAGCCAACATCTATGACGATTAGTGCCCAAGGCATGGGTAATTTACGTAAGCTGCCAGTCACCACGTGGGGTACGCGTCGAAGGTGTGGGATGGAGGACGTGTGTGATAAATATTGGACAAATAATTATCATGCTAATATGAGAAATTATATATATGTAAAATAGCTCCAGTGAGGCGAGATTACCCGTACTGTACCGAAGCCCGGTTAGGGTGAGCAAACCAAGCGCTCCTTTCCTCCTAATCATATCGTGAGCTCACTGCAAACAAAGTTGGGGTCGATCATTTTGGTCTTCTTCACTCTTTTCAAAGGAAGACATTCTCTGTTTTTTATGTACCAAATGTTCTGCAACTGTTCCCCCAAGGGGGGAAAAAACATTGCGCATCAACACATCAATCCTTATCAGCCATCAAAACCTACCAAGACGCTTACATTTAAATCTACAATTAATACAATCATAAATATATACAAGTTAATTGGTTATTGCAGTGATTCTCTAACTGCGGTACATTAGCTCCACCTAGTGGTACACTAGAGAATCCCTTAATTAAAGAGCAGTATTTTTTTTTCTTAAATTCAAATAGAGTGTTCAAAAAATCCTAAATGTACTTAAATAAAACTTCTGCCTTGTTTTTATTGAATACTTAGGCCTACTACGAGACTGTATTTTAATGTTGGTCATAATGGTGGTACTTGGAGAGCCAAGTTTTTCCCCGAGAAGCTTGAAAAAACTACCTCGTGGATCCCTAGTTTTTAGTGTCCACAAGGGATTCATATGGCCCCATTCCTGGGTGCATCTCCCGTGACAGGAAGGAGGGTTGGGTTCATCATTTTTGCAATGCAGTCTGCTGAAAATGATAGAAAGGGCCACTCTACATAGCAACTGACGCCGTGGTCAAATTTGGAATTGCCACAAAACACATTTTAAATGAATCAACACTCTTGTTAGAGTAATTTTATTTAAGTTACCACAAAAATGAGTTTCCAGCGAGAAGCAAAACATGTCTTTGAACCTACCAAGAAGAGTTGTAAAATTCCACTGTGTAGGGGGAAGCAACATGAAGGTGTTCTGTTTTCTTTCATGTATTGTAATCAACAGAAAGATTTTGTTTTAACCCAAGGACTACAAAGCGGAGAGAAGGCAGGATCTGCCCAAGTTCCAGACACCGCTTTTTTTAACTCTTTTACAAAACCTCTTTTTTGAAGTCTTTTACGAACCTTTCTTTGAACTGTTTTACGACCTTTTCTGTGAAGTGTGTACGACCTTTTCTTTTGAACTGTTCTGTAACCAAAGGCAACGCTGTTTACGACCCACGTCCCTTTGGAAGCAGCTGTTGCCATGTGGTCAGGGAAAGTCAAAATAAAGGAAAAGGCGTACAATCTTTCGCCAGAGCGTGCTGGAGACTGTTCAAGAGTACAGACCAGACGTTTCTCCTCAAATTGAGCCAAATGTAATTCTGTCTCTGTTTGATTCTTTGCTTCTTGTCCTGTTTAATAGATGTCATCAGTGTTTGAACCTGACACTCTACTGCCATCTGGCGGCTAAAGTGGATAGTGCACCACCCTAATTTGTCACGTTTCTTGTGTCAGGTAAACGGCGACGAATGGGGCCATATGAATCCCCTTCCTACTGTATTTGTTCTATTATTCCACTTTTTTGGAACAGTATTTTTAGTAAGTGATTGAACACCAATCGTATAAGTCATGCATGTATCACTGCCGGTCAGTCTGCATCTCGGGGGTCCCTATTGGGCCCCTCCCTACGCCTGGTATGTTATAATGAGCTGCTGTTATGCCTTAACATCACGCAGATCACTTTCTATGCAACATAGAAGTCATTATTGAATAGTCTGATTTACATGCGATCACATCAGCGTTGTTGCATCCACACGTACTGACTTATCTGCACGGGTTGCCGTAGTAACCGCGCGCACTGCAACACAAACACAGAAGAATGCGCCGTTGAGGACGAGCTGGACGTGACGACAAACCGGTTTTCAGGCTGGCAGTGTGAAGAAGGCCTTAGATCAGGGCTCTCAATCTCAATATGTCTGGGGGCTGGCAGAAATAGACTCTGGGTGAGGTTGGGCCGTGTTAAGTATTCACTCCGGAATCACCTTTCAATGAAGTGGCCTGCACATTTCAAGGGCCCGGGCAGCAAAGGCTACAATTTAATCGCTCCGTGCATTCTTTTTTGAATAATAATAATAACTAGAGGAGGCAATTCCTGAAGGAATTGCGTGTGAATGCTCCAATACTGAAGTTGAACTGAAATACTGATAGAATGTAGTATGAATGTAAGAATAGTTTGAAGGTGAGAATGGTTTGAATGTTGAAGAGTTTGAATTTCCGGGAAAGCCGGAATTTTGTTTGGAACTTGGGGAAGTGTAATTTTGAATGTCCAGGACGAGTGGAATGGGTTAATGTTGGAATGGTTTGAAAAAGTTGAAAAATGTGGGAATTGTGCAACTTGGGAAAATGTCCCATTCATTTCAATGGGAAATTCCTGGAAATTTGGGGGAAAGTGGAATTTTCCTGAATGAGCTGAATTGGTTGGTATTGGAATCGTTTAAATCGGTCAAGAAATGTTGAAGTAGTAAATGGTATTAGGGAATTTCGGAAAAATCTGGAAATTTTTTGAAAATGATAAAAAAAACTTGAATGGTCTGAATGAGTCGAAATGGTTGGGTGTTGGAATTTTTCAAATCGGTCGAGAAATGTTGAAGTAGTAACTAATGAATTTAGAAATGGTATTAAGGAATTCCTGGAATTTCGGGTAAACCGGGAATTTTTCCAGTTCAAAAAACAACTTCGTTTTTTGTCCTGATTAAGAGGAATGTTTTGACGGTGGAACGGTTGAAATGCGTTGAAAAATGTGGAAGGAGTAGTCGCTAGAAAAATGGGTGGAGATATGGGTGGAGATAGGGCTTTGGAAAACCAGGAATTCTGGATAATCCTGGAATTTTTTCGAACTTGGAAAGGGGGAAGTTTGAATTTCCAGAATGGCGGAAGAGGTTGAAGGTGGAATGGTTGGAATAGGTTGAAAAATTTGGAAATTTTAAAAATGGCCAATTCATTTTGAATGGGAAAAATGTCCCGGAAAACCTGGAATTCTAGGAAATCTTTTTTGGGGGGGATTTTTGGAATTTGACAAGGGAAAGCCCGCGATTCCTGAATAGGCTGAACAGTTTGAAGTTGGAATCGGGTGAAAAATGTGGAAGTTAGAGCGCGCCAAAATCTGAAGAAGAAGAAGAAGTTGAATAATAATAATAATAATAATAATAATAATAATAATAATAATAATAATAATAAACCATTTGACCATTGACATTTGGCCGTATTCCAACCATTTTTTTACAACACAAATACAACGTTGAAACAACATGCATTTAGACGACGTTAATTCAATGTCAGGTTTTGACATTGAGTTGACCATTGAATTTTGGTAATTTTCCAACCAATATTCAACAACATAAATACAACGTTGAAACAACATGCTTTTTGACTACGTTTAATCAATGTCAGGTTGTGACGTTGATTTGACCATTGAATTTTGGTCATTTTCTCAACCCATATTCAACAACATAAATACAACGTTGAAACAACATGCTTTCTGACAACGTTTAATCAATGTCAGGTTGTGACGTTGATTTGACCATTGAAATTTGGTCATTTCCCAACCAATATTCTACAACAGAAATACGACGTTGAAACAACATGCTTTTTGACGACGTTTAATCAATGTCAGGTTGTGACATTGATTTGACCATTGAATTTTGGTCATTTTCTCAACCAATATTCAACAACATAAATACAACGTTGAAACAACATGCATTTAGACTACGTTAATTCGACATCAGGTTGTGACGTTGAATTGACCATTGAAATTTGGTAATTTTCCAACCAATATTCAACAACATAAATACAACGTTGAAACAACATGCATTTTGACGACGTTTAATCAATGTCAGGTTGTGACGTTGATTCGACCATTGAAATTTGGTCATATTCCAACCATTTTTTTACAACATAAATACAACGTTGAAACAACATGCATTTTGACGACGTTTAATTAATGTTAGGTTGTGACGTTGATTTGACCATTGAATTTTGGTCATTTTCTCAACCAATATTCTACAACACAAATACAACGTTGAAACAACATGCATTTTGACGACGTTTAATCAATGTTAGGTTGTGACGTTGATTTGACCATTGAATTTTGGTCATTTTCTCAACCAATATTCAACAGCATAAATACAACGTTGAAAAAACGTTTAATCAATGTTGGGTTCTGACGTTGATTTGACCATCCAATTTTGGTCATTTTCTCAACCAATATTCAACAACATAAATACAAAGTTGAAACAACATGCATTTTGACGACGTTTAATCAATGTTGGGTTCTGACGTTGATTTGACCATTGAATTTTGGTCATTTTCTCAAACAAAATTCTACAACACAAAAACAACGTTGAAACAACATGCATTTTGACGACATTTATTCAATGTCAGGTTGTGACGTTGGCTTGACCATTGAAATTTGGTAATTTTACAACAATTTTTTTACAACCCAAATACAACGTTGTAACAACATGGTTTTTGACGACGTTTAATTAATGTTGGGTTCTAATGTTGATTTGACCATTAAATTTTGGTCATTTTCTCAACCAATATTCTACAACACAAATAGAACATTGAAACAACATGCTTTTTGACGACGTTTAATGGATGTTGGGTTCTGACGTTAATTTGACCATTGAATTTTGGTCATTTAAAAAAAAACTAAATTCTACAACACAAATGCAACGTTGCTACAACATGCATTTTGATGACGTTTATTTAATGTCAGGTTGTGACGTTGACTTGACCATTGAAATTTGGTAATTTTCCAAGAATTTTTTTACAACCCAAATACATTGTTGAAACAACATGGTTTTTGACGACGTTTAATCAATGTTGGGTTCTAATGTTGATTTGACCATTGAATTTTGGTCATTTTATCAACCAATATTCTACAACACAAATACAAAGTTGAAACGACATGCATTTAGATTACGTTAATTCGACATCAGGTTTTGACGTTGATTTGACCATTGAAATTTGGTCATTTCCCAACCAATATTCTACAACACAAATACAACGTTGAAACAACATGCATTTTGACGACGTTTAATCGATGTTGGGTTCTGACGTTGATTTGACCATTGAATTTTGGTCATTTTCTCAACCAATATTCTACAACACAAATACAATGTTGAAACAACATGCTTTTTGTCAATGTTTATTCAATGTTGGGTTCTGACGTTGATTTGACCATTGAATTTTGGTCATTTCCCAACCAATATTCTACAACATAAATACAACGTTGAAACAACATGCTTTTTGACAAGGTTTAATCAATGTCAGGTTGTGACGTTGATTTGACCATTGAAATTTGGTAATTTCCCAACCAATATTCTACAACAGAAATACAACGTTGAAACAACATGCTTTCTGACAACGTTTAATCAATGTCAGGTTGTGACGTTGATTTGACCATTGAATTTTGGTCATTTCCCAACCAATATTCTACAACACAAATACAATGTTGAAACAACATGCTTTTTGATGACGTTTAATCAATGTTGGGTTTTGACGTTGATTTGACCATTGAATTTTGGTCATTTTCTCAACCAATATTCTACAACACAAATACAATGTTGAAACAACATGCTTTTTGTCAATGTTTATTCAATGTTGGGTTCTGACGTTGATTTGACCATTGAATTTTGGTCATTTCCCAACCAATATTCTACAACATAAATACAACGTTGAAACAACATGCTTTTTGACAACGTTTAATCAATGTCAGGTTGTGACGTTGATTTGACCATTGAAATTTGGTAATTTCCCAACCAATATTCTACAACACAAATACAACGTTGAAACAACATGCTTTCTGACAACGTTTAATCAATGTCAGGTTGTGACCTTGATTTGACCATTGAAATTTGGTCATTTCCCAACCAATATTCTACAACAGAAATACGACGTTGAAACAACATGCTTTTTGACGACGTTTAATCAATGTCAGGTTGTGACGTTGATTTGACCATTGAATTTTGGTCATTTTCTCAACCAATATTCAACAACATAAATACAACGTTGAAACAACATGCATTTAGACTACGTTAATTTGACATCAGGTTGTGACGTTGAATTGACCATTGAAATTTGGTAATTTTCCAACCAATATTCAACAACATAAATACAATGTTGAAACAACATGCATTTTGACGACGTTTAATCAATGTCAGGTTGTGACGTTGATTCGACCATTGAAATTTGGTCATATTCCAACCATTTTTTCACAACACAAATACAACGTTGATACAACATGCATTTTGATGACGTTTAATTAATGTTAGGTTGTGACGTTGATTTGACCATTGAATTTTGGTCATTTTCTCAACCAATATTCTACAACACAAATACAATGTTGAAACAACATGCATTTTGACGACGTTTAATCAATGTTAGGTTGTGACGTTGATTTGACCATTGAATTTTGGTCATTTTCCAACCAATATTCAACAACATAAATACAACGTTGAAAAAACGTTTAATCAATGTGAGGTTGTGACGTTGATTTGACCATTGAATTTTGGTCATTTTCTCAACCAATATTCTACAACACAAATACAACGTTGAAACAACATGCATTTTGACGACGTTTAATCAATGTTAGGTTGTGACGTTGATTTGACCATTAAATTTTGGTCATTTTCCAACCAATATTCAACAACATAAATACAACGTTGAAAAAACGTTTAATCAGCGTGAGGTTGTGACGTTGATTTGACCATTGAATTTTGGTCATTTTCTCAACTAATATTCAACAACATAAATACAAAGTTGAAACAACATGCATTTTGACGACGTTTAATCAATGTTGGGTTCTGACGTTGATTTGACCATTGAATTTTGGTCATTTTCTCAAACAAAATTCTACAACACAAAAATAACGTTGAAACAACATTCTTTTTGACGACGTTTAATCAATGTGGTTTTCTGACGTTGATTTCACCATTGAATTTTGGTCATTTTCTCAACCAATATTCAACAACTTAAATACAAAGTTGAAACAACATGCTTTTTGACGATGTTTAATCAATGTTGGGTTCTGACGTTGATTTGACCATTGAATTTTGGTCATTTTCTCAAACAAAATTCTACAACACAAAAACAACGTTGAAACAACATTCTTTTTGACGACGTTTAATCAATGTGGTTTTCTGACGTTGATTTCACCATTGAATTTTGGTCATTTTCTCAAACAAAATTCTACAACACAAATGCAACGTTGATACAACATGCATTTAGACTACATTAATTCGACGTCAGGTTTTGACGTTGTTTTGACCATTGAATTTTGGACATTTCCCAACCAATATTTTATAACACAAATGCAAATACATACACAACATGCTTTTTGTCAACGTTTAATCAATGTTGGGTTCTGACGTTGATTTGATCGTTGAATTTTGGTCATTTCCCAACCAATATTCTACAGCACAAATACAACGTTGAAACAACATGCTTTTTGACGACGTTTAATCAATGTTGTTTTCTGACGTTGATTTGACCATTGAATTTTGGTCATTTTCTCAAACAAAATTCTACAACACAAATGCAACGTTGATACAACATGCATTTTGACAACGTTTAATCAATGTCAGGTTGTGACGTTGCTTTGACCATTGAAATTTGGTCATATTCCAACCGATTTTTTACAACACAAATACAACGTTGAAACAACATGCTTTTTGACAACGTTTAATCAATGTTGTTTTCTGACGTTGATTTGACCATTTTGGTCATTTTCTCAAACAAAATTCTACAACACAAATACAACGTTGAAACAACATGCATTTTGACTACGTTTATTCAATGTCAGGTTGTGACGTTGACTTGACCATTGAAATTTGGTAATTTTCCAACAATTTTTTCACAACCCAAATACAACGTTGAAACAACATTCTTTTTGACGACGTTTAATCAATGTGGTTTTCTGACGTTGATTCCACCATTGAATTTTGGTCATTTTCTCAAACAAAATTCTACAACACAAATGCAACGTTGATACAACATTTAGACGACATTAATTCGACGTCAGGTTTTGACGTTGTTTTGACCATTGAATTTTGGTAATTTTCCAACCAATAGTCAACAACATAAATACAACGTTGAAACACCATGCTTTCTGACAATGTTTAATCAATGTCAGGTTGTGACGTTGACTTGACCATTGAAATTTGGTCATATTCCAACCAATTTTTTACAACACAAATTCAACGTTGAACCAACATGGTTTTTGACGACGTTTAATCAATGTTGTTTTCTGACGTTGATTTGACCATTGAATTTTGGTCATTTTCTCAAACAAAATTCTACAACACAAATGCAACGTTGATACAACATGCATTTTGACAACGTTTAATCAATGTCAGGTTGTGACGTTGCTTTGACCATTGAAATTTGGTCATATTCCAACCGATTTTTTACAACAGAAATACAGCGTTGAAACAACATGCTTTTTGACGACGTTTAATCAATGTTGGGTTGTGACGTTGATTTGACCATTGAAATTTGGTCATTTTCTCAACCAATATTTTACAACACAAATACAACGTTGATACAACATGCTTTTTGACGACGTTTAATCAATGTCTGACATTGATTTGTATATTTCAAATGTGATCTCATGATGTTTTTGAGAAATTTCTACTTAGGTATTTTTAAAAACGTGAAGTTATTCCAAAAGTTTCTTTCTTTTCTCTTCAGCGTGGCTTTGATACTCCTTCACACATACTAACCGGAGGTATTGTTAGAGCAAAAAAAGGTTACCAGCCGACCAGCTGGGTGGGAAATGACCTTAACATTACCGAGCGCTTATTGCTCGTGGCTTCATCACGCCCACTTGTGTGCTCCCTTTTTAGACTTGATTAAACTTTTTAGTGAGCCTCCGTCCCCACAGTTGTGCCGCAGAAGTCTCACGCAGTTTTATTACCTCTGATAATACTGGTTGACGGCAACCTTTCGCCCTTTCATTTTTTTCTTCTTCACGGATACATTTTATTAGCAGGTCACATCATCGTCGCCATCATTCATAACTCATTTCGGTGCCGTTACTCTGGCGAGGTGACCGCTGCAATCTCATCCTTTTTTTGCACAGCAGTTTTACACTGATGTTTTACGATGAAGAGTCTCCCTCAAGAGCAACCGAGTGTGGTTGTAAGAGCAGTAAAGTATGGACGACACACGCTATACTGCAGAACTACCGTTGGACGCCCGTCATAGGTGCAATTTAAAAGGAGGCGCGTGGTCTTCAGCACAAAATAACAGTTTATAAACTATAAAGTGCATTTCGCTTCTGGGCTATTCCGGTGATTGATGCTGACTAAAATCCCTAAATGTGCAGCCTTTTTGAAAATGCACTGCAAAAGTATTAATAGGTTTGTTGTACTTCGGGAGTCTATTTTTTTTTTTTTTTTTCAACTGGATTTACAGCGCCTTCCGGAAAGTATTCACAGTGCTTCACCTTTTACACAATTTGTCAAGTTACAGCAGGGGTCGGCAACCCAAAATGTTGAAAGAGCCATATTGGACCACAAATACAAAAAAGTAATCAGTCTGGAGCTGCAAAAAATTTTAAGTCTTATATAAGTGTTATAATGAAGGCAACACATGATGTAAGTGTCTAATTAGCTATATTAGCCTACTATCAAAATGACTATGTGTCGCAGGCTGATGCAAATCTTCGTGTTGAAATGTAATATTTATTCTACACATTTTTACAACATTGGAAAACATTGGTAAAACTTCTCAGAGTGTGAGATAACTCCTGGAAATGACTGGCTTAGAATGGCCAAAGGTAAAGATGTGCGTGTCCAAGTTAAAGGAAACGTCAGGCTGTCTTCTTCTAATGGATTTATTACCATCTTTGCAAGCTGGCTAACGTTTGCTGTGGTCTGGAACAACATGGCGCACAAACAACTATCGGAAATGCAGCCAAAGGGGGCGGTATAGCTCGGTTGGTAGAGTGGCCGTGCCAGCAACTTAAGGGTTCCAGGTTCGATCCCCGCCTCCGCCATCCTAGTCACTGCCGTTGTGTCCTTGGGCAAGACACTTTACCCACCTGCTCCCAGTGCCACCCACACTGGTTTAAATGTAACTTAGATATTGGGTTTCACTATGTAAAGCGCTTTGAGTCATTAGAGAAAAGCGCTATATAAATATAATTCACTTCACAATTCACTTCACTTCAATATTACATACAGATAATGTGTCATGGGACATGGAAAAATAAACTAAATACACATAAGTAAAGGAAATTAAATGCTCAGTGGCCTTGTGGTTAGAGTGTCCGCCCTGAGATCGGTAGGTCGTGAGTTCAAACCCCTGCCGAGTCGTACCAAAGACTATAAAAATGGGACCCATTACCTCCCTGCTTGGCACTCAGCATTAAGGGTTGGAATTGGGGGTTAAATCACCAAAATGATTTCCGGGCACGGCCACCGCTGCTGCTCACTGCTCCCCTCACCTCCCAGGGGGTGAACAAGGGGATGGGTCAAATGCAGAGGTTAATTTCACCACACCTAGTGTGTGTGTGACAATCATTGGTACTTTAACTTTAACTTGGACTTTAAATGATATCAAATATAGCTACAAATGAGGCATAATGATGCAATATGTACATACAGCTAGCCTAAATAGCATGTTAGCATCGATTAGCTTGCAGTCATGCAGTGACCAAATATGCCTGATTAGCACTCCAACACAAAACGATAACATCAATAAAGCTCACCTTTGTGCATTCCCGCACAGTATAAAACATGTGGTGGACAAAATGAGACAAAGAAGGAGTGGCGTGAAACACGTCTTCGGAGAAAGTCGTACATGCAAACAAACAGTGGAGTCACAGTCCACACAATGGTGAGTTCAAGGGCTGCTGAAATTAGTAGGACAAAACGATACTCTCTTCAGTGAAGCATAAACACAAACATATTAAACAGTGGGCTTTCTAACAATGAGGGAGGTTTGTGTCATGTTTCTCCTCCTACAGAAACCATATTTCAACAAAAAACATATTTTTCACCCCTTTTTTTTTCCATTTCCATACATTTTTGAAAAAGCTCCACGGAGCCACCAGGGCGCCGCTAAAGGGACGTATGTGGCTCTAGAGCAGCAGGTTGCTGACCTGAAATGAATGAATCATTTTTTGTCCTCAAAATTCTACACACAATACCCCGTAATGACAATGTGAAAAACACATTCTAGAGCACAGGTGTCAAACTCAAGATCTGCCAGATCTGCCCCACGACATCCTTTCTTTTGGCCCGTAAACACCTGGAAATGATGTGTCAATAAAGTACTTGATATTTTCTCACGAAATGTAATAGATTATTTTTCATTTTGACATAAAAAATATATGTACTGCTTGAAATTGCATATATTTTCAACTTTAATAGTATCTGATGGACTGATGCAAAGTGGAAAAGTGTTCTCTGGTCTGACGAGTCCACATTTCAAATTGTTTTGAACCAAAGAGGAAAAGAACCATCCGGATTGTTGTGGGGGCAAAGTTGAAAAGCCAGCATCTGTGATGGTATGGGGGTGTATTAGTGCCCAAGACATGGGTAACTTACACATCTGTGAAGGCACTATTAATGCTGAAAGGTACATACAGGTTTTGGAGCAACATATGCCGCCATCTTTTTCATGGACGCCCCTGCTTATTTCAGCGAGACAATGCCAAGCCACATTCAGCACGTGTTACAACAGCGTGGCTTCGTAAAAAAAAGAGTGCGGGTACTTTCCTGGCCAGCCTGCAGTCCAGACCTGTCTCCCATCGAAAATGTGTGGCGCATTATGAAGCGTAAAATACGACAGCGGAGACCCCCCGGACTGTTGAACGACTGAAGCTCTACATAAAACAAGAATGGGAAAGAATTCCACTTTCAAAGCTTCAACAATTAGTTTCCTCAGTTCCCAATCGTTTATTGAGTGTTGTTAAAAGGAAAGGCCATGTAACACAGTGGTGAACATGCCCTTTCCCAACTACTTTGGCACGTGTTGCAGCCATGAAATTCTAAGTTAATTATTATTTGCAAAAAAAAAAAAAAAGTTTATGAGTTTGAACATCAAATATCTTGTCTTTGTAGTACATTCTTTTTTTATTTTTTTTATTTTGTATGTCCTGCCCAGCTTCTCAGGCAAATCATATAGCAGATGTAGATGCCCATATCGGCTGTTCAGATTTACTTTACAAAAGAGAAGTGTAGGATACTTCCCTTGTTGCCTTATTTGTATTTTGACTTTATTAAATGTATTTATATTATCATTTGGTGCAGCCGGGCCGGAGCAGGAGGGGATAGAAAGAGAAAAAAAGGAAGACAGAGGGGGGAATTGTGGGGACGAGAGGGGGATTAGACAGGGAGACAAAAACAACAACAGCAAACACAACAACAACAACAACAGAGCAACATCAGCAAATATGACATGTACAAATATGATGGTAAAAGTAATAGCAAATAAGCAGTTAGCGAAAATAAAAAATAATACAGAAATGATCATGAGCATTATTACACTAAAAATGGAGCAATATGAATACCAATAGAAATAGTGCTATTGATAATAAACAATACCAACACTTTACCTTTATTATCAACAATACAATTGTTCAATTGCAACAATACAAATACGTAATGATAACTCGAGATACGAAAGAATGCAGAAAAATGGAGGGGAAGAAAGAGAAGCAACCTACATTGAATGTACTACGTCTTTGTAGTACATTCAATTGAATATGGGTTGAAAAGGATTTGCAAATCATTGTATTCCGTTTATATTTACATCTAACAATTTCCCAATTCATATGGAAACGGGGTTTGTATGAAAAGAAGTGAGTGAACACTCTTGTCAGTCACTCACTGTCCTTATTTCTGCGATGTCACTGGCATACGCCCACAGAAACAGAAACGTAAGGTAACGTGGTGAAATTATCCATATCAGTTGTTTCTTATCCCATTTCAAAAATTTCCAGAACATTTCATGGAAATCCATCCATAACTGTTTTGAGTCATTCTAACTAAGTTTCTGACCTCTTGGCTGCTTTTGTTGTTGAGCGCCACTCCAAAACACAGCAAACATAAAGCATGGCGCAACAGGGCCACATATTCCACGGTGTATATTTACATTTATCTTATGGGAAAGACAAAAAAGTGTTCATGTGCGTGAGGGTGGGGGTTGTTTGTGGCTTTGGGCGAAGGCCATAAAAACATAATGAGAGGGATCTGTTAAATTATGCTCATCACAGGTGCCATCCAAAATGTCAGAGCTCTCAGTGAGATTGGAAATAGTGGCGATAAAAAAGAGGGAGGACGCGACTGCATCCTGATTAGAGAGGACACAAGGGGTGGGGGGACATATGGAAGACAGACAATATGAATTATGATGATGAGAGGGAACGACAACAAATATGTGTTTGTGTCGTCTGAATTCAGTGTTTAGGTTATTAGGGTTTTGTACACTCCTTGTTTACGTGGGTGAAGCAACATTGTGTGGATTTATATAACATGGAACAGAATTATGAATAAATACTGTGTAATAACAGCAATGCACCATTATCATAATAATGTTAGCGGGGGGAAAGGGGGCGGGGGGGGCTGATGAGATGTTGTGGTGGCATTTTTCAATTCCCATAAAAAGCCCCCGTTCGAGTTCACTCAAATCGAAATGGCATGACGACAAGAATCTGATCTTGTTTGGCGTAATGGAATTACTTCCATTCGCAGATCAAAGGCAGACAGTTTTTGTACGCCGATATTGCAGATGTGAAAGCCAGTCTTCACTCAAGCAGGAGGACAATGACGATCGGGGCCGGCAATCGCGTGCGATTGATCACAAATCAGTATCGCACTAATCACGTATAAAGGCAGATTAATCACACAAACACAATTTGTTTTGTTTACCTTGGTATATGGCAGGGGTCGGCAACCCGCGGCTCTAGAGCCGCATGCGGCTCTTTAGCGCCGCCCTAGTGGCTCTCTGGAGCTTTTTCAAAAATGTATGAAAAATGGAAAAAGATGAGGGGGAAAAAAATATTTTTGGTTTTAATATGGTTTCTGTAGGAGGACAAACATGACACAAACCTCCCTAATTGTTAGAAATCACACTGTTTATATTAAACATGCTTCACTGATTCAAGTATTTGGCGAGCGCCGTTTTGTCCTACTAATTTTGGCGGTCCTTGAACTCACCCCAGTTTGTTTACATATATAACTTTCTCCGACTTTCTAGGACGTGTTTTATGCCACTTCTTTTTCTGTCTCATTTTGTCCACCACACTTTTAACGTTGTGCGTGAATACACAAAGGTGAGTTTTGTTGATGTTATTGACTTGTGTGGAGTGCTAATCAGACATATTTGGTCAATGCATGACTGCAAGCTAATCGATGCTAACATGCTATTTAGGCTAGCTATATGTACATATTGCATCATTATGCCTCATTTGTAGGTATATTTGAGGTCATTTAGTTTCCTTTAAGTCCTCTTAATTCAATGTATATCTCATGACATACTATCTGTATATAATATGGCTTTTAATTTTTTGCGGCTCCAGACAGATTTGTTTTTTGTATTTTTGGTCCAATATGGCTCTTTCAACATTTTGGGTTGCCGACCCCTGGTATATGGAAATTGTGATGGCCAATTCACCGAAATTCAACCAAACCAATTATGCATTTATGTTTTATGTACGCTACCGTTCAAAAGTCTGGGGTCACCCAAACAATTTTGTGGAACAGCCTTAATTTCTAAGAACAAGAATAGACTGTCGAGTTTCAGATGAAAGTTCTCTTTTTCTGGCCATTTTGAGCGTTTAATTGACCCCACAAATGTGATGCTCCAGAAACTCAATCTGCTCAAAGGAAGGTCAGTTTTGTAGCTTCTGTAACGAGCTAAACTGTTTTCAGATGTGTGAACATGATTGCACAAGGGTTTTCTAATCATCAATTAGCCTTCTGAGCCAATGAGCAAACACATTGTACCATTAGAACACTGGAGTGATAGTTGCTGGAAATGGGCCTCTATACACCTATGTAGATATTGCACCAAAAACCAGACATTTGCAGCTAGAATAGTCATTTACCACATTAGCAATGTATAGAGTGTATTTCTTTAAAGTTAAGACTAGTTTAAAGTTATCTTCATTGAAAAGTACAGTGCTTTTCCTTCAAAAATAAGGACATTTCAATGTGACCCCAAACTTTTGAACGGTAGTGTATGTATGTATATATGTATTGATGTATATGTATATACCATATTTCCTTCAATTGCCGCCGGGAATATAGTATTCGCCTGCCTAGAATTACAGCCGCAAAATAATTAGCGCATGCTTGGCACTTCCGCCGGGTCAAATATGAGTCATTAAATGACTCCCGCCTCCTGGTGGTAGAGGGCGCTAGTGATCCTTCTTGCGACTACCAGTACTGCAGAAGACCGGTGCTGCAGAAGAAGACAACAAGCAGCAAGCGTGAGCAGCGATCGTTTGCTTGCACTTTTACCATGGAGGATTACATATCTAAAATAAAACAGTTTTCTAAACTGGACTTTCAATCGAAGCAGGAGGTAATAATTAAAGGAATATCTGCAGAGACTTTTAAAACTGAAGAAAGATAAGGAAGACTGCCTTTGTTCATAAGCAGCTGCACATGGACATCATTTATAAGTAAAGGTAAGACCATAATAAAAAAAATTTTAATTAAATGTGCTTTTCATGATAAGGTAAGCGCCGGAGTGAGAAGAAGTTTTAAAATAATTAGTGCATGCTTGCCCATCCCGCATGCTTTTGGTAAGCGCAGGCGTGAGAAGAGGTTTTAAAGTAATTAGCGCCCCGGCGGCTATTCAAGGAAATATATGTACTGTATATTAGAGATGTCCGATAATGGCTTTTTCGCCGATATCCGATATTCCGATATTGTCCAACTCTTAATTACCGATTCCCATATCAACCGATACCGATATATACAGTCGTGGAATTAACACATTATTATGCCTAATTTTGTTGTGATGCCCCGCTGGATGCATTAAACAATGTAACGAGGTTTTCCAAAATAAATCAACTCAAGTTATGGAAAAAAAATGCCAACATGGCACTGCCATATTTATTATTAAAGTCACAAAGTGCATTATTTTTTTTAACACGCCTCAAAACAGCAGCTTGGAATTTGGGACATGCTCTCCCTGAGAGAGCATGAGGAGGTTGGAGGGGCCGGGGGGAGGGGGGTTGAGGTGGGAGGAGTGGGTAGCGGGGGGTGTATATTGTTGCGTCCCGGAAGAGTTAGTGCTGCAAGGGGTTCTGGGTATTTGTTCTGTTGTGTTTATGTTGCGTTACGGTGCGGATGTTCTCCCGAAATGTGTTTGTCATTCTTGTTTGGTGTGGGTTCACAGTGTGGCGCATATTTGTAACAGTGTTAAAGTTGTTTATACGGCCACCCTCAGTGTGACCTGTATGGCTATTGACCAAGTATGCCTTGCATTCACTTGTGTGTGTGAAAAGCCGTAAGATATTATGTGATTGGGCCGGCACACCAATATTGTTGTCTGGGTGGAAATCGGGAGAAATTCAGGAGAATGGTTGCCCCGGGAGATTTTTCGGGAGGGGCACTGAAATTCGGGAGTCTCCCGGTAAAATCGGGAGGGTTGGCAAGTATGACTGGGAGACGCAACTGCTCTGTACTTCTCCCTACGTCCGTGTACCACTCCATACAGCGGCGTTTTAAAAAGTCATAAATTTTACTTTTTGAAATCGATACCGATAATTTCCGATATTACATTTTAAAGCATTTACCGGCCGAAAATATCGGCAGTCCGATATTATCGGACATCTCTAATGTACATATATATATATATATATATATATATGTGTGTGTATATGTATATTACCGCCTCTGAAACGTACCAGTCCCCCCCCATGCCCCCATCGTCGTTACGTCGTGTCATTGCTGGTGTTACGAGCAGAGGAGCATGTTCGGCAGCGCACAATCACGGAGTACTTACAAGCAGACACACTGTGTAAAGACAGAAAAGGGAGAACGGACGCATTTTGGCTTAAAAACTAACGATGAAGGTGAAGTTATATCACTGAAACGCCCTCAGGAAGAGGTGCTTTAAGACATGGCTAGCTAGCTAGCGGATAAAGTCCGGCCGCCATCGGCAGTGTTTTAGCGACTTCTATATCACTAATCCTGGTCTCCATGGCGACAAATAAAGTGAGTTTCTTACAAGTATCATCCCTGCAGGACGAGGAATAGCTAAACATGCTTCACATGCGTCAAAATGTAAACAAACGCCATTGGTGGAGCTACACCTGACATCCACTGTAATGATACCAAGTACAGGAGCGTATCTAGTTGATACTACTATGATTACGTTGTTATTTTTTGGCATCACAACATCTTCTTTCGGTTTTTTTTTTATTTATGTTATGTTTATAAACTCAGGAAATATGTCCCTGGACACATGAGGACTTTGAATATGACCAATGTATGATCCTGTAACTACTTGGTATCGGATTGATACCCAAATGTGTGGTATCATCCAATATGTATGTAAAGTATCAAACAACAGAAGAATAAGCGATTATTACATTTTAACAGAAGTGTAGATAGAACATGTAAGAGAAAGTAAGCAGATTTTAACAGTAAATGAACAAGTAGATTAATAATAAATTTTCTACCGCTTGTCCTTAATAATGTTGACAAAATAAAAGAATGGGGAATGACACAATATTATACTGCACATGTCAGCAGACTAATTAGGAGTCTTTGTTTGTTTACTTACTACTAAAAGACAAGTTGTCTTGTATGTTCACTATTTTATTTAAGGACGAACTTGCAATAAGAAACATATGTTTAATGTACTGTTGCGTCGACCAGCTCTTCCTCCCAGGGAATCTAAGTTACTGGTCAATCCCAAGTTCTTTCGATGACATATATGTTGAGTAAGAAGGACCATCAAGACAGAATTGGAATATTATCAAGTTTTACTGAAGTTTCAGGAGATCAGCTTAATCAATACATTCATATCGGCTACTCTTATTGATTCGGACATTCAAACGGAAAAGCAAACTCCTTGCACACAAAGAAACCCCCCACCTCTCCCCCTCGCAACACTGATAAGGAACAAGTGGGGGAGGTATTCACATTCCAATGGTTAAGACACTAAACAGGATCCTGATGAGAGTGCGGAAATATGACCACATCACCCCAATCCTCAAATCCCTTCACTGGCTTCCTGTTCCACTCAGGATTGAATTCAAAGTCTCCCTGCTAACCCACCAGTGCCTCCATGGAAATGCCCCCCTCTACCTCAAAGAACTACTCACCCCCAAATCCTCCACACGACACTTCCGCTCCGGACAGGCTAACCTCCTCCAACCTCAGAGGACAAAGCTACAAACAATGGGAGACCGGGCTTTCTGCTCCGCCGCTCCCAGTCTGTGGAACGCTCTCCCTGACCACCTGAGGGCACCACAGACTGTGGATGCTTTTAAAAAAGGCTTAAAAGCCATTCTTTTAAAAAAAAATTTAAAACAAGCCTTTTTTTAGATATGTGCATACTAGCTATAGCTATTTGGCTGTTCTAGTTTTTATTTTTATTTATTTCCTTTTTTTTTTTTTAATTATTTATTTTATTTTATGTTTTAATACACTGTAGTACTTTGAGATTGTTTACTCAAT
>NC_084743.1:65937138-65974638 GCF_033978785.1 Entelurus aequoreus | reverse complement strand
ATTATGGTCTTACCTTTACTTATAAATGAAGTCCATGCGCAGCTGCTTCTGAACAAAAGCATCGATAACATGTTTATGGAAGTCTTCCTTATCTTTCTTCAGTTTTAAAAGTCTCTCTGTCTCGATGGAGATATTCCTTTAATTATTACCTCCTGCTTCGATTGAAAGTCCAGTTTAGAAAACCGTTTTATTTTAGATATGTAATCCTCCATGTTAAAAGTGCAAGCGAGAGGAAAAAATAAACGATCGCTGCTAAAGCTGTTGCTGCTTGTTGTCACTTCTTCTGCAGCCGAGTACCGGTAGTCGCAAGAAGGATCACTAGCGCCCTCTACCACCTACTGTATATTAATAAAACATAGCTGCTTACTGTTCTTTTTAGCATATTCAATAGCTTGGACCTGAACTGAATAGCTCTTTATTTTCTTCCCTTTATGCGATTTCCAATTGTTGAAATCAGCCTCCTCCATTTTGAAAATGATGACAGGTGAAGTGTCACTCGTGACGTGACGAGTTTGACCCGGCAGAAATTCTAGGCATATGCTAATTATTTTGCGAAACGAGTTTGACCCAGGGGAAATTCTAGACATGCGCTAATAAAAATAATATTTTGCGAAACGAGTTTGACCCGGCGTTAATCCTGAGCCGGCGGTAATGCTAAGCATGCGCTAATTATTTTGCGAAACGAGTTTGACCCGGCAGTAATTCTAGGCATGCGCATACTATATTCCCGGCGGCAATTCAAGGAAATACGGTATAACTTTCTGTCTTTTTAAAAGGATACATGTTAAAATTGGGGTGTTTCGGGACTGTGTGCTACTTTGTATTACAAATGGCAACAGCGGAGGCAGAATGCTTCACAACAAGATGATAGAGGAAAAAGAAGGAGCTTATTGACCGCGGCGCGACTACGATGGCGGACTCACGCACATTTTCGGGACTTATGCACATCCCAAATACACAACAGCAGGTACCAATAGGTAGGAGAAGTTGGTTTTGTATAATATTGTGAAAGAAAACACCAGATAATTTGCCTCCTTATATGTGCCTGTGGAGGACCTCTTTCCTCCGGGTTCCATGGACCACCAAGGAGAGACATGACTGCGGCAGTTTTGTCACTCTGTTTATTATTTCAATAAACTTCAGTGCAGATCGGGTCGCTTTTCAGCTCTTCCTCTTCCAACTGCTCGCTCTTCCGGTCACTTTTCAGCCGTCTCCAGCGTCGTCTGTGTCTCGCTCTTTGTCGCGTTCGCTCGTCATACACCACTGCCTCTCCAACTCCTTCTGCTGCCCTTTTACACACTAAGAGGTGATTACAGAAATGCGCTCAGGTGGGTGATCTACGCACCTGACGCCCATCTCGGAGCCCCGCCTCGCTGCAGGTCTGCCGGCCACGCCTCCTCACAGTGCCATTTTGGGGTCCTTATACACACACGCCATAATAATAAAAATGGTAAATGGGTTGTACTTGTATAGCGCTTTTCTATCTTTTTTAAGGAACTCAAAACGCTTTGACACTATTTCCACATTCACCCATTCACACACACACATTCACACACTGATGGCGGGAGCTGCCATGCACGGCGCTAACCAGGCGTGATAATACCTGTATGTTGAAGCACAGTACGTCTGACTATGGTAGCCATAATGCTCCGGCTAAAAGAGTTGTACTAAACATCTTGAGGTTCCACCGCAGATCAATACAATCACTGTGGTTTTTAAAACCCACCGCCCATTGGAAAGTTATCAATGGAGGTTGAACACTTTTGAGTTTTGAGTACGCGTAGATCCCACGGAACATTTCCAGCATGCCTGCAAACTTGCTTCGTTTCGGCTGTGATTGGCCTTGATGAGACATTAAAACAGTTAAATAAATGTAAGCAAGAAAAACAAGCCCTCCCTGAAGCTCAAACAGAACCTGCATAATAATATTTTTTGTCCACGCCGTGATTTTATGACTAATGAGCTTATTCTCGCCCAAGAAACTAACCGTTTTTTCACACTACATGATATAAAGGCATTACATGTCCCGAAGAGCGAAACTAATTCCTTTCAGAGCCTCCAGTGTGTTATACTTTAATAGTGGGGTTTTTTTGGCGGTTTGAAGGGGCAAAATACTTCACACAAAACAAGGAAACTAAGCTCAGGGCTTCGTTTTGGAGTTTTATTGTAAAAGAACAGCCAGACACAAATCAGGCAATGTGTTTTGTCTCCTTCCCCAGGATGCTCTGCTGCAGCTGGCAGCGGTTGTCGATGCGCGCTCGCTGCGAGCGGCCCTTCGAGACAGCGTCCAGGCGCTGCTACCCAGCACGGTAATACGCACGTACTGCACACATGCATGCATTTTCTTCATACAGATAATAGTTTCCCAGGCAGTGAAGGAGGTGATGATCGGACTGGGGGCTGTTTTTCTAAGTTTTCCTATTGCCCAGAGAAAGCTAATGTACACTATATTGCCAAAAGTATCTGGCCACCCACAGAATCAGGTGTCTTAACCACTTGGCCCGGCCACAGGTGTATAAAATCAAGCACTTAGGCATGGAGACTGTTTCTACAAACATTTGTGAAAGAATGGGCCATACGATGCCACTTGTGCAACAAATCCAGTCGTGAAATTTCTTTGCTCCTAAATATTCCAAAGTCAACTGTCGGCTTTATTACAAGAGAATGGAAGAGTTTGGGAACAACAGCAACTCAGCCACAAAGTGGTAGGCCACGTAAACTGACAGAGAGGGGTCAGGGGAGGCTGAAGCACAGAAGTGAAAGAGGTCGCCGACTTTCTGCACAGTCAGTTGCTACAGGGCTCCAAACTTCATGCGACCTTCCAATTAGCCCACGTACAGTACGCAGAGAGCTTCATGGAATGGGTTTCCATGGCTGAGCAGCTGCATCTAAGCCATGCTTAACCAAGTCCAATGCAAAGCGTGGGATGCAGTGGTGTAAAGCATGTCGCCTCTGGACTCTAGAGCAGTGGGAACGCGTTCTCTGGAGTGATTAGTCCATCTGGCAATCTGATGGACGAGTCTGGGTTTGGAGGTTGCCAGGAGAACGGTACATTTCGGACTGCATTGTGCCGAGTGGGAAATTTGGTGGAGGAGGAATTATGGTGTGGGGTTGTTTTTCAGGAGTTGGGCTTGGCCTCTTAGTTCCAGTGAAAGGAACTTTGAATGATCCAGGATACCAAAACATTTTGGACAATTCCATGAATGGGATGGCACTTCAAGATTATATGTGAGTCAAGGCAGGTGGACAAATACTTTTGGCAATGTAATGTATTTTTAGGTATTTGTTAGCGTACTCACCAGATTACAAAGGGGAAAGGTGTTATGCTGCTAAAGAAGGGAAGAAGAAGAGAGAGAGAGACAGGAATTAGAGAGGAGCGACGGAGGGTTTGGGCGAAATGTCCTGTCTCCTGGGCGGTTGAGGAAAATTATCAATGACCTGATTGTGATGTTAGCTAATGTTAGCTCTCTCTCATAGTAAGGTGTCGGCCTTCTAGCAGTGGAATGCAGAGAGTAGAGATAACTCAGGAAGTAGTCTAAACAACGGGGGTGGGAGCGAGGGACAGAGGGAAGAACACAGGAGTTCCGGGGTTTTGGAAGATGGATCTAGACTGGGCGAGGGAACGCTTCTGTACTGGATTGGGTCTGAGAGGGCGTTAACTACCTCTACACCCTCTGTAGCACCTAAAGTACCACCCCACCTCGGTGGTGTTTCAAAGGCTCTCACATCTGTGCGTGCTAAATTCATCACCAGGCTGTAGTTGGTATTGTGTGGTTTATTCTCGAAGCTTTGAAGACAAACGTGAGACCCATTCCAGTACAGAAGCGTTCCCTCGCCCAGTCTAGATCGATCTTCCAAAACCCCGGAACTCCTGTGTTCTTCCCTCTGTCCCTCGCTCCCACCCCCCTTGTTTAGACCACTTCCTGAGTTATCTCTACTCTCTGCATTCCACTGCTAGAAGGCCGACACCTTACTATGAGAGAGAGAAAGAAGGAAGAATACTAGCTATTTTGTAATGCGACTATGGAAGGAAAGAAGTAACACTTAAATATGGATGTATGGAAAAGATCTGGTTCCATCACTAACCAGGAATGTTTTGATGAAACATTTGAGAGGCGATTACAATCGCAAAAGAAACCTATTTAAATTAGTGTGACTGCGTGGGTTCCCTCCGCGTTCCGGCTTTCTCCCACCCCCAAAGACTTGCACCTGGGGATAGGTTGATTGGCAACACTAAATTGGCCCTAAAGTGTGAATGTGAGTGTGAATGGTGTCTATCTACGTTGACCCTGCGATGAGGTGGCGACTTGTCCCGCCTACCGCCCCGAATGCAGCTGAGATAGGCTCCAGTACCCCCCGCGACCCCCAACGGGACAAGCGGTAGAAAATGGATGGATGGATGGATCTTCCAACATCACAGCAATCTTCGTCCTATTCACAGAGAAGGGTTTGCAGTCATTTCTATCTGACTCCAAGAATGTATCAAGGCCATAAAAGTGTTTTATCGCTGACAAAACCCAGGCGTTGGCAGTTAAGAACCACTACGAAAACATTTAGTTTATTTTTCGGACAGTAGGGCGCACCGGATAATAAGGCGCATTAAGGTTGTTTTTTTTTCTACGTTTGATTCCTTCCTTGTGGGCTACATAACACAAAATGGTGGTTCTTTGGTCAAAATGTTGCATAGATTATGCTTTACAGACCATTTTTCAGCCGCTTTTTGACCGTTTCTTCGGGATGCGCCGTTTTGTGGGTGGTCTTATTTACGTGGCTCCACTTCGACAGCGTCTTCTCCCCGCCATCTTTGTTGTACCGGTAGTTTTTTAGCGCTTCCATAGCGAGTCTACTGACAGATATAAGTTAGAACTGTATGCTACTTTGTATTAGAAATGGCAACAGCGGAGGAAGAATGCTTCACAACAAGATGGTAGAGGATAAAGAAGGAGCTTATTGACCACGGCACGAATACAATGGTGGACTTATGCAGATCCCAAATACACAACAGCATGTACCAATAGGTAGGAGAAGTTGGTTTTGCATAATATTGCGAAAGAAAACACCAGATAATATGTCTCCTAATATGTGCCATTTTGGGGTCCTTATACACACACCATAATAATACCTGTATGTTGAAGCACAGTACGTCTGACTATGGTAGCCGTAATGTTCCGGCTAAAAGAGTCGTACTGACAACTTTTTAAGCCCTGTGTAACGTTCTATATTCTCAATGAAACATCAAAGTTGTGGTGTTGCTTGCTTACGGGTCCATGCCATCGTCTTTTATTGAACAGGCGTCAACCTGCAGTCCACACGTATCTCTTATGTGTCACACTTATCACTACACCATGTAGCACATTCAAGGTCGGTAAGCACTGCCAGAATTAATATGTGCATTGCGCGCACCGAGTTATAAGGCGCACTGTCGATTTTTGAGAAAATTGACCAATTTTAAGTGCGCCTTTTAGACCGAAAAATACTGTGTTGGAAAACATTGATGTACCTTTGTGTGAATTGCAATAGTGCTGCGTGCGGAAATCACATTCTGGCCTGTGTGTGACCTTGTCCACACATTGACTGAACGGACCTTTATGTCGCTCATTTAACAATGCACCATTGTTCTACCGAGTTGCGTCATATCTCCTCTCTCCCCCCTCCAAACTGAGCCTACTCCCTCCCTCCCACCTCGTATTCCGCGTACAAAGAATAACACACCTCTCTTCATATTGCGCACTCCTTACATGATTTGCTGTTTTTCTCCCCTTTGAGATGCTGGAGCTTCTCAAATGAGTCTAAAATAAATTGACTTTGTTTGACTACTTTATTAGAAAATTTCCAAAAATTGTGAAATTGTGGTTTGGACAAGAGATTACTAAAATAAAGCCTCGTGCATATTACTAGTAAAAATGCTCGTGTGTGTCATTCCAGGTGTGTGTGTGCGTGTACACACTGGAGGGAAACTCCAGGCTGCTGTCTGACGACCCACCACATGAGCTGCCACAGGAGGGGAAGATCAGGTGCGTTTTTGTTTTTGTTTCCACATGCAGCACGCCACAGATGTTTGCTTTCGAGTGGAGGGACTGCTGTGTGCTGATTTGCCGCAGCTTTGTCAAGGGGGTTGGTGCCCTGAGAGGGGCGGGGGTGGGGGGCATAGGGAAGGGGTGTGATTATGAGGTTTTTTAGCGCTTAATCTTGTCACACGCTGCTGATCTTCCTCGCTGCCGCACGCCATCAGGCTGCCTCTACACCCCTCCACCCCCTCGGAACCATGAGACACATGTTATAGTGTCTCTTCCCCTACTTGATGCTCCACTTCCTCGCCATCCTCCTCTGACGCGCCGCCGCATGGGCTAATAGCTGAGGGTGACAGTGGCGGGGCTCCCACGGTGAGGCCCAGCCGTCCCGTCTTAAGTGCTCTCTTCAAGCGTTCGCCACTCTGTGAGCCACTGCCACGGCTGCCTGGGCGTCTGCAAAAAAAAAAAAAAAAAAAAAAAAAAAAAAAACAACAACACTGCATTATTGATGAGTCCGTCTGTTTGTCAGACAAGAATCGCTTTTTAATGACACCTCAATGCGGCGCAAACGCCAGATTGCACACGAGCAGACACAATTGCACAAGGATGACGTGTGCATTGTACAGCTGAGGTTACAGTACAATTTATCTAATAAATGTCCAAAATGTGGACTTTGTAGGACAGCTACTGGACGTGGTTAAATATTTACCGATATTATAATATAATATACAGTGAGATTACAAAAAAATTATAATATAATAATAATAAAATACAATTTTAAGAACTAAAATAAATGTCATGTAATGCAAATTAAACACAATGTTCTGATCAGGGTTTTATGCTCCGATACAGACCATCCATGAGTGGAATCGGCCGATACCAATACCACACTGTATTTTTTTATATTTATTTATGGCGAATACTACGGCTGTGAATCTTTGAGCACCGCGCAATTTGATTCAGAACCGATTCTCAATTCCAAACCCATGCTTTTTAATAACATTGGGTGCCAGTTCTATGATTAGCTACATTCCTCCATAAAATAGATACACAGCTGTGATAGATTTCTATATTACTTGAAAGAAAACTGATTTTGTTTGATAAAATTCTACTCAAATATTTAATAAAGTCAAATACAAATAAGGCAACAAGAAAAGTATCCCACTCTTCTCTTTCTAAAGTAAATCTGCACAGCAGATATGATCATCTACATCAACTATAGGATTTGTCTGAGTGGCTGGACAGGACATATTAAAAAAGAAAGTAAAATACATTTTTGATTTTATTTTTTAAATCGTTAAGAATCGTTACAAATAAGAATCGTGATTCATTCGAAAATCTTTTTTTTTTTTTTTACAGTTTGGGCTATCTTTAGTAAGGATGAGTACCAACTGATAAGGTACCAATTCCAGGTACCTGGGAATCGATACCGGTACTCTAAGGTGCCAATCTTGGGTACTTTTGTGTGTTATAATAAATGGGTTGTACTTGTATAGCGCGTTTCTACCTTCAAGGTACTCAAAGTGCTTTGACAGTATTTCCAAATTCACCCATTCACACACACATTCACACACTGATGGCGGGAGCTGCCATGCAAGGCGCTAACCAGCAGCCATCAGAGGCAAAGGGTGAAGTGTCTTGCCCAAGGACACAACGGACGTGACTAGGATGGTAGAAGGTGGGGATTGAACCCCAGTAACCAGCAACCGTCCGATTGCTGGCACAGCCACTCTACCAACTTCGCCACGCCGTCGTGTTAATAAATATGAATTGTTTCTGATAATAATATCTTGTTTTGATTATGATTATCCATATATATATATATTAGGGCTGCAACTAACGATTCATTTGATAATCGATTAATCTGTTGATTATTACTTCGATTAATCGATTAATAATCGGATAAAAGAGACAAACTACATTTCTATCCTATCCAGTATTTTATTGAAAAAAACCAGCATACTGGCACCATACTTATTTTGATTATGGTTTCTCAGCTGTTTGTAAATGTTGCAGTTTATAAATAAAGGTTTATTAAAAAAATAAATTATTTAAAATTTCAATTTAAAAAATTTTTTTAAAAATAAACTGCGCATCCGCATAGCATGGATCCAACGAATCGATGATTAAATTAATCGGCAACTATTTTTATAATCGATTTTAATCGATTGAATCGATTAATTGTTGCAGCCCTAATATATATATATATATATATATATATATATATATATATATATATATATATATATATATATATATATATATATATATATATATATATATATATATAGCAATGAATATATAAGTTAAGTTAAGTTAAAGTACCAATGATTGTCACACACATACAAGGTGTGGCGAAATTATGCTCTGCATTTGACCCATCACCCTTTATCACCCCCTGGGAGGTGAGAGGAGCAGTGAGCAGCAGCGGTGGCCGCGCCCGGGAATCATTTTTGGTGATTGAACCCCCAATTCCAACCCTTGATGCTGAGTGCCAAGCAGGGAGGTAATGGGTCCCATTCTTATAGTCTTTGGTATGACTCGGCCGGGGTTTGAACTCACAACCTACCGATCTCAGGGCGGACACTCTAATTATATAATGAATTTAATAGTATATTAACGGTATGTGGAAGTTCAACTTCTACCTTGTTTACTTCGGTGAGGACCTCAAAGTTGTGTAATCAATCAGAAATATCAAGCAGCTAAAATGTGTGTTTTGCATTTTTCCCATCATGCTTTGTAATGAATGGGTGTAATTTAGAATTTTTATGGTGAATGAGCATTTTTTTCATAACATCCACAAAGTTAAGTGACCATGTCTGTTGACATTTTGTCTTGGTTGGATTTTTTATTTGTTTCGCACCATGACTAAGGAAGGTTGTTTGCATTGGGTCATATAAATAAATGCTGCCCATTCAGATTCTCCTTTAAGGCCATTGACCAGAAAAAATGTTAGAATAATTATGTGTAAGTTATCATAAAAGTTTCCGTTTTCGGAAACTTCCGGCTATCTTTGTTGTTACAAGCCAAAGGCTTGTAAAATTCCATTGGTGTACGATGGGAGAAGACGGGAGGGGTTATCTATTGTGATCCAAGACTTGCCCAAGCTCGATCCAGGACCAGCCCAAGCCCGAGGCATCTTTTTCTTTTGTGTTAGTGTGACCGATAACAATGGCTGTTTGCATACCCCCCATTCCTTTAGAAACAGCTGTTGTTATGTAAACAAGGAAAGTCCAAATAAAAAGAGGTGGCGTACAATCTTTCGCCAGAGCGTGCTGAGACACAAATTGAATTATGTCCCCGTTTAATTCCTTGCTTCTTGTCTCGTTTAATAGATGTCATCGATGTTTAAACCTGACAAAAACTCTCGTTTTTTACTAGATAGTGACAAAAAAGCAGCATAAATAATGCTAGACTTTTACTATGAATGCAATCTCCATGCAGGCAAGATTCCGTCTTGTGGGCCAATTTGAAGACGTCAGCGGGCGGGCCGAAGTTTGGACACCCCTGGTTTATGGTGTTTTCTTTTTGTTTGTTGTTGCGCACTGAAAAGTGGTGATACTGAAAGTGTTGTACTTATTACCCACTGCAGAGGTTGCCCTCTAGTGGGTTCTTCAGACCACCACACACTGCCAGGAGAGCCAGGCATTCCGGGTATAACACTGTTTTATTTTCATAAATAGTGCAAAGTCTTTTGCTTTCCGGCAAACTGCCCGCTCAGCAGCACCTCCAATTCCAACTACTCGTCTCATCACGGCTGCTGCTAATAGAGGCGACAGGTGATTAGATAAAAAGGCCCACCTGGGCCAACCATGCACCTGTCGCTGACGCATGACGACACCCCTAGTAAATAGATGGAGGGCTGGATAATGTTAACTATGTCAAATGTATAGTCAGTAAAGTAAAAGAAAGTGTTGTACTAAAAGTCAGTTTCCGGGGTTAAAGTTGAGAATGTCCACATCTTCTAATGAGCGTCGTATGAAAGGTTAAAACTCGCAGCCCCTTTTCACAGCTTGCTTTCCTCATTAATCTCGTCTCCTCCTCAGTCAGACGGCTACTTGCTGCTGTTTCTGTCCGCCGCTCTAACGAGAACTATCGCTCTGCAGGCACATTGGCAGCAGGAATGGTCCGAAGCAATTATTTCATGTTTTGCCCAGTCGGGGACAATTTCCACAATTTCCTTGATAACTATTTCACACGCTGTGTGGAACGTCAGCCTGCTGTATCTACACAGATCCTCCTGACAGGCCCCAGACGTTGGCTGCTGGGACTGAACCGAGCGAAGGATTTAGTCTTGCTTGCCCAAACAAATGACAGAAAGTAAATCGAAGCCGTGAGTTGAAACTGATGGGTTTGTGTCAAGTTAAAACGACATTTAGAGCACACATACAAAATCATAAACAACTGTCGGTATAAAATGTGCTCATCCTTAAAGGTTAAATCCACACACTTCCCTCTGCAATATGCACAAAACCCAAAACTAGTGAAGTTGGCACGTTGTGTAAATCGTAAATAAAAACAGAATACAATCATTTGCCAATCCTTTTCAACCTATATTCAATTTAAATAGACTTAAAAGAAAAGATACTTAACATTCAAATTGGAAAACGTTGTTATTTTCTGCAAATATTAGCTCATTTGGAATTTGATGCCTGCAACATGTTTCAAAAAAGCTGGCACAAGTGGCAAACAAAGACTGGGAAAGTTGAGGAATGCTCATCAAACACTTATTTGGAACGGACTAATTGGGAACAAGTGGGTGCCATGATTGGGTATAAAAGCAGCTTCCATGAAATGCACAGTCATTCACAAACAAGGATGGGGCGAGGGTCACCACTTTGTGAACAATTGCGTGAGAAAATTGTTTAAGAACAACATTTCTCAACCAGCTATTACAAGAAATTTAGGGATTTCACCATCTACGGTCCGTAATATCACTGCACGTAAGCAGATAATAGACTGTATTTATACTATTCACATTTGAATAATGCTGTATAGTAGGCTGTATTTATATTATTCACATGCGAAAAATGCTGTATAATAGACTGTATTTATATCATTCACATGCGAAAAATGCTGTATAATAGACTGTATTTATATTATTCACATGCGAATAATGCTGTATAATAGACTGTATTTATATTATTCACATGCGAATAATGCTGTATAATAGACTGTATTTATATTATTCACATGCGAATAATGCTGTATAATAGACTGTATTTATATTATTCACATGCGAATAATGCTGTATAATAGACTGTATTTATATTATTCACATGCGAATAATGCTGTATAATAGACTGTATTTATATTATTCACATGCGAATAATGCTGTATAATAGACTGTATTTATATTATTCACATGCAAATAATGCTGTATAATAGACTGTATTTATATTATTCACATGCGAATAATGCTGTATAATAGACTGTATTTATATTATTCACGTGCGAATAATGCTGTATAATAGACTGTATTTATATTATTCACGTGTGAATAATGCTGTATAATAGACTGTATTTATATTATTCAAGTGCGAATAATGCTGTATAATAGACTGCATTTATATTATTCACGTGCGAATAATGCTGTATAATAGACTGTATTTATATTATTCACATGCGAATAATGCTGTATAATAGACTGTATTTATATTATTCACATGTGAATAATGCTGTATAATAGACTGTATTTATATTAGTCACATGCGACTAATGCTGTATAATAGACTGTATTTATATTATTCACATGTGAATAATGCTGTATAATAGACTGTATTTATATTATTCACATGCGAATAATGCTGTATAATAGACTGTATTTATATTAGTCACGTGTGAATAATGCTGTATAATAGACTGTATTTATATTATTCACGTGCGAATAATGCTGTATAATAGACTGCATTTATATTATTCACATGCGAATAATGCTGTATAATAGACTGCATTTATATTATTCACATGCGAATAATTCTGTATAATAGACTGTATTTATATTATTCACATGCGAATAATGCTGTATAATAGACTATATTTATATTATTCACATGCGAATAATGCTGTATAATAGACTGTATTTATATTATTCACATGCGAATAATGCTGTATAATAGACTGTATTTATATTATTCACGTGTGAATAATGCTGTATAATAGACTGTATTTATATTATTCACGTGCGAATAATGCTGTATAATAGTCTGCATTTATATTATTTTATTCACACGCGAATAATGCTGTATAATAGACTGTATTTATATTATTCACATGCGAATAATGCTGTATAATAGACTGTATTTATATTATTCACGTGCGAATAATGCTGTATAATAGACTGTATTTGTATTATTCACATGTGAATAATGCTGTATAATAGACTGTATTTATATTATTCACATGCGAATAATGCTGTATAATAGACTGTATTTAAATCATTCACATGTGAATAATGCTGTATAATAGACTGTATTTATATTATTCACATGCGAATAATGCTGTATAATAGACTGTATTTATATTATTCACATGCGAATAATGCTGTATAATAGACTGTATTTATAATATTCACATGCGAATAATGCCGTATAATAGACTGTATTTATATTATTCACGTGTGAATAATGCTGTATAATAGACTGTATTTATATTATTCACATGCGAATAATGCTGTATAATAGACTGTATTAATATTATTCACATGCGAATAATGCTGTATAATAGACTGTATTTATATTATTCACATGCGAATAATGCTGTATAATAGACTGTATTTATATTATTCACATGCGAATAATGCTGTATAATAGACTGTATTTATATTATTCACGTGTGAATAATGCTGTATAATAGACTGTATTTATATTATTCACATGCGAATAATGCTGTATAATAGACTGTATTAATATTATTCACATGCGAATAATGCTGTATAATAGACTGTATTTATATTATTCACATGCGAATAATGCTGTATAATAGACTGTATTTATATTATTCACATGCGAATAATGCTGTATAATAGACTGTATTTATATTATTCACGTGCGAATAATGCTGTATAATAGACTGTATTTATATTAGTCACATGCGAATAATTCTGTATAATAGACTGTATTTATATTATTTATATGTGAATAATGCTGTATAATAGACTGTATTTATATTATTCACGTGCGAATAATGCTGTATAATAGACTGTATTTATATTAGTCACGTGCAAATAATGCTGTATAATAGACTGTATTTATATTATTTATATGTGAATAATGCTGTATAATAGACTGTATTTATATTATTCACATGCGAATAATGCTGTATAATAGACTGTATTAATATTATTCACATGTGAATAATGCTGTATAATATACTGTATTTATATTATTCACGTGTGAATAATGCTGTATAATAGACTGTATTTATATTATTCACATGCGAATAATGCTGTATAATAGACTGTATTAATATTATTCACATGCGAAAAATGCTGTATAATAGACTGTATTTATATTATTCACATGCGAATAATGCTGTATAATAGACTGTATTTATATTATTCACATGCGAATAATGCTGTATAATAGACTGTATTTATATTATTCACATGCGAATAATGCTGTATAATAGACTGTATTTATATTATTCACGTGCGAATAATGCTGTATAATAGACTGTATTTATATTAGTCACATGCGAATAATTCTGTATAATAGACTGTATTTATATTATTTATATGTGAATAATGCTGTATAATAGACTGTATTTATATTATTCACGTGCGAATAATGCTGTATAATAGACTGTATTTATATTAGTCACGTGCAAATAATGCTGTATAATAGACTGTATTTATATTATTTATATGTGAATAATGCTGTATAATAGACTGTATTTATATTATTCACATGCGAATAATGCTGTATAATAGACTGTATTAATATTATTCACATGTGAATAATGCTGTATAATATACTGTATTTATATTATTCACGTGTGAATAATGCTGTATAATAGACTGTATTTATATTATTCACATGCGAATAATGCTGTATAATAGACTGTATTAATATTATTCACATGCGAAAAATGCTGTATAATAGACTGTATTTATATTATTCACATGCGAATAATGCTGTATAATAGACTGTATTTATATTATTCACATGCGAATAATGCTGTATAATAGACTGTATTTATATTATTCACATGCGAATAATGCTGTATAATAGACTGTATTTATATTATTCACATGCGAATAATGCTGTATAATAGACTGTATTTATATTATTCACATGCAAATAATGCTGTATAATAGACTGTATTTATATTATTCACATGCGAATAATGCTGTATAATAGACTGTATTTATATTATTCACGTGCGAATAATGCTGTATAATAGACTGTATTTATATTATTCACGTGTGAATAATGCTGTATAATAGACTGTATTTATATTATTCAAGTGCGAATAATGCTGTATAATAGACTGCATTTATATTATTCACGTGCGAATAATGCTGTATAATAGACTGTATTTATATTATTCACATGCGAATAATGCTGTATAATAGACTGTATTTATATTATTCACATGTGAATAATGCTGTATAATAGACTGTATTTATATTAGTCACATGCGACTAATGCTGTATAATAGACTGTATTTATATTATTCACATGTGAATAATGCTGTATAATAGACTGTATTTATATTATTCACATGCGAATAATGCTGTATAATAGACTGTATTTATATTAGTCACGTGTGAATAATGCTGTATAATAGACTGTATTTATATTATTCACGTGCAAATAATGCTGTATAATAGACTGCATTTATATTATTCACATGCGAATAATGCTGTATAATAGACTGCATTTATATTATTCACATGCGAATAATTCTGTATAATAGACTGTATTTATATTATTCACATGCGAATAATGCTGTATAATAGACTATATTTATATTATTCACATGCGAATAATGCTGTATAATAGACTGTATTTATATTATTCACATGCGAATAATGCTGTATAATAGACTGTATTTATATTATTCACGTGTGAATAATGCTGTATAATAGACTGTATTTATATTATTCACGTGCGAATAATGCTGTATAATAGTCTGCATTTATATTATTTTATTCACACGCGAATAATGCTGTATAATAGACTGTATTTATATTATTCACATGCGAATAATGCTGTATAATAGACTGTATTTATATTATTCACGTGCGAATAATGCTGTATAATAGACTGTATTTGTATTATTCACATGTGAATAATGCTGTATAATAGACTGTATTTATATTATTCACATGCGAATAATGCTGTATAATAGACTGTATTTAAATCATTCACATGTGAATAATGCTGTATAATAGACTGTATTTATATTATTCACATGCGAATAATGCTGTATAATAGACTGTATTTATATTATTCACATGCGAATAATGCTGTATAATAGACTGTATTTATAATATTCACATGCGAATAATTCCGTATAATAGACTGTATTTATATTATTCACGTGTGGATAATGCTGTATAATAGACTGTATTTATATTATTCACATGCGAATAATGCTGTATAATAGACTGTATTAATATTATTCACATGCGAATAATGCTGTATAATAGACTGTATTTATATTATTCACATGCGAATAATGCTGTATAATAGACTGTATTTATATTATTCACATGCGAATAATGCTGTATAATAGACTGTATTTATATTATTCACGTGTGAATAATGCTGTATAATAGACTGTATTTATATTATTCACATGCGAATAATGCTGTATAATAGACTGTATTAATATTATTCACATGCGAATAATGCTGTATAATAGACTGTATTTATATTATTCACATGCGAATAATGCTGTATAATAGACTGTATTTATATTATTCACATGCGAATAATGCTGTATAATAGACTGTATTTATATTATTCACGTGCGAATAATGCTGTATAATAGACTGTATTTATATTAGTCACATGCGAATAATTCTGTATAATAGACTGTATTTATATTATTTATATGTGAATAATGCTGTATAATAGACTGTATTTATATTATTCACGTGCGAATAATGCTGTATAATAGACTGTATTTATATTAGTCACGTGCAAATAATGCTGTATAATAGACTGTATTTATATTATTTATATGTGAATAATGCTGTAATAGACTGCATTTATATTATTCACATGCGAATAATGCTGTATAATATACTGTATTTATATTATTCACGTGTGAATAATGCTGTATAATAGACTGTATTTATATTATTCACGTGCGAATAATGCTGTATAATAGTCTGCATTTATATTATTTTATTCACACGCGAATAATGCTGTATAATAGACTGTATTTATATTATTCACATGCGAATAATGCTGTATAATAGACTGTATTTATATTATTCACGTGCGAATAATGCTGTATAATAGACTGTATTTGTATTATTCACATGTGAATAATGCTGTATAATAGACTGTATTTATATTATTCACATGCGAATAATGCTGTATAATAGACTGTATTTAAATCATTCACATGTGAATAATGCTGTATAATAGACTGTATTTATATTATTCACATGCGAATAATGCTGTATAATAGACTGTATTTATATTATTCACATGCGAATAATGCTGTATAATAGACTGTATTTATAATATTAACATGCGAATAATGCTGTATAATAGACTGTATTTATATTATTCACGTGTGAATAATGCTGTATAATAGACTGTATTTATATTATTCACATGCGAATAATGCTGTATAATAGACTGTATTAATATTATTCACATGCGAATAATGCTGTATAATAGACTGTATTTATATTATTCACATGCGAATAATGCTGTATAATAGACTGTATTTATATTATTCACATGCGAATAATGCTGTATAATAGACTGTATTTATATTATTCACGTGTGAATAATGCTGTATAATAGACTGTATTTATATTATTCACATGCGAATAATGCTGTATAATAGACTGTATTAATATTATTCACATGCGAATAATGCTGTATAATAGACTGTATTTATATTATTCACATGCGAATAATGCTGTATAATAGACTGTATTTATATTATTCACATGCGAATAATGCTGTATAATAGACTGTATTTATATTATTCACGTGCGAATAATGCTGTATAATAGACTGTATTTATATTAGTCACATGCGAATAATTCTGTATAATAGACTGTATTTATATTATTTATATGTGAATAATGCTGTATAATAGACTGTATTTATATTATTCACGTGCGAATAATGCTGTATAATAGACTGTATTTATATTAGTCACGTGCAAATAATGCTGTATAATAGACTGTATTTATATAATTTATATGTGAATAATGCTGTATAATAGACTGTATTTATATTATTCACATGCGAATAATGCTGTATAATAGACTGTATTAATATTATTCACATGTGAATAATGCTGTATAATATACTGTATTTATATTATTCACATGCGAATAATGCTGTATAATAGACTGTATTTATATTATTCACATGTGAATAATGCTGTATAATAGACTGTATTTATATTATTCACATGCGAATAATGCTGTATAATAGACTGTATTAATATTATTCACATGTGAATAATGCTGTATAATATACTGTATTTATATTATTCACATGCGAATAATGCTGTATAATAGACTGTATTTATATTATTCACATGTGAATAATGCTGTATAATATACTGTATTTATATTATTCACATGCGAATAATGCTGTATAATAGACTGTATTTATATTATTCACGTGCGAATAATGCTGTATAATAGACTGTATTTATATTATTCACGTGCGAATAATTCTGTATAATAGACTGTATTTATAATATTCACATGCGAATAATGCTGTATAATAGACTGTATTTATATTATTCACGTGCGAATAATGCTGTATAATAGACTGTATTTATATTATTCACGTGTGAATAATTCTGTATAATAGACTGTATTTATATTATTTGCATGTGAATAATGCTGTATAATAGACTGTATTTATAATATTCGCATGTGAATAATGCTGTATAATAGACTGTATTTATATTATTCACATGTGAATAATGCTGTATAATAGACTGTATTTATATTATTCACGTGCGAATAATGCTGTATAATAGACTGTATTTATATTATTCACGTGCGAATAATGCTGTATAATAGACTGCATTTATATTATTCACATGCGAATAATGCTGTATAATAGACTGTATTTATATTATTTGCATGTGAATAATGCTGTATAATAGACTGTATTTATAATATTCGCATGTGAATAATGCTGTATAATAGACTGTATTTATATTATTCACGTGCGAATAATGATGTATAATAGACTGCATTTATATTATTCACATGCGAATAATGCTGTATAATAGACTGTATTTATATTATTCACGTGTGAATAATGCTGTATAGTAGACTGTATTTATATTATTCACGTGCGAATAATGCTGTATAATAGACTGTATTTATATTATTCACATGCGAAAAATGCTGTATAGTAGACTGTATTTATATTATTCACGTGCGAATAATGCTGTATAATAGACTGTATTTATATTATTCACGTGCGAATAATGCTGTATAATAGACTGCATTTATATTATTCACATGCGAATAATGCTGTATAATAGACTGCATTTATATTATTCACATGCGAATAATGCTGTATAATAGACTGTATTTATATTATTCACATGCGAATAATGCTGTATAATAGACTGTATTTATATTATTCACATGTGAATAATACTGTATAATAGACTGTATTTATATTAGTCACATGCGAATAATGCTGTATAATAGACTATATTTATATTATTCACATGCGAATAATGCTGTATAATAGACTGTATTTATATTATTTATATGTGAATAATGCTGTATAATAGACTGTATTTATATTATTCACATGTGAATAATGCTGTATAATAGACTGTATTTATATTATTCACATGTGAATAATGCTGTATAATAGACTGTATTTATATTATTCACGTGTGAATAATGCTGTATAATAGACTGTATTTATATTATTCACGTGTGAATAATGCTGTATAATAGACTGTATTTATATTATTCACATGCGAATAATGCTGTATAATAGACTGTATTTATAATATTCACATGCGAATAATGCTGTATAATAGACTGCATTTATATTATTCACATGCGAATAATGCTGTATAATAGACTGTATTTATATTATTCACATGCGAATAATGCTGTATAATAGACTGTATTTATATTATTCACGTGTGAATAATGCTGTATAATAGACTGTATTTATATTATTCACATGCGAATAATGCTGTATAATAGACTGTATTAATATTATTCACATGCGAATAATGCTGTATAATAGACTGTATTTATATTATTCACATGCGAATAATGCTGTATAATAGACTGTATTTATATTATTCACATGCGAATAATGCTGTATAATAGACTGTATTTATATTATTCACGTGCGAATAATGCTGTATAATAGACTGTATTTATATTAGTCACATGCGAATAATTCTGTATAATAGACTGTATTTATATTATTTATATGTGAATAATGCTGTATAATAGACTGTATTTATATTATTCACATGTGAATAATGCTGTATAATAGACTGTATTTATATTAGTCACGTGCAAATAATGCTGTATAATAGACTGTATTTATATTATTTATATGTGAATAATGCTGTATAATAGACTGTATTTATATTATTCACATGCGAATAATGCTGTATAATAGACTGTATTAATATTATTCACATGTGAATAATGCTGTATAATATACTGTATTTATATTATTCACATGCGAATAATGCTGTATAATAGACTGTATTTATATTATTCACATGTGAATAATACTGTATAATAGACTGTATTTATATTAGTCACATGCGAATAATGCTGTATAATAGACTATATTTATATTATTCACATGCGAATAATGCTGTATAATAGACTGTATTTATATTATTTATATGTGAATAATGCTGTATAATAGACTGTATTTATATTATTCACATGTGAATAATGCTGTATAATAGACTGTATTTATATTATTCACATGTGAATAATGCTGTATAATAGACTGTATTTATATTATTCACGTGTGAATAATGCTGTATAATAGACTGTATTTATATTATTCACGTGTGAATAATGCTGTATAATAGACTGTATTTATATTATTCACATGCGAATAATGCTGTATAATAGACTGTATTTATAATATTCACATGCGAATAATGCTGTATAATAGACTGCATTTATATTATTCACATGCGAATAATGCTGTATAATAGACTGTATTTATATTATTCACATGCGAATAATGCTGTATAATAGACTGTATTTATATTATTCACGTGTGAATAATGCTGTATAATAGACTGTATTTATATTATTCACATGCGAATAATGCTGTATAATAGACTGTATTAATATTATTCACATGCGAATAATGCTGTATAATAGACTGTATTTATATTATTCACATGCGAATAATGCTGTATAATAGACTGTATTTATATTATTCACATGCGAATAATGCTGTATAATAGACTGTATTTATATTATTCACGTGCGAATAATGCTGTATAATAGACTGTATTTATATTAGTCACATGCGAATAATTCTGTATAATAGACTGTATTTATATTATTTATATGTGAATAATGCTGTATAATAGACTGTATTTATATTATTCACATGTGAATAATGCTGTATAATAGACTGTATTTATATTAGTCACGTGCAAATAATGCTGTATAATAGACTGTATTTATATTATTTATATGTGAATAATGCTGTATAATAGACTGTATTTATATTATTCACATGCGAATAATGCTGTATAATAGACTGTATTAATATTATTCACATGTGAATAATGCTGTATAATATACTGTATTTATATTATTCACATGCGAATAATGCTGTATAATAGACTGTATTTATATTATTCACATGTGAATAATGCTGTATAATAGACTGTATTTATATTATTCACATGCGAATAATGCTGTATAATAGACTGTATTAATATTATTCACATGTGAATAATGCTGTATAATATACTGTATTTATATTATTCACATGCGAATAATGCTGTATAATAGACTGTATTTATATTATTCACATGTGAATAATGCTGTATAATATACTGTATTTATATTATTCACATGCGAATAATGCTGTATAATAGACTGTATTTATATTATTCACGTGCGAATAATGCTGTATAATAGACTGTATTTATATTATTCACGTGCGAATAATTCTGTATAATAGACTGTATTTATAATATTCACATGCGAATAATGCTGTATAATAGACTGTATTTATATTATTCACGTGCGAATAATGCTGTATAATAGACTGTATTTATATTATTCACGTGTGAATAATTCTGTATAATAGACTGTATTTATATTATTTGCATGTGAATAATGCTGTATAATAGACTGTATTTATAATATTCGCATGTGAATAATGCTGTATAATAGACTGTATTTATATCATTCACATGTGAATAATGCTGTATAATAGACTGTATTTATATTATTCACGTGCGAATAATGCTGTATAATAGACTGTATTTATATTATTCACGTGCGAATAATGCTGTATAATAGACTGCATTTATATTATTCACATGCGAATAATGCTGTATAATAGACTGTATTTATATTATTTGCATGTGAATAATGCTGTATAATAGACTGTATTTATAATATTCGCATGTGAATAATGCTGTATAATAGACTGTATTTATATTATTCACGTGCGAATAATGATGTATAATAGACTGCATTTATATTATTCACATGCGAATAATGCTGTATAATAGACTGTATTTATATTATTCACGTGTGAATAATGCTGTATAGTAGACTGTATTTATATTATTCACGTGCGAATAATGCTGTATAATAGACTGTATTTATATTATTCACATGCGAATAATGCTGTATAGTAGACTGTATTTATATTATTCACGTGCGAATAATGCTGTATAATAGACTGTATTTATATTATTCACGTGCGAATAATGCTGTATAATAGACTGCATTTATATTATTCACATGCGAATAATGCTGTATAATAGACTGCATTTATATTATTCACATGCGAATAATGCTGTATAATAGACTGTATTTATATTATTCACATGCGAATAATGCTGTATAATAGACTGTATTTATATTATTCACATGTGAATAATACTGTATAATAGACTGTATTTATATTAGTCACATGCGAATAATGCTGTATAATAGACTATATTTATATTATTCACATGCGAATAATGCTGTATAATAGACTGTATTTATATTATTTATATGTGAATAATGCTGTATAATAGACTGTATTTATATTATTCACATGTGAATAATGCTGTATAATAGACTGTATTTATATTATTCACATGTGAATAATGCTGTATAATAGACTGTATTTATATTATTCACGTGTGAATAATGCTGTATAATAGACTGTATTTATATTATTCACGTGTGAATAATGCTGTATAATAGACTGTATTTATATTATTCACATGCGAATAATGCTGTATAATAGACTGTATTTATAATATTCACATGCGAATAATGCTGTATAATAGACTGCATTTATATTATTCACATGCGAATAATGCTGTATAATAGACTGTATTTATATTATTCATGTTAGGAGTTGGTGATGTGGATCCCAAGGATGCAGAGACGAATTTGGGGTTTACAATTGTTCTTCCTCTTTATTAGGCGGAAGCACAAGGTAGCAAAAACAAAAGGCGATGGTGGAAAACACACAACACACCATGTAAAAAACTACTGAGAGAAAACAAACACACAAAACTAAAAGCGCTAGACAAGGCTAGGAAAAATATACTTCATGAGAGAAGTAATAAGACTAGGTACAAAAAATAAAACGCTAGACAAGGCTAGGATTAATACGGGCCAACCTGAGGTGAAAGGTACACGAACTAGAGAGTCCTCTTGGCACGACCAACCGTATGGAAGCAATGGCAAAGTTCCGGCGCTCACCGGTTGTCAGCAGCCTGGTTAAATAGGCTGTTTTTAATTACAGTCAGGTGTGTGCTGCTGCCTTGCGTCAGCTGCACTCCATACTGTGAACGAGAGAGAGAGTGAACATGGAGTGCAGACAACAGAAATAGGCAAGGACATTTACAGATTACCACAGTACCCCCCCCTCAACGGACGCCTCCTGGCGGCCTACCTGGCTTGTCTGGGAATCGAACGTAAAAGTCCTTGATCAAGTCCTTGTCAATTATAAGCGATCTAGAAATCCATGACCGTTCCTCTGGGCCGTACCCCTCCCAGTCCACCAGGTATTGGAAACCCCTTCCCCTTCTTCTCACATCCAAGATGGTGTTTACAGTAAATGCTGGGTGACCATCAACCAGCCTGGGTGGAGGAGGCGGTACCTCCGGAGGACTGAGCGGGCTGGATGAGACAGGCTTGATGCGGGACACGTGAAAAACAGGATGGCACTTGAGAGATCTAGGGAGATGGAGCTTGACTGCAACACGATTGATGATCTTGGCAATGGGGAATGGTCCAATGAACCTGGGAGCCAGTTTCCTAGATTCGGTGGCCAATGGTAGGTCCCGAGACGATAACCAGACCTTCTGTCCCAACAGGTAGTGTGGGGCTGGTGTGCGATGGCGGTTGGCTAAGAGTTGATTCCTGGCCGATGTTCTTCTTAACGCTGCCCTGGTGTTGCGCCAAGCCTGGTGAGCCCGATGTAGGTGTGCAGTAACAGATGGGACGTCGGCACTGGGTTGGGTAGAAGGAAAAACTGGTGGTTGGAACCCATAGGCGACGTGAAATGGAGACAGGCCGGTGGCGGAGCTAATGAGGGAATTGTGAGCGTATTCGATCCATGGGAGATTCTCAGACCAGGTCGAAGGTTGCTGATGACAAGTGCACCGGATGGCTGCCTCCAGGTCTTGGTTGGTCCGCTCGGTCTGTCCATTGCTCTGAGGGTGGTAGCCGGAGGACAGGCTAGGGGAGGCCCCCAGAGATTTGCAGAATGCCCTCCAGACGGCCGAGGAAAACTGTGGTCCTCTGTCGGATACCACATCAGTGGGGATGCCGTGCAGCCGGAAAACGTGGAGCACTAATAATTGGGCAGTTTCAAGAGCTGACGGCAGCTTGGGGAGGGCCACGAAGTGGGCCATCTTCGAGAACCGGTCCACAATGGTCAAGACAGTGTCATTACCCTCGGAGGGGGGTAGTCCTGTGACAAAGTCCACAGCTATGTGTGACCACGGGCGGGAGGGGATGGGTAATGGGTGTAACAGTCCTGCTGGAGCCTGGTGGGATGCCTTGTTCCGGGCGCAGATCCGACATGCTGCCACAAACGCCTTCGTATCTGCCAGAATGGATGGCCACCAAAAACGCTGGGAGAGGACAAAACTGGTGCGACGAATACCTGGATGGCAAGCGATCCTCGACCCATGTGCCCAATCCAGAACGCTGGAGCGGAGCCGAGGAACCACAAACAACCGGCCTGGTGGGCAGCCCCGAGGAGATGTGTCCGACTTCAGGGCCTCCAAGACTTGCCGCTCGATGTCCCACTGGAGTCCCCCAATGACGTGGGTATGGGGAACAATTGGTTCATGTGAAGAATTCTCAAAGGATGAAGAGTAGACACGGGACAGGGCATCGGGCTTCCCATTCTGAGAACCAGGTCGGAAAGTGATGATAAAGTTAAAACGGGTCAGAAATAGTTGCCACCTGGCCTGGCGGGGGTTCAGTCTCTGTGCGGTCCTTAAGTAGGACAGGTTCTTGTGGTCTGTTTAGATGATGAATGGTTGCTCCGCCCCTTCCAGCCAATGTCTCCACTCCTGAAGGGCCAAAATGACCGCCAGAAGCTCCCTGTTGCCAATGTCATAATTTCTCTCAGCAGGGGATAGGCGACGAGAGAAGAAAGCACAGGGGTGCAACTTCTGGTCGGTGGTAGATTTCTGGGAGAGTACGGCCCCTACACCTGAATCAGAAGCGTCCACCTCAACAAAAAATTGGAGAGAACGGTCAGGGTAACACAGAACAGGGGCAGAAGTAAACAACCTTTTCAGCCTCAAGAACGCGGAATTGGCTTCGGGTCCCCATTCAAACGGAACCTTAGTAGAGGTTAGCCTCGTAAGTGGCTCAGCGACGCGACTAAAATTACGAATAAATCGCCTATAAAAATTAGAGAAGCCCAAGAATCTCTGAAGGTGCTTCTTGGAAACCGGAGTGGGCCAATCTACTACTGCTTTTACCTTAGCGGGATCCGGTCTGAGTCTACCCTCCTCAATGATAAAACCTAAGAATGGAATGGAGGATGAGTGAAACTCGCATTTTTCCGCCTTGACGAACAGTTTGTTCTCGAGCAATCGTTGAAGGACTAACCGAACCTGCTGCACATGTTCGTCAAATGTTGATGAATAAATTAATATATCGTCCAAGTAAACAAAGAGAAAACGACCTGTCATGTCCCGAAAAATGTCATTAATGAAACCCTGAAAAACGCCAGGTGCATTAGTAAGTCCAAAAGGCATGACAAGATACTCAAAATGTCCGAGAGGAGTGTTGAATGCGGTCTTCCATTCATCCCCCTCTCGGATGCGAACAAGATGGTAAGCGTTACGTAGATCGAGTTTAGTAAAAAACCTCGCTGATTGTAATGGAGTAAAAGCTGAATCAAGGAGTGGTAGAGGATACTTATTCTTGATAGTAATCTGATTAAGAGTGCGGTAGTCTATACAAGGCCGTAGGGACTTGTCCTTCTTTTCGACAAAAAAAAATCCAGCGGCTACAGGTGCGGTCGAAGGGCGAATGAGGCCGGCAGCTATAGATGTGTTTATGTATTCTTCTAGTGCTTTGAGTTCGGTGTTAGACACCTTGTACATACGGGTCGATGGTAACGCCGCCCCGGCTAGCAAATCAATGCCACAATCGTAGGGTCGGTGGGGGGGAAGTGAGAGTGCTCTATCCTTGCTAAACACCGCCCTTAAGTCATGGTAGTGCTTGGGCACGTTTGTCAAGTCTATGTTCTCTATAACAGCGGTAGGTGGCGGTGTATGAGATCCTGCTGCGGAACGAAGACAATGTGTGTGGCAGGTTACACTCCAATTAATAATGGCCGAACGAGGCCAGTCTATGTGCGGGTTATGCTTATGTAACCAGGTTAACCCTAGAATGACGGGCGCGGACCGTGATGGCACAACAAGAAAAATTATTTTCTCACAATGATTTCCAGACAAGAGTGGGAGTGTCTGGTGGGTTATGCTGGCTAATAGGCGCCCATCAAGAGAATACACCCTCTTGGGCACAAATAGTTTGACAACAGGAATCTTATGGAGTCTCATGAACTCAAAATCCAAAAAGTTATCATCTGCTCCTGAGTCAATGAGAGCGCAAATGTCTATTTGTTGGTTAGACCAAGAAAGAGTACCTTTTAGCTGCATTCTGCCTGCGGCCAACGAAGGAGAACGGCGACCTCTGGTGGACGTGTCCTCTGGCGAGTGAGGGCGCACTCGTGGCCGTGCGGCGGAGCGCGGCAGTTCCTTGCAGCGGGAGATGAGATGATCAGCGGCCCCACAGTATAGGCAGAGTTGGAGGCGAACGCGACGTTCCCTCTCGGCGGCAGTGAGTCGGCGGCCTCCCAGTTGCATCGGCTCATCTATCTGCCATGAAGGGGGGTTGTCTTCGAGTTGCTCCGTCTTGCAGATGGCAGGTCTAGCAGGCGCTGATTGGCTGCAAGGTGGGGCTTGTCTTCCTAGTCGATCCCTCCTCTCCTCCAATAGGCGGAAGTCGATTTGCACCGCCAGCTCGATGAGATCATCCAGATTCGTCGGGAGTGACAGCGAGATCATCATGTGACGAATCTCGTCCGCGAGACCCAGGAAGAAAGCGTCCAATAGTGCTGAGGGACCCCAGTCACAATCGGCCGCCATGGTGCGGAACTCGATCGCGTAATCCGCGACCCGTCGTGAACCCTGTTGCAGCCGGAAAAGGGATCTCGCTGCCTCTCTACCTGGGAGTCGTCGTTGGAAGATTTGCTTCAAGGATTTGGAAAAGTTCGCGTATGTGGAGCTGGAGGTGGTCTGACGGTTCCATTCTGCAGTCGCCCAGGTGCCAGCACGACCAGACAGGTGAGAGATCACAAACGCTACCTTAGCCCGCTCAGAGGTGAAAGCGGAAGCGTTTAGCTCAAAATGAAGTTCACACTGCGTCAGGAATTGTCTTACGTCTTCCTTTTCCCCGGAAAAACGTCCGGGTCGGGAAAGCCGTATGTTGCTAGTACTAGCGGGTTGTGTAGGCTGGGTGGATGCCTGGTCAGGCACGGTGGTCGAGGTGGGTACGACGGTGGCTAACAGCATGTTGATTCGCTCCAACATGGCGTCTTGACGCTCCGACATCCCCTGTAGACCTCGGCTCAGGTGGTCAAGCTGGTCCCCCTGCTGGTTGATCCTTTGAGCCTGGCCTTGCAATGCTCTTTTCCAGGAGTCTGTCTCTGCGGGTTCCATAGTTGGGCCGGAACTTTCTGTTAGGAGTTGGTGATGTGGATCCCAAGGATGCAGAGACGAATTTGGGGTTTACAATTGTTCTTCCTCTTTATTAGGCGGAAGCACAAGGTAGCAAAAACAAAAGGCGATGGTGGAAAACACACAACACACCATGTAAAAAACTACTGAGAGAAAACAAACACACAAAACTAAAAGCGCTAGACAAGGCTAGGAAAAATATACTTCATGAGAGAAGTAATAAGACTAGGTACAAAAAATAAAACGCTAGACAAGGCTAGGATTAATACGGGCCAACCTGAGGTGAAAGGTACACGAACTAGAGAGTCCTCTTGGCACGACCAACCGTATGGAAGCAATGGCAAAGTTCCGGCGCTCACCGGTTGTCAGCAGCCTGGTTAAATAGGCTGTTTTTAATTACAGTCAGGTGTGTGCTGCTGCCTTGCGTCAGCTGCACTCCATACTGTGAACGAGAGAGAGAGTGAACATGGAGTGCAGACAACAGAAATAGGCAAGGACATTTACAGATTACCACAATTCACGTGCGAATAATGCTGTATAAAAGACTGCATTTATATTATTCACATGCGAATAATGCTGTATAATAGACTGTATTTATATTATTCACATGCGAATAATGCTGTATAATAGACTGCATTTATATTATTCACATGCGAATAATGCTGTATAATAGACTGTATTTATATTATTCACATGCGAATAATGCTGTATTATAGACTGTATTTATATTAGTCACATGCGAATAATGCTGTATAATAGACTGTATTAATATTATTCACATGCGAATAATGCTGTATAATAGACTGTATTTATATTATTCACATGCAAATAATGCTGTATAATAGACTGCATTTATATTATTCACATGCGAATAATGCTGTATAATAGACTGTATTTATATTATTCACATGTGAATAATGCTGTATAATAGACTGTATTTATATTAGTCACATGCGAATAATGCTGTATAATAGACTGTATTTATATTATTTATATGTGAATAATGCTGTATAATAGACTGTATTTATATTATTCACATGTGAATAATGCTGTATAATAGACTGTATTTATATTATTCACGTGTGAATAATGCTGTATAATAGACTATTTATATTATTCACATGTAAAAAATACCTAAGTGTTTATTGTTTATTGTGAGCTAACTGTGGTGCTGAATTTCTCCCAGGGATCAATAAAGTACTTTCTATTCTATTCTATTCTATAAAAAAATATACATAACTGCCACGTACAGAATTGCTAAGAGAGGCGTAACATTTCCTGCTGCACACGAACACACCATTAGCCCTCATGTGTGTCTCACTGATGGCCTTACAGTTACGCCTAATGAAGCTGCCAGTGTACATTCACTGTCATTAGCCATTAACGACGACACGATGACATCCGCCAGGTACATCGTTGACACTGCCACGTCTCACAACAGCGAGATTACAATCAAAACATTTATTCTGCGCTGGATATTGTCGCCGGTAAGCGTGGGGGATCTATTTGTGGCACGGCTTGTAAACACACCGCCCTGCATGCTAAACAATGCACTTTTTCCTGTCTGATCCCCTTTATTTTGTCATTTGTTTACACTAAATTACAGTGGTGTTCCTTGGCCTCTGCTGACCACCCATTGGAGCTGTTTGCTATTTACCCTGTAAAAGCACTTTGGAAAACAGGCAATAAGGAAAGGTCACGCCCCCCTTTTGTCAGCGTGGTCAGCCTTGAGCAATAATGCTTTAGGACCCAAGCAGAGCAGACCGTACATTAGCCGGCTGGAATAAATGTGCACGTTTGTGGCGTGTGAGTAATTGCTGCATTGGTGCCACGTATTAAATGGAGCCGGTGTGTGACAAATGTACCTGTGTTCATGGCTAGAAAGACTTTTTATTGCTCATTTCCATATTCATATGCAGCTCCATGAAGCACTGTTAACGTGCGGTATCGTATAAACAGTCCGTATCGCCTCAAAGAGCGGCCCCCGCTTTAATAGATGAAGATGTGCTAAAGACGCTGTGTCCTAGATTTGTTTTCTTGTGTTTGGAAACAAATAAGCACCTCTCCCCCAAATAGATGCATCCTTTTTTTTTACCGCTGGCAACGAGGTTGGAGCCTGGATTTCATAGATGCTGTTGTTGACACGCCGTACATTACGGCACACTCTGGCCCGCCACTTCATTTAATGTGATGCACCACGTTTTATTCGGCCCCCGCCCCATTATTTATGTGGCCCACCACCTCTTTTGTTTTCCAATGTTGTAAAAATGTGTAGAATAAATATTACATTTCAACATTTCTGTCAACGAAGATATGCGTCATTTTGATAGTAGGCTAATATCGCTGGCCCGCCTCTTTATTTTACATGGCCTGCCACATCATTTTATGTGGCTCGTCAAGTGGTCCGCCAAGTCATTTTATGTGACCATAGTATTTTATTTGGCTCGCCACGTTATTTTACATGGCCTGCCACATCATTTCACGTTGTCCGCCACATCATTTTATGTGATCTACCACCCTATTTTTAGTGGCCTGCCACATCATTTCACGTTGTCCGCCACCGCCACATCATTTTATGTGATCTACCACCCTATTTTTTAGTGGCCTGCCACATTATTTTATGTGGTCCACCAATTTTTTTAAAGTTGCCCGCCACGTGGTCCATTTCATCATTTTAACTGGCCCGCCAAATCATTTTACGTGGCCCGCCGCATTATTTTGAATGGCCTGCCACATTATTTTGTATAGCCCGTCAAATAATTTTACATTATTTTAAATGGCATGCCACATCATTTCACGTTGTCCGCCACATCATTTTATGTGATCTACCACCCTATTTTTAGTGGCCTGCCACATTATTTTATGTGGTCCACCAATTTTTTTAAAGTTGCCCGCCACGTGGTCCATTTCATCATTTTAACTGGCCCGCCAAATCATTTTACGTGGCCCGCCGCATTATTTTGAATGGCCTGCCACATTATTTTGTATAGCCCGTCAAATAATTTTACATTATTTTAAATGGCATGCCACATCATTTCACGTGGTCCGTCACATCATTTAATGTAGGCCACTACGTCATGTTATATGATCAGCCACACTACTTTATGTGGCCCGCAACGTAATGCACCACGGTAGGTTGGAGTTCAAATCCCAGCCGAGTCATACCAAAGACTATAAAAATGGGACCCATAACCTCCCTGCTTGGCACTCAGCAACAAAGGGTTGGAGTTGGGGGTTAAATCACCAAAATGATTCCCGGGCGCGGCGCCGCTGCTGCCCACTGCTCCCCAAGGGGATGGGACAAATGCAGAGGACAAATTTCACCACATCTAGTGTGTGTGTGACAATCATTGGTACTTTAATCTTTAATCTTAATATTATTTTATGCGGCCTCCCACATCATTTTTAATGTGTTCCTCCACGTCAATTTATGTGATCCGCCACATCGTTTTATGTGATCCACCAGATTATTTTTAGTGGCCTGCCCCGTCATTTTATTCGATTTGCCACATAATTTTATGTGGTCCACCACATGTTTTAATGTTGCCTGCCACGTGGTCCATTCCATATTATTATGTGGCCTGTCAAATCATTTTACGGGGTCTGCCACTTCATTTTATGTGATCCGCCACTTCATTTTATGTGGTCCAACACATCATTTTATGTGGTCCACCACATCATTTTATGTGGTCCACCACATAATTTTATGTGGTCCACCACATAATTTTATGTGTTCTGCCACATAATTTTATGTGTTCTGCCACATAATTTTATGTGGTCCGCCACATAATTTTATGTGGTCCACCCCATCATTTTATGTGGTCCACCACATCATTTTATGTGATCCACCACATCATTTTATGTGGTCCACCCCATCATTTTATGTGGTCCACCACATCATTTTATGTGATCCACCACATCATTTTATGTGGTCCACCACATCATTTTATGTGATCACCACATCATTTTATGTGGTCCACCACATCATTTTATGTGATCCACCACATCATTTTATGTGGTCCACCACATCATTTTATGTGGTCCACCACATCATTTTATGTGTTCTGCCACATAATTTTATGTGTTCTGCCACATAATTTTATGTGGTCCACCACATAATTTTATGTGGTCCACCCCATCATTTTATGTGGTCCACCACATCCTTTTACGTGGTCCACCCCATCATTTTATGTGGTCCACCACATCATTTTATGTGATCCACCACATCATTTTATGTGGTCCACCCCATCATTTTATGTGGTCCACCACATCATTTTATGTGATCCACCACATCATTTTATGTGATCCGCCACATCATTTTATGTGTTCTGCCACATCATTTTATGTGGTCCGCCACATCATTTTACGTGGTCCACCACATGGTCCATCACATCATTTTATGTGATCCACCACGTCATTTTAAGTGGTCCGCCACATCATTTTACATGGTCTGCCACATAATTTTAGGTGGTCTGCCACATCATTTTACGTGGTCTGCCAAATCATTTTACGTGGTCTGCCACATCATTTTACGTGGTCTGCCACATCATTTTATGTGATCCACCACATCATTTTAAGTGGTCCGCCACATCATTTTACATGGTCTGCCACATAATTTTACGTGGTCTGCCACATAATTTTACGTGGTCTGCCACATCATTTTAGTTGGTCTGCCACATCATTTTACGTGGTCTGCCACATAATTTTACGTGGTCTGCCACATAATTTTATGTGATCCACCACATCATTTTATGTGTTCTGCCACATAATTTTACATGGTTTGCCACATAATTTTACGTGGTCTGCCACATCATTTTACGTGGTCTGCCACATCATTTTATGTGGTCCACCACATGGTCCATCACATCATTTTATGAGATCCACCACATCATTTTATGTGGTCTGCCACATCATTTTACGTGGTCTGCCACATCATTTTATGTGGCCCAACACATAATTTTATGTGGTCCACCACATGGTCCATCACATATTTTTATTTGATCCACCACATAATTTATGTGGTCCGCCTCGTCATTTTATGTGATCCACCACCTGCTACATCATTTTATGTGGTCCACCTCATCATTTTATGTGGCCCAACACATCATTTTATGTGGTCCACCACCTGCTACATCATTTTATGTGGTCCGCCTCGTCATTTTATGTGGCCCAGCACATCATTTTATGTGGTCCACCACCTGCTACATCATTTTATGTGTTCCGCCTCGTCATTTTATGTGGCCCAACACATCATTTTATGTGGTCCACCACCTGCTACATCATTTTATGTGTTCCGCCTCGTCATTTTATGTGGCCCAACACATCATTTTATGTGGTCCGCCAAATCCTTTTACGGGTTCTACCACATCATTTTATGTGATCGACCAAATCATTTGACGTTGCCCGCCACGTAGTCCCGCACATTATTTTATTCGGCCCGCCACGTGGTCCATCACATCATTTTATGAGAGCCACCACATCATTTTACGTGGCCTGCCACATCATTTTACGTGGTCTGCCACATCATTTTACGTGGTCTGCCACATCATTTTACGTGGTGGTCTGCTACATCATTTTACGTGGTCTGCCATTTCATTTTATGTGGTCTGCCACATCATTTTATGTGGCCCAACACATAATTTTATATGGTCCACCACATGGTCCATCACATATTTTTATTTGATCCACCACATAATTTATGTGGTCCGCCTCGTCATTTTATGTGATCCACCACCTGCTACATCATTTTATGTGGTCCACCTCATCATTTTATGTGGCCCAACACATCATTTTATGTGGTCCACCACCTGCTACATCATTTTATGTGGTCCGCCTCGTCATTTTATGTGGCCCAGCACATCATTTTATGTGGTCCACCACCTGCTACATCATTTTATGTGTTCCGCCTCGTCATTTTATGTGGCCCAACACATCATTTTATGTGGTCCACCACCTGCTACATCATTTTATGTGGTCCGCCTCGTCATTTTATGTGGCCCAACACATCATTTTATGTGGTCCGCCAAATCCTTTTACGGGGTCTACCACATCATTTTATGTGGTCCACCACCTGCTACATCATTTTATGTGTTCCGCCTCGTCATTTTATGTGGCCCAACACATCATTTTATGTGGTCCACCACCTGCTACATCATTTTATGTGGTCCGCCTCGTCATTTTATGTGGCCCAACACATCATTTTATGTGGTCCGCCAAATCCTTTTACGGGGTCTACCACATCATTTTATGTGATCGACCAAATCATTTGACGTTGCCCGCCACGTAGTCCCGCACATTATTTTATTCGGCCCTCCACGTGGTCCTCCACATTATTTTACGTGGTCCGCAACATCAATTAACGTAATTTTCAGTGATCCGCCACGTCTTTTGTTTTGTGGTCCGCCATCTCATTCCCCGTGGTTTCATGAGGTATGCGCAGCGACACCAGCGCACGTTTCTCCATCAGCAGCCAAGTGTTACGCAATCCAACATTTCAATGAATAACAGAGTGAACTCTCTTCTCTCAGGAACGCTGTTGACCAGCTGAAGCGATGCCAGTGTGCGGGCTTTCCACCGTCGGAACTCCCAGAAAAATACAGAAGCTACCTTGCAGCGCCGCTGACGGCACACCAAAGAGGTCTGTGGGGATGTACTGGACATGATGTTTGTTCAAGGAGGGACTAAGTGTTTGCAATCATGCAGGAGACCACAAAAAGATTAGTTAAAAATCGATCTTTGGACAAGTTTTTTGAAAAGTTGACTAATCCAAACTATTCATTTGAAAACATAAATGTTATTTTATTTGCTGAAACTACCCTCTTCCGATAACGATATACTGTATATACGCCAATATATTATTTGTTGGGTGGTCACAATTTTTCACTCCAGTTTTTGTTCAGTATTATTTAGTTTTGACAAAGTATGTCTCACTTTTCCCATATTACTTTTTCACTTTCGATACGATACCGATATTGGACCTTCGAGCCTTGGCTGATACCAATAATAAACCGATACAATATCAGCAGGAATCAAAATACGTACTTTTATTATTTTGTCGTGTGGAATGTTAGAAATGGTTTGATAGCAAACAAGTGAAATGTAACGAGAAAAAGTCGCAATGTTGACTATTAAAAAAAGGGTTTAAAACAAACACTCGAAAACATTTTTAAAAAGTATATATTTGATCGACGTATTGATTTAGAGATTTAAGAGTTAGAAGTAAACAAAAAATATTATTATTATGCTACGAAAAATTTACTTTATTTAACCCAAACAAGTTTTGCATTAAATATTGAACAAGCAAGGCTTATATAACTTTATAGTGACATGCAAAATCGAGTTTCAAATAATAATAAAAATAATAATTAAAAAATATCAATGGCATATCAAATACAATTTAAATACAAATTGAATGCCTCTTTTCTATTTGCAGCCTTTTGAGGTAAATATCAACATTAACTTTTTCCACAGGCTAATAAATTTAAAAATAAAATAACAATGAATAAACCAACCATTCAGGACTTTAAACTGCTCAGTTTGCAACACACTGATCTAATCTGATGTGCCCAAGCCAGATACCTGCCATCTTTTCTTGGATGCTAGTTCATTAATGTCGGGGCTCAGGCTTTGAGCTGAGGCAACCTTCATTATCGAACTAAGGTGTTCATCAGTCATTATATCTCGTAGTCCACCCGGACCACAGTCTTGGGGGCGTCAAGTGCTATGTGTTGTCACAAGATATGTGCCGCTTCTGTACGCACACACACGCGAATGTAACGCACACTTGATCAACAGCCATACAGGTTACACTGAGGGTGGCCGTATAAACAACTTTAACCCTGTTAGAAATATACGCCACACCGGGAATCCACACCAAACAAGAATGACAAACACATTTCGGGAGAACAGCCGCACCGTAACACAACATAAACACAACAGAACAAATACCCAGAACCCCTTGTATCGCTGTTGATCAAGTATGCGTTGCATTCACTTGTGTGTGCGTGCAGAAGCCGCACGTATTATGTGACTGGGCCAGCACTCGTTGGACTGGATGACAAGCGGACGTGGCGATTTTCGGGAGGAGCACTGAAATTTGGGGGTCTCCCGGGAGGGTTGGCAAGTATGAGAATTAGCGGTGAATGCGGTGTTACCGCGGCACCGCCGCTGTATATAATCGGCGGGCCAGCTTTAGTGTTAATTTAATATCGCCTCAAGGGCCAAGTGAAATTACACGGCCAGAGTTTGACACCCATGTGCTACAGTTACGTGAGTATTCCTTGTCTTCTTGCCTATGCTAAGCGTTAGCCTTAGCTTGGAGTGCGATCGGCACATGTTTCCTCTGGCTTTGTTTTCAGTTTTTGGTACTTGTTTGACTTTCGACAAATAAATGATGTTCCTACCTGCACGTCCTGTCCGGAGTGGTCCGTTTGCATCCCGGGGGAACAAACTTTGCCCCCCGCACGTAACATACATCATGTGTTGCCATCATTATAACACTTATGTAAGTCTTTTAATTTTTTTGCGGCTCCAGACCGATTACTTTTTTCGTATTTTGGTTTGCCGACCCCTGGGTTAAAGGAATCATTGAACAGGAAAAAATTGCCGTTGACAATTTTTCACGGTCAAGAACGTCTAAAGTGTTTTTCATTTTTCCTCTGATTACACGGTAAGAAGCAGAAAGCGCCTTAATAGGACGAGCCTTTGTTTGGCGGTAAACACATTCTTCATTATTTATTTTTTTTGGCTTGTTTGCTATTCACACATGCAGAAAGCAGCAGCTTCATGAATACGTCAATGTTTTTTCCTTTTTAATAATTTGCCCATGCCGTCTGTTCTTCTTGCAATAACCGTCGGAACAAGGCGCACCGTGGAAAGTGTCGTCTGCTTTCGATTCACATTCCCTGTTCCGTTCACACGTTTTTATTAGTAAGGGCACGAGAAACAAATTGAAAAGAGATTAAGATCGAGGCGAGAACATGACAGGGAAATGAAAGGGTGCTTTAAAGGGAGTGAGTTTTAATCAATGGCCTCCTTGGTTCTGTCTTTTTTTTCCCAGCTGTGGTTATTCCCATCTTGGACCAGGAGAGGATCAAGGCCATTGCTGTCTTACTGGTGAGTTCTTGTTATTAGTTTGTCCCATGCAATGGAGAGAGAGAGAGCCAAGGACTGGATTTGATATTTTCCGTGTTGCAGGTGGGCTGCAGCCCCCTCACTGATCAGGATGAAGTGCACCTCAACACGCTGGAGAAACATGTACGTTTATCTCGCCGACTTTGGCTATCTGATGATTTCGACCTTGTCTGTTTTTTCCCTCGACGACGCACATTCTGCATATCAACCAGCTTTGACCTTGTGTTTACTTTATAAAAAGCAGACAGATGCTTTGTATTTCAGATCAGACGCTCACCTTTTAGTCTTAGCACAAATAAATGCGCTCGTACGCTATATATATTGCCAAAAGTATTTGGCCACCCATCCAAATGATGAGAATCAGGGGCCGTACTTATCAAGCTTCTTAGAATTACTCCTAAGAAGTCTGCTAAGAGTTGACTTAAGAGTAAATAAATTCTTGGCAGAAAGCTGCACTTAAAAGTTAGTTATCAAGCGTCTTACTCACACTTTCAGCGAAGTGTAGGACTGAATCTTAAGTGTCACACTCAGAGCTGAATTACGACATTACTATGTGCCGTAAACGCAATTTTAGGTGACGTCATTTCTGTGTCCATAGAAATGACCAATCACGGAAGGGAATCCCTTGTCTAAGAATAAAGAAATATCTTGGAAATATTTAAGTGGACAATGGGAGTGTATATTTAGACAATAAACTACAAAATAATACAAAACA
>NC_084743.1:65924638-65932138 GCF_033978785.1 Entelurus aequoreus | reverse complement strand
ATTTGTTGTGCGGCCCGGTACCGGTCCGTGGATCAATTGGTACTGGGCCGCTCAAGAAATAAAAAAATAAAATAAAATAAAAATCCGGTGGTTGGGGACCACTGCCGTAAGGGACAAGCGGTAGAAAATGGATGGATGGATGGATGGAGAGGCTTTTAAGAGGGGACTTTTACAAAGTAACAGAGCTTCCTGGACTTCTAATACTAATATTGTATTTATAAACAACATTTAAGTGACATATTCTCTTAACCGTACAACATTAATTTGAGGTTCAAAATTTGGCAGTATGCCAAAGAATCACCTAATTAAGTGAGTCGTGTTTTAATTTCCAATACTCAATCCAATCCACTTTATTTGTATAGCACATTTGATCAACAGAAATGTTTCCAAAGTGCTGCACAACAATATTAAAAACAATATTCAAATATTATCCTTAGCTCCAACCAATGACTGAATAAAAAACAAAAAAATAAATAAATATAAAACCAATATAAAAATAAATATGATTAAAAACGATTTTAAAGGGTAAAACCAATTAAAGCTAGGGATGTCCGATAATGGCTTTTTGCCGATATTGTCCAACTCTTTAATTACAGATACCGATATCAACTGATACTGATGTATACAGTCGTGGAATTAACACATTATTATGCCTAATTTGGACAACCAAGTATGATGAAGATAAGGTCATTTTTTAAAAATTTAATAAAATAATATAAGATAAATAAATTAAAAACATTTTCTTGAATAAAAAAGAAAGTAAAACAATATAAAAACAGTTACATAGAAACTAGTAATTAATGAAAATGAGTAAAATTAACTGTTAAATGTTAGTACTATTAGTGGACCAGCAGCACGCACAATCATGTGTGCTTACGGACTGTATCCCTTGCAGACTGTATTGATATATATTGATATATAATGTAGGAACCAGAATATTAATAACAGAAAGAAACAACCCTTTTGTGTGAATGAGTGTAAAGGGTGAGGGAGGTTTTTTGGGTTGGTGCACTAACTGTAAGTGTAGCTTGTGTTTTTTTATGTTGATTTAATAAAAATAAAAAATAAAAAACGATACGATAATTTAAAAAAACGATAATTTACGATATTATCGGACATCTCTAATTAAAACAATAAATAGAAAACACAATATTAAAAACATCGAGGACCACAGAGGACCACACAACTCACGTAGTGTTAAAAGCCAAAGAATAAAAGTGGGTCTTAAGATGAGACTTAAAACACTCCACTGTGGGAGCAGTTGGAACATGGAGGGGCAGAGTGTTCCGGAGCTTAGAGACGACCACAGAGAAGGCTGTCTCCCCTGGTTTTAAGTCTCGTCTTGGGCACCACGAGCTGGAGCTGGCTCTCGGGAGTGTAAATTTGGATGAGGTCCGAGATATATCAAACTCAAACACAGTGTTACTATTCAAACTGTGTGTAAAGTTACAGTGGCTGAAATATTAAATATACTTGTTAAAATGAAACCTCTGCTTTGTTTTCAATGAATACTTAGGCCTACTGCACTACTGCAGTTTAATGCCGGTCGTTCTGGCGGTACTTGGAGGGCCGAGTGTTTTCTGAGGTGGCGTTGAGAACCACCGACATGGGGACTATTGAATGTTTATAACGTCATGCAGGGCCGACCCGTGGCATAGGCCGTATAGGCAAATGCTAAGGGCGCCGTCCATCAGGGGGCGCCACGCCAGTGCCACAAATGTTGGAGAAAAAAAAGAAAAAAAAGTTGGTACTATTATTTCTAAATACAAAAAATAATCCCACGTTAATTAAAATGCAAAGTAAAGCCTATTTAATAGAGATATTATTTGTTACAACATTACGCCCCCCCCATCCACCCGCACGGTGCGCCCCCTCCCTTCCCGTATCATGACTCTTACCACATCAAAAAATCAACACAAGATTTCAAAACGGCCAAAACTGTCAGGTGCCCAGGGAAGAAAAAATAGAAAAGAAGAGGAGGAGAAACGAGAAAAAGACAGAGGTAGCAGGTAGGTAACGTTAGCCTACATGAAATTATTTGTCTGTTACAGAATGTGATAGTAACTTGGCTTTTTAGCATTAAGCTAATGTTACATGTTTCGGCAATTGCTAATCAATAAATAGCTAGTTCTGTTTTAACGTCGGGTTAATATTGTGGAGGGGGCTAAATTGTTATGGAAAATAATAATGTAACGTTAGGTAATTACAGTACTCCCACCTTACATTCCTCAGGGACATTTGTATTAGATCTTTTAAGCAGGTGTTTTTTGTTTACACTGTTATTGCCTTCTGGTCAGCTAATGTTTGCCCTGCAGGTAATAGTCACTTTTCCACCCCTTTATATATTAGGTATAGTTGTAAGCCTGGTTGTTAAAGTGCACATCATTAATGTTAATTAAGCAATATCACATGAGAGGGAATGCTGTTTTTTGATTTGAGCACTGCTGTGATTCGGTTAAAGATAATCATAACATAGCATTCTCATATAATATGTTGATTTGCTTTCTTTAAGTAAAAAAAAAAGGTCAAAGACAAAGCTATTCAGTTTCTTGTGAGTATATACACTTCACTGCCGATGTGGGGTGGGGGGGCGCCACCTAAAATCTTGCCTAGGGCGCCAGACGTCATGCATAATGAAACCGGACTTGCTAATGGCGCTGCAGGGGACCCCAGCACTCGTCCGCTTTATTTACTCCTCTGTAATTGTCAACAAACAAGTGTGGCCCCGTGCCTTCTTCCCAGTCTTTCAGACTCCCTTTTTTCTTCTCTTGTAATCTTGACAGCGACGTTTCACTTGTCTTGTCGTCATTATTGCAGCCGGTGTTTGCTGGTTCTTGGTCGCCTCTCCCTGACCTCTCTGTCACAAAGCATCCCTCTGTGGATTGCTTTTCCGTCGACTTGTCTCCATGTTCTGCATTCCTGTCTCTCAATGCGTTTTTTCTTTTGTTGCCCTTTCTCCTCTCGTTTCGCAGTCATCACTCTCCCTCTCCCTCCTGTCTTCCAGGTGAGCTTTATGACCTGGATGCAGCCTCTCTCCAGCTCAAAGTCATCCATTATGTAAGTGCCTGAGATCTGTCATACTCTCCCACATGCGCACACATACACTAAACGAGTGAAATACAACAGTTGGAAGGGAGTCTTATGGCCCCAAGCCTGGGTGGTTAATCATTTTGCAATGCAGTCTGCTGAAAATGATGGAAAGTGCCACTCTACATAGCAACTGACGCCGTGGTGAAAGTTGGAATTGCCACAAACACTTTCTACTGCCATCTGGCGGCTGAAGTGCATAGTTAAACCCCCCAATTTGTCATGTTTCATGTGTCAGGTAAACATGTGATTCCCCTTCTTATTTACTTGTTTCTCTGCTTCCTTTACTTTAAAAACCCTAACCAAGCATGCATCAATATAGCTCTTGTCTCAAAGTAGGTGTACTGTCATCACCTGTCACACCACGCCGTGACTTATTTTGAATTTATTGCTGTTTTCCTGTGTGTAGTGTTTTAGATCTTGTCTTGCATTTCTATTTTGGTGGCTTTTTCTGTAGCAGTTTCATGTCTTCCTTTGAGCGAAATTTCCCGCACCTACTTTGTTTTAGAAATCAAGAATATTTCAGTTGTTTTCACCCTTCTTTGTGGGGACATTGTTGATTGTCATGTCATGTTCGGATGTACTTTGTGGACGCCGCCTTTGCTCCACAGTAAGTCTTTGCTGTCGTCCAGCATTCTGTTTTTGTTTACTTTGTAGCCAGTTCAGTTTTAGTTTCATTCTGCATAGCCTTCCCTAAGCTTCAATGCCTTTTCTTAGGGGCACTCACCTTTTGTTTATTTTTGGTTTAAGCATTAGACAATTTTTTACCTGCACGCTGCCTCACGCTGTTTCCGACATCTACGAAGCTATTAGCTACCGGCTGCCACCTACTGATTTGGAAGAGTATTACACGGTTACTCTGGCGAGCTCTGGACAGCACCGACACTCAACAACAACACATCATTTGCAGACTATAATTACTGGTTTGCAAAAAACATTTTTAACCCAAATAGGTGAAATTAGATCATCTCCCACGGCACACCAGACTGTATCTCACGGTGTGCCGCGTCACAGTGGTTGAAAAACACTGCTCTAAAAGAACTGCAATAGAAGGTGCAATGACCGTCCTCCAAACCTCCCTCCACCCATCCCTGACTTTTCCTCCATCTGACGCCACGGTGTGGAGGGTGCCCTCCCGTGGGTCCTCCAGGCCACCCAGCCCCGACATGAGAGCCCGGTTCAGGGTTACAATAGAGCTTTATTTTGTAAATATTGCCGCAGGTTGCTTTCCAGCAACTGTCTTGTTGGGTCTGTCAGACTCGCTCTCGCTCTCACCCAGCTCCAACAACCTCTCTCCTTCCGGCTGCTGCTTATACAGGGCGACAGGTGATTAGATAACAAAGGCCAGCTACGCACCCCGTTCCGCTGCAGGCCCGCAGGCCACGCCTCCCTCCACATACCCCATGTGCAGGCATGTGCAGGATCGGCTCCTCGCAGAGGGCCTTTTTAACCCTCTCAAATGCCTGCTGGCACTGCTCCGTCGACTGGACCAGATCTGGAGCACCCTTTCGGGTGAGGTCAGTTAGTGGGCTGGTCAAGTCCGCAAACCGAGGGATAAACCTCCGGTAGTAACCTGCCAGACCCAAAAACTGCCTCACCTCTTTTTTCGTCTTGGGGGTTGGGCAGGCCGCAATTGCCGCTGAAAAATAACAAAAGTCTAGCAGAAAATCTGAAAAAAAACCAGCACACACCAAATAATGGAAAAGCACTGAAGAAGGATAGCAGGTGGACCTAAATAGAACTACCGTATTTTCCGGACTATATACAAGCCACACCCATTAAATTTTAGAAGAACATTGTTTTCCATGTATTAGCCGCACCGGACTATAAGTCGCAGATATATACGTTGTAACATTATTTATTAACACATAAGCATTTTGGAAATGTTTATTTACATACCTTAATTGTTTCCAAGCGGTGCCTGTGACAAGGCAGTAAAACGGTTAATCAAACAAAACAGAAGTCATCGTCATGGACCCACTAGCTGCGGAAACCAGCTCTCCAATCAGCTAAACAGACTTAATAACTCCACGGTGACGTCTTACAAACAATACGAAAAGAATGCCATCATAAGTTAATAATACTAACAAAGACACTCGTAGTAAGCGTGTTGGCATAGTAGCTAATGCTAACGACGCTAGCTTCATCATGTTTACATCACTGAAGCTGTCGCTGAGGGAAGGGGGTAATCTCGACAACTCCAGTTAGACAAAATATATGATTATACAAAAATGCAAATGTATTGACGCTGGTGATATCGCCTTGTCTCTATTCTGTCTGCGTCACGGCGGTGTTCGGCCTTGGCAGTCAGCAGGCCGTTCCTGGACACAGACAGTGATACCAGACTGACTTGCAATCTTTTGGATTGCCAGCTTTGCATAGACAAAGAAAAATACCACTTCAGCACAATTGACAATAATTATAGCAACGGCCCTTAAGCATAAAAGTTGTGTGATAATATAGACATAATTATTCTAACAAAGTCACATGTTGTAACATTCTTTATTAACACATAAGCATTTTGTAAATGTTTATTTACATACCTTAATGGTTTCCAAGCGGTGCCTGTAACAAGGCAGTAAAACGGCTGATCAAACAAAACAGAAGTCATCGTCATGGACCCACTAGCTGCGGAAGCCAGCTCTACAATCAGCTAAACAGACTTAACTCCACGGTGACGTCTTACAAACAATACGAAAAGAATGCCATCATAAGTTAATAATACTAACAAAGACACTCGTAGTAAGCGTGTTGGCATAGTAGCTAATGCTAACGACGCTAGCTTCATCAAATATGCATAAAAACACTCCTACAGACATCACACATGTGACTGTTTAGTAAGACAAAATGGTTTTAGTTACATTGTAAAACTTACAAACGTTGCTTGGAGCGATGAATGAAGAATCCATATGAGTAGAAACGCTATGGACAGCCAAAGGACAACTGTACTCCCAGTAGGTTTAAAAAAATGCAGTGAGAAAACCATAGCACAAACAATAACACACCTATTCAGTGTGTGTGTGTAGTTGTTTTTTAACTATTTACTTTATAGCATAAGTAAAAAAATAAAACTCCATAAATTAGCCACACCAATTTAAAAGCCGCAGGGTTCAAAACCTAGGAAAAAAGTGGCAGCTTATAGTCCGGAATTTACGGTACTTAACAATGAGAAACGGGTGTGCTGGCAGGACAAGGAAAGTATAGGTGCTTCAAATCAACGAGACCAAACAGGAAGTATTGATAAAATAAGAGCACCAGGACAGGAAGTGGTTCTCAACACAGGAAAATAACAAACATAGAAGCGTCATGTGGGATCATGACAGAACATCCTCCTCACATAACAGATTCCAGACGTTCGTTATAAGGCAGTCCCAGACGAAACAGAAAAGGTCCAATATCGGGGAAGGTTGGAGTGAGGACTTGCAGGGGGTCGCCAAACTGCGGCCCCGCAACAAGGGACCGGCCAACGGTCCAGGCCATGTGTCTCGGACGAGAAGCGCATGATGGATGGGTGCTCTAGCAGCAGCAAAGGTTCAGACTCAGGTACCGGGCGTTGCTGCTGCAGGCAAGGAAGTGGCGTCTAAATAAAACCCACTGGAGACATAGCAGGTCTGAAGTTCGACAGGAAACGAAGTAGGCGACGACCTTGATGAGGAACAGATGGGCGGTGACAAAGGAAGCTGTGCCTCCCCAGTCACACAACTGGTAGTAGTAAACCCCTCCTCAAGAGGCGGATTCCAGAAGTCCTCCCTGGCCGGAGGAGGGAGCTGTAGACCAGTGGCGTCAGATGGAGGAAAAGTCAGGGATGGGTGGAGGGAGGTTTGGAGGAGGGTCATTGCACCTTCTATTACAGTTCTTTTAGAGCAGTGTTCTTCAACCACTGTGACGCGGCACACTAGTGTGCCGTGAGATACAGTCTGGTGTGCCGTGGGAGATTATCTAATTTCACCTATTTGGGTTAAAAATGTTTTTTGCAAACCAGTAATTATAGTCTGCAAATTATGTGTTGTTGTTGAGTGTCGGTGCTGTCCAGAGCTCGCCAGAGTAACCGTGTAATACTCTTCCATATCAGTAGGTGGCAGCCGGTAGCTAATAGCTTCGTAGATGTCGGAAACAGCGGGAGGCAGTGTGCAGGTAAAAAGGTGTCTAATGCTTAAACCAAAAATAAACAAAAGGTGGGTGCCCCTAAGAAAAGGCATTGAAGCTTAGGGAAGGCTATGCAGAACGAAACTAAAACTGAACTGGCTACAAAGTAAACAAAAACAGAATGCTGGACGACAGCAAAGACTTACTGTGGAGCAAAGACGGCGTCCACAAAGTACATCCGAACATGACATGGCAATCAACAATGTCCCCACAAAGAAGGATAAAAACAACTGAAATATTCTTGATTGCTAAAACAAAGTAGATGCG
>NC_084743.1:65917138-65919638 GCF_033978785.1 Entelurus aequoreus | reverse complement strand
TCTGACGCGAGACACCGTACATTGAACCCTATTGTTGTTTTTTATTTGGGTGATGCCAAATAAATACAATATCAGGTTTATGTTGTGTGTCTCTCAACACAGCTGCAACAGCAGACTCAGTCGCAGTGTTGTTGTCTGCTCTTAGTGTCCGAGGACAACCACCAGCTTTTCTGCCAGGTACGTTCATGATCTCACCAATAAAACTCTGCCCAATTGTTCATGACTGAACCACACTGAACTTTTACATCTGCCACTATCAGGTCGTTGGAGACAAAGTCCTGGAGGAGGAGATCAGTTTCTCGGTGAGGCCAACACATATTTGTGTCTTTGTGTCAAATATGGAGTTCTGTTCAACAAAATACTTAAGATATTATAATGCTGCTTATTACATCACAGCATACCATATCAGTGCTTCCAAAATATTAAACGATTTATATAAGTGTTATAGTGATGGCAACACATGATGTAAGTGGCTAATTTAGCTATATTAGCCTACTATCAAAATGACTATGTGTCGCAGGCTGACGCAAATCTTCATGGACAAAAATATTGAAATTTAATATTTATTCTACACATTTTTACAACATTGGAAAACATTAGCAAAACTTCTCAGAGGGTAAGATAACTCCTGGAAATGACTAGAATGGCCAAAGGTAAATATGTATGTGTCCAAGTTAAAGGAAACGTCAGGCTGTCTTCTTCTAATGGATTTATTACAATCTTTGCAAGCTGGCTCACGTTTGCTGTGGTCTGGAACAACTATCAGAAATGCAGCCAATATTACATACAGATAATGGGTCATGCGACATGGAAAAATAAACTAAATACACATAAGTGAGGAAATTAAATTAGCTCAAATATAGCCAAAAATGAGGCATAACGAGGCAATATGTACATAGAGCTAGCCTAAATAGCATGTTAGCATCGATTAGCTTGCAGTCATGCAGTGATCAAATATGCCTGATTAGCACTCAACACAAAAACGATAACATCGACAAAGCTCACCTTCGTGCGTTCACACACAGTATAAAACGTTTGGTGGACAAAATGAGACAAAGAAGGAGTGGCATAAAACACGTCTTTTGGTGGCAGCGTCGGGGAAAGTTGTACATGTAAACAAACTGTGGCGATACAGTCCACACAACGGTGAGTTCAAGGGCCGCTGAAATTAGTAGGACAGCAAATGCTATTGTTATTGTTGACACACCGAGTCGGCGGATGCTTCTGCTTTGTCTCAAACTTGCTAAAATTTACATTGTAGATTGTAATTCATGCGTCTCTAACCTGCTAGTAGACAAATGTGGCCATGACCGACTTTCACGCCCCCCGAGATGGTGAAAAAGACACAAAAATACGCTACATGTGTTAACTTTTTTTTAACCCTTCGTGAGGATTGCGATTGATTCCTTATCCAAACAAAATTATGTAAACGTCCCGTCGGCCGGCATTCCAGCGAAAGTGGAGATTGTACAGTAAGTGTTTGCTTTATTATGGTTAGTTTGTATGTTTAGCACCTAGCACATAGTGTCACAATAAAGCAACATCTGTTTAGCACTCGGCTTCTAAAACTTGCCGTTCATCCTCTTTGTGTTCGGACTCAAAAATATTTGCTTCTGGATCATAATTTCTCCCGAAAACATTGTTGTTGGCGCTCACAAAGTCTGCTTGATTAGCATTGTTGTTGATGGGGAAGGGATCTGTTGTTCTATCTGGACTATTTGAGCGGTGCATTGATAGCAGTGAGCAAATGCTTTTTTTAACCCTTCGTGATGATTGCGATTGATTCTTCATCTAAACGGAATTATGTGAGCGTCCCGTCGGCCGGCATTCCAGCGAAAGTGGAGATTGTACAGTAAGTGTTTGCTTTATTATGGTTAGTTTGTATGTTTAGCACCTAGCACATAGTGTCACAATAAAGCAACATCTGTTTAGCACTCGGCTTCTAAAACTTGCCGTTCATCCTCTTTGTGTTCGGACTCAACAATATTTGCTTCTGGTTCATAATTTCTCCCAAAAACATTGTAGTTGGCGCTAACAAAGTCTGCTTGATTAGCATTGTTGTTGATGGGGAAGGGATCTGTTGTTCTATCTGGACTATTTGAGCGGTGCATTGATAGCAGTGAGCAAATGCTTTTTTTAACCCTTCGTGATGATTGCGATTGATTCTTCATCTAAACGGAATTATGTAAACGTCCCGTCGGTCGGCATTCCAGGGAGAGCGGAGATTGTACAGTAGGTGTTTGTTTTATTGTGGTTAGTTTGTATGTTTAGCATCTAGTGTCACAATAAGCCAACATCTGTTTAGCACTCGGCTTCTAAAACTTGCCGTTCATCCTCTTTGTGTTCGGACTCAAAAATATTTGCTTCTGGATCATAATTTCTCCCGAAAATATTGTTGTTGGCGCTCACAAAGTCTGCTTGATTAGCATTGTTGTTGATGGGGAAGGGATCTGTTGTTCTGTCTGGACTATTTGAGCGGTGCATTGATAGCAGTGAGCAA
>NC_084743.1:65674638-65909638 GCF_033978785.1 Entelurus aequoreus | reverse complement strand
TAATCTGCCTAATTTTTAACATTATAATGACTGAGACCCTTTATGGTCCCCGGGACCCCTGAAGGTAAAATAAATTAAAAAATGCATATATTTTGTTATGGTTTGAAAATGAAAAATATCAAAATGGCCCCCGCATGCTTAAATTTTTCCGTGTGCGGCCCTCAGTGGAAAAAGTTTGGACACCCCTGCTATAAGATAAATGTGACACTCACTTACCTCAACTCTTTTTCTCTGTTGTTGTTGTTTTTATTCAATGACACTTCTTTGTATGTTTTATTCTTATTTTTGTTACCTTTTTTTTCTCCTTTTAATCAGTTATTGTGATTCTCTATCTGCTTGTGTTGAAGAGGAAGGCAGTACATTGCTACCCACTGTGACTCAAATGTAGGACGGGGGGTCGGAGGGGGTGTTATTATTTTACTTATATATTTTTTTTCTGTAATTTTTCTTTTTTTTTTTTAAATTGTTTTAATTATTATTATTATTTTTTTTTTTTTTTTTTTTTTTTTTTTTTAAAAAGGGAATAAAAGTGTCTGTTTTCTCAGTACTGGTATTCTGATTTCCTTATCAAATGAATAAATAAATATTATTTTTTAAAAAGCAGCAGTAAAATCCTGCTGGTGAACAAAACATCTCTCCAATGTCCACAGACACACTGAGGTGGACGAGCACGCCATCCAGCACTGCTTCTGCTACACTTCAACAGTCCTCACTTCCACTCTGGCCTTCCAGAAGGAGCAGAAGCTAAAAGTGGAGTGCCAGGTAAGGAACGCTCTTCATCTTGTATACAGTGTGCATCCATAAATATACCATCCAAAAAAGCTTATTTTCTCCCTTTCTTAGGCGCTCCTACAAGTGGCCAAGAACCTATTCACACATTTGGGTATGTTGTTCTGTCACCTGTCGCTCTCACTGCCTCTCTATGCAGCCACATGATCATGACCCGGGGCCTCATGTATTAAGAGTTGCAGGGATGTTGTTATGCCCATTTGATTGTAGACTCTTACTGACACCTTGTGGCGATATGAAAATACTACGCTTCATTTGTTTGGGCACTTCCGGGTTGACGATGTCAGTTCAGTTCATGAGACAATTGAGAAGTAGACAAGTCGTGTTAGCTCTTACAAGCCCTGGAAAAGATAAGTCTGTAAGTAAACTGTTTAACTTGTTTATGTAACCCAATATCAAGGTGGAAAGTGGTTAAATTTGATACGAAGATGTTTATTGAAAAACGATTTTTGTGCACTGTTTTAATGGATGTTTTGAGGACTTAAAATGGCTGCCAGTCGTATATTTCCACCATCAAAATCGTTTCAACACTCATCAGTATTTGTTTGATGATAGTACTGCGTATTTGTGTAAAGCTAATATTTACATATTGTGTATTACATTTCAGTATGTTCTTTGAATCACATAGTTTATACATTTGTCATTGTGTGTATTTCAGTTTTACATAAAAGTCCAGTGAAAAATAAAAGTCCAGTGCAAGACAAAAGTAAAGATGGGAAAAAGACAAAGCAAGATCAACAACAATAAAAAGCCTAAATCAGGGGTCACCAACCTTTTTGAAAGCAAGAGCTACTTCTTGGGTAGTGATTAATGCGAAGGGCTACCAGTTTGATACACACTTCAATAAATTGCCAGAAATAGCCAATTTGCTCAATTTACCTTTAACTCTATGTTATTATTAATAATTAATGATATTTACACTTAATTGAACGGTTTAAAAGAGGAGAAAACACAAAAAAATGACAATTACATTTTGAAACATAGTTTATCTTCAATTTCGACTCTTTAAAATTCAAAATTCAACCGAAAAGAAGAAGAGAAAAACTAGCTAATTCGAATCTTTTTTAAAAAAATTTAAAAAATAATTTATGAAACATCATTAGTAATTTTTCCTGATTAAGATTAATTTTAGAATTTTGATGACATGTTTTAAATAGGTTAAAATCCAATCTACACTTTGTTAGAATATATAACAAATTGGACCGAGCTATATTTCTAACAGAGACAAATCATTATTTCTTCTAGATTTTCCAGAACAAAAATTTTTCAAAGAAATTCAAAAGACTTTGAAATAAGATTTAAATTTGATTCTACAGATTTTCTAGATTTGCCAGAATAATTTTTTTTTAATTTTAATCATAATAAGTTTGAAGAAATATTTCACAAATATTCTTCGTCGAAAAAACAGAAGCTAAAATGAAGAATTATATTAAAATGTATTTATTATTCTTTACAATAAAAAATAAATTTACTTGAACATTGATTTAAATTGTCAGGAAAGAAGAGGAAGGAATTTAAAAGGTAAAAAGGTATATGTGTTTAAAAATCATAAAATCATTTTTAAGGTTGTATTTTTTCTCTAAAATTTTCTTTCTGAAAGTTATAAGAAGCAAAGTAAAAAAATAATGAATTTATTTAAACAAGTGAAGACCAAGTCTTTAAAATATTTTCTTGGATTTTCAAATTCTATTTGAGTTTTGTCTCTCTTAGAATTAAAAATGTCGGGCAAAGCGAGACCAGCTTGCTAGTAAATAAATACAATTTAAAAAATAGAGGCAGCTCACTGGTAAGTGCTGATATTTGAGCTATTTTTAGAACAGGCCAGCGGGCTACTCATCTGGTCCTTACGGGCTACCTGGTGCCCGCGGGCACCACGTTGGTGACCCCTGGCCTAAATGGATTCATCTGCTTTGGAACTTTATTAGAACATGTTGGATTGTTTGTTAGCTGTCTGCCAAGCTGTATAACCTCAACACGTATAGTGAGGGCAGAACAGATGTCGTACTGAAAATTGACGTACGTTGAAATCCACAAAACTTTATACGCAAGAAAAAAATTCAGATAAAATTAAAGTGTGCGCGTTAGTGCTGTCCCATTTTACTGTCAAGCTTCAATAATAAGCTTAAAAACCTTGAAAATGTTGTGTTTTCAAGGTTTGAAAAATGCTTGAATTTTGGGTGAAGTGCTTCTAAATGCGTAGAAATGTTCATCGTATTTCTCGGCGGTCTGACTATAAAATGGAAAAAAAATCAAATACGTTTCCTTCAAAATGAAAGCTACACGCTTGATCTGTTGGCTTTGCACGAGCCCTTACATGAGGTTGTTGTCATGCATATACGACTCTGTGTCGCCCCCAAGAGGACAGTGGCGCGTCGGTCCATCATGTTGTCGTTTTAATGAACATTGGATGGAAAATGACAAATACAGACTTTGGATAAAACGTGCACCAAATCCACATGTAGCCTGCTGCAAAGTATGCAAAAAGGGAAATTAATTTGCACTTTTTGGACTTGTTTGCACTGTAAAGGTCATATGTAATGTGTAACCTTTTGCACAACATAGAGCTGAGTTCATGTGAATGATTTAGAGTTTTTACTAGAGATGTCCGATAATGGCTTTTTTGCCGATTTCCGATATTGTCCAACTCTTAATTACCGATACCGATGTATACAGTCGTGGAATTAACACATTATTATGCCTAATTTTGTTGTGATGCCCGGCTGGATGCATTAAACAATGTAACAAGGTTTTCCAAAATAAATCAACTCAAGTTATGGAAAAAAGTGCCAACATGGCACTGCCATATTTATTATTGAAGTCACAAAGTGCATTATTGTTTTTTAACATGCCTCAAAACAGCAGCTTGGAATTTGGGACATGCTCTCCCTGAGATAATCCTAATACCCACTACAACTATGGGAAATACTATACTTTGACTTTCACAAAGTGCATTATTTTTGTATTTTTTTTAAACATGCCTCAAAACAACAGCTACAAAAACAATGAAGGCACACAGCTTCAGTCCAGAGTATACTAGAGCATACTTGCCAACCTTGAGACCTCCGAATTCAGGAGATGGGGTTTGGTTTGGTGGTAGCGGGGGGTGTATATTGTAGCGTTCCGGAAGAGTTAGTGCTGCAAGGGTTTCTGGGTATTTGTTCTGTTGTGTTTATGTTGTGTTACGGTGCGGATGTTCTCCCGAAATGGGTTTGTCATTCTTGTTTGGTGTGGGTTCACAGTGTGGCGCATATTTGTAACAGTGTGAAAGTTGTTTATACGGCTACCCTCAGTGTGACCTGTATGGCTGTTGACCAAGTATGCTTTGCATTCACTTGTGTGTGTGAAAAACCGTAGATATTATGTGATTGGGCCGGCACGCAAAGGCAGTGCCTTAAAGGCCTACTGAAATGAATTTTTTTTATTTAAACGGGGATAGCAGATCTATTCTATGTGTCATACTTGATCATTTTGCGATATTGCCATATTTTTGCTGAAAGGATTTAGTATAGAACAACGACGATAAAGATTGCAACTTTTGGTATCTGATAAATAAAGGCTTGCCCCTACCGGAAGTAGCGTGACGTAGTCAGTTGAACATATACGCAAAGTTCCCTATTGTTTACAATGATGGCCGCATGAAGTGAGAGAGATTCGGACCGAGAAAGCGACAATTTCCCCATTAATTTGAGCGAGGATGAAAGATTTGTGGATGAGTAAAGTGCAAGTGAAGGACTAGTGGGGAGTTGAAGCTATTCAGATAGGGAAGATGCTGTGAGAGCCGGGGGTGACCTGATATTCAGCTGCGAATGACTACAACAGTAAATAAACACAAGACATATATATACTCTATTAGCCACAACACAACCAGGCTTATATTTAATATGCCACAAATTAATCCTGCATAAAAACACCTGCGTGTTTGTTACGCTAGCTCCTAGCTCCTCTGCTAGCTCCTAGCTCCATAGAACACGCCAATACAATTCAAACACCTGATCAACACACACAATCACTTAGCCCAAAAGACCGTTCACCTAACCCAAGGTTCATAAAGCTTATATATTTTAAAAAAGTTACGTACATACGCAAAAAAAAGTTGCGCACATACGGTCAAGCGATCAAATGTTTAGAAGCCAAAGCTGCATACTCACAGTAGCACGTCTGCGTCTTTGTCATCCAAATCAAAGTAATCCTGGTAAGAGTCTGTGTTGTCCCAGTTCTCTACAGGCGTCTGTGTATCGAAGTCAAAAGTCCTCCTGGTTAGAGTCTCTGTTATCCGAGTTCTTCCATCTTGACTGCATCTTTCGGGAATGTAAACAAAGAAGCGCCGGCTGTGTACTGTTGTGGCTGACTACGTTCGAAAAATACGTCCATTTCGCACCGACAACTTTCTTCTTTGCTTGCTCAGCTTCCTTCTCCATAATGCAATGAACATGATTGCAACAGATTCACGAACACAGATGTCCAGAATACTGTGGAATTATGAAATGAAAACAGAGCTTTTTCGTATTGGCTTCAATGTGGAAGGCATACCCGTGTTCGCCGGGCTACGTCACGCGCATACGTCATCCTCAGAGGCGTTTCGAACCGGAAGTTTAGCGGCAAATTTAAAATGTCACTTTATAAGTTAACCCGGCCGTATTGGCATGTGTTATAATGTTAAGATTTCATCATTGATATATAAACTATCAGACTGCGTGGTCGGTAGTAGTGGGTTTCAGTAGGCCTTTAAAGGCACGCCCCCAATATTGTTGTCTGGGGGGAAATCGGGAGAAATTCGGGAGAATGGTTGCCCCGGGAGATTTTGGGGAGGGGCACTGAAATTCGGGAGTCTCCCGGGAAAATCGGGAGGGTTGGCAAGTATGACTGGGAGACGCAACTGCTCTGTACTTCTCCCTACGTCCGTGTACCACTCCGTGCAGCGGCGTTTTAAAAAGTCACAAATTTTACTTTTTGAAACCGATACCGATAATTTCCGATATTACATTTTAAAGCATTTATCGGCCGATATTATCGGCAGTCCGATATTATCGGACATCTCTATGTGTAACCTTTTGCACAACATAAAGCTGAGTTCATGTGTATGATTTAGAGTTTTTACACAACATAGTTCGATGTATTTTTTGCTCCATTATCGATATTTCAGTATCGGTCCGCACGTGTCAAGTCCATCAGCTAATGAATGAAATGACGCTTGTAATGGAGGAAAATATTACAGGCGCTGAAGGCGATTACACCCAGAGCCATTAAACCAAAAGGGCATGAAAAAAGCGGACAATTCTTTTTAAACAGTAAGCACAATCGGTCCAATTAGTCTTCGCCGCGTTGATTGCGGCTGCAAACAGAATCGATCCATCCGCCTGTGAAGCAAAATGGCAGCGCCGGTAACAACAAAGCTTATCAGGCCGTACAGACGATCCAACGTTATCTGTCTTGTTTATCTTGTCCTGTAATTGCTGTCATTTCCCTTCTGCTTTTTTTATTTCCTCCCATCCCTCACCTCTCTCTCGTCTTCTCGCAGACGACGTGTCGGTGCTCTTGCAGGAAATTATAGTGGAGGCCAGGAACCTCAGCGGCGCGGAGATGTAAGTGGCGTTCGTATGTTTTGCAAGAAGGATATTTTGCCAGTTTGTTCTTAGACTGAAAAAAAAAATGACCTGAAGTGAAATGGAATACATTTGTGATTTACATTACACACTTTTTTTCCCCCCCTCTCTCTGACATTCAGCTGCTCCGTGTTCCTGCTGGATCGTCATAGCCACGAGTTGGTGGCCAAGGTGTTTGACGGCGGTGTGGTTAGTGATGAAGAGGTACGGTATTGCCAAGCACTCAGTGTTGTGATGGTCTGCGCTGGGGGTGTCCAAAAAAAACAAACAGAGGGCCACATGCAAACAGGTTAAGTCAGGGGTCGGCAACCCAAAACGTTGAAAGAGCCATATTGGATCAAAAATACAAAAAACAAATCTGTCTGGAGCCGCAAATAATGAAAAGCCTTATATAAGTCTTACAATGAAGGCAACACATGCATAGGTGTCTATATTAGCTATAATAGCCTACTATCAAAATGACTTTAAGAGTCTTATCAAAATAATCCCCTCAATTCCCCCCAAAAAAAGGATTAACTCGCTGGACTACAAAGACAATATAACATACATCCATAAACGTGGATGCATATGCAAAAGTGCAATATATTTATCTGTACAAATAGATGGAGTAGACACTGAAAGGTTAAGAGAAATCATTTTTTCGGTGCAATAATAGATGAGAAAATGAACTGGGAATCTCAAATATACAACACAGAAATACAAACCCCGTTTCCATATGAGTTGGGAAATTGTGTTAGATGTAAATATAAACGGAATACAATGATTTGCAAATCCTTTTCAACCCATATTCACTTGAATGCACTACAAAGACAAGATATTTGATGTTCAAACTCATAAACTTTTTTTTTTTTTTGCAAATAATAATCAACTTAGAATTTCATGGCTGCAACACGTGCCAAAGTAGTTGGGAAAGGGCATGTTCACCACTGTGTTACATGGCCTTTCCTTTTAACAACACTCAGTAAACGTTTGGAAACTGAGGAGACGCATTTTTTAAGCTTCTCAGGTGGAATTCTTTCCCATTCTTGCTTGATGTACAGCTTAAGTTGTTCAACAGTCCGGGGGTCTCCGTTGTGGTATTTTAGGCTTCATAATGCGCCACACATTTTCAATGGGAGACAGGTCTGGACTACAGGCAGGCCAGTCTAGTACCCGCACTCTTTTGCTATGAAGCCACGCTGATGTAACACGTGGCTTGGCATTGTCTTGCTGAAATAAGCAGGGGCGTCCATGGTAACGTTGCTTGGATGGCAACATATGTTGCTCCAAAACCTGTATGTACCTTTCAGCATTAATGGCGCCTTCACAGATGTGTAAGTTACCCATGTCTTGGGCACTAATACACCCCCATACCATCACAGATGCTGGCTTTTCAACTTTGCGCCTATTACAATCCGGATGGTTCTTTTCCTCTTTGGTCCGGAGGACACGACGTCCACAGTTTCCAAAAACAATTTGAAACAGAACACTTTTCCACTTTGTATCAGTCCATCTTAGATGAGCTCAGGCCCAGCGAAGCCGACGGCGTTTCTGGGTGTTGTTGATAAACGGTTTTCGCCTTGCATAGGAGAGTTTTAACTTGCACTTACAGATGTAGCGACCAACTGTAGTTACTGACAGTGGGTTTCTGAAGTGTTCCTGAGCCCATGTGGTGATATCCTTTACACACTGATGTCGCTTGTTGATGCAGTACAGCCTGAGGGATCGAAGGTCACGGGCTTAGCTGCTTACGTGCAGTGATTTCTCCAGATACTCTGAACCCTTTGATGATATTACGGACCGTAGATGGTGAAGTGAAATCCCTAAATTCCTTGCAATAGCTGGTTGAGAAAGGTTTTTCTTAAACTGTTCAACAATTTGCTCACGCATTTGTTGACAAAGTGGTGACCCTCGCCCCATCCTTGTTTGTGAATGACTGAGCATTTCATGGAATCTACTTTTATACCCAATCATGGCACCCACCTGTTCCCAATTTGCCTGTTCACCTGTGGGATGTTCCAAATAAGTGTTTGATGAGCAACTTTATCAGTATTTATTGCCACCTTTCCCAACTTCTTTGTCACGTGTTGCTGGCATCAAATTCTAAAGTTAATGATTATTTGCAAAAAAAAAAAAAAGTTAATCAGTTTGAACATCAAATATGTTGTCTTTGTAGCATAATCAACTGAATATGGGCTGAAAAGGATTTTCTAATCAGTGTATTCCGTTTATATTTACATCTAACACAATTTCCCAACTCATATGAAAATGGGGTTTGTACATCAATAAATAAAGCAAAATATGTTGTGGACAAAAAAAAAATCACTTCACATTCTCTACTGTTCGCTAGTGTTACCATATCTGAGTTATTGTGTAGAAACATGGGGAAATAGATACAAAAGTAAGTGCACATCAGTGCATCTTAGATGAGCTCGGGCCTAGCGAAGCCGGCGGCGTTTCTGGGTGTTGTTGATGAATGGCTTTGGCTTTGCATAGTAGAGTTTTAACTTGCACTTACAGATGTAGCGACAAACTGTAGTTACTGACAGTGGTTTTCTGAAGTGTTCCTGAGCCCGTGCGGTGATATCCTTTACACACTGATGTCGCTTTTTGATGCAGTACCGCCTGAGGGATCGGAGGTCACGGGCCTTCAATGTTGGTTTTCAGCCTTGCTGCTTACGTGCAGTGATTTCTCCAGATTCTCTGCACCTTTTGATGATATTATGGACCGTAGATGGTGAAATCCCTAAATTCCTTGCAATAGCTGGTTGAGAAATGTTGTTCTTAAACAAATTGCTCAGGAATTTGTTGACCAAGTGGAGACCCTCGCCCCATCCTTGTTTGTGAATGGCTGAGCATTTCATGGAAGCTGCTTTTATACCCAATCATGGCACCCACCTGTTCCCAATTTGCCTGTTCACCTGTGGGATGTTCCAAAAAAAATTTGTTTGATGAGCATTCCTCAACTTTCTCAGTCTTTTTTGCCCCTTGTGCCAGCTTTTTGGAAACATGTTGCAGGCATGAAATTCCAAATGAGCTAATATTTGCAAAAAATAACTACAGTTTTCAAGTTCCAACGTTAAGTATCTTGTCTTTGCAGTGCAATCCATTTGGCAGAGAAGATTAGTCATTTCAATTAGTCAACTTTTCAAAAACTAGTCCAAAGATTCTTTGTCGGTGGCAGCATGATTTGTAACCTTGAAGACAGAAATAGCAAACACAAGCGTCAACTGCAGTGGACAGGGGGGATATTGTGGCAAATATGAAACCTTTTGGTCACAAATCACATTGTTAACCACTTATCTGCGGCTCAATGATCAACAATCACACCTGGACCACCGACGGGGATCGTCATGTCAAGGATAAAATAACCTCTTTCGTAATGATGGTGTTTACTGACCGTGTCAGACATGCTGGAAGCCATTAAGCGTTGACAAAGTGTGTGTGTGTGTGTGTGTGTGTGTGTGTGTGTGTGTGTGTGTGTGTGTGTGTGTGTGTGTGTGTGTGTGTGTGTGTGTGTGTGTGTGTGTGTGTGTGTGTGTGTGTGTGTGTGTGTGTGTGTGTGTGTGTGTGTGTGTGTGTGTGTGTGTGTGTGCGTGTTCTTGTATTTCTACCCTTCTTGAGACATCAACAAGGAAAAGTACCTTCCATATGAGGAGGTGTGAACAAGTTAGGACATAAATCCTGGTCCCAATACGGAAAACCATTGCATCTAATAGAGAATGTCTCATTTGCACCCCTGGTGGTGAAATCTATCAAAATGAGGGTGATCCCAAAAAGGAAGGATTTTTCAAATTGACTGTGTGTCGGTTTTAAAAGTGCTCCCTCTCTGGTCAACATATGAAATAACAAGTGTGTGTAAAAATTTGAAGTGCTCCCCCTCTGGCCAACATATGTAATAACAAGTGTGTGTAAGAAATTGAAATGCGCCCCCCCAATGAAGATTAAAAACCAATTACCAACAAAAAATTCAAAAAAAATAAAATAAATGAACTAAAAGCAGTCTTTTTCTCACAATGTGTCGACTTTTTTCTTATAAAATTGGGTACAATTTCTCATATTCTTTCTGTTTCTGTAATATTGCAAGATTTTCTTGTAAAATAATTACTTTTTTATGTAAAATTATTACTTTTTAATGCAAAAATGGTGACATTTGTCATAAAATTCCGACTTTTATCACAACATTGGCAATTTGTTGTTGTAGTTGTAAAATAGTGAAATTTTTTGAGTAAAATTATGACTTTTCTCATAATTTTGCCATGTAAAAACTCCGATTATTATTATAATATTGCCAACATTTTAAAGTTTTGTCATCAAATTGTGACTTTTGTCGAGTAAAAGTACGACTCTTTTCATAAAATTGCCAAAAATGTAAGCTTTTTCTTGTAAAATTGCGACTGTTATTGAGTAAAATTCCAACTTTTATCATAACATTGCACAAATGTTCAGTTTGTCTTGTAAAATGTTGACCTGCGTTGAGTAAGATGACGACTTTTATTATAACACTGCCAACATTCTAAATTTTTCTTGTGGAATTGTGACCCTTTTCCTGTGAAATTTCAACTCATTTTTCACAACAAGCTTTTTTATATTTGCATAGTATGTATATATTATTAATGTTGTAAGTACACATCTTTATATGTCTAGAAAAGGGTGGTCCTAAAGAGGTAGGCATTATTTGGAGGTCTCAAGAAGGTAAAAAATACTAGAATGTGTGTGTGTGTGTGTGTGTGTGTGTGTGTGTGTGTGTGTGTGTGTGTGTGTGTGTGTGTGTGTGTGTGTGTGTGTGTGTGTGTGTGTGTGTGTGTGTGTGTGTGTGTGTGTGTGTGTGTGTGTGTGTGTGTGTGTGTGTGTGTGTGTGTGTTCTGGCAATGCTTACTTAATGGGGACATCGCTCTGTTTACACAGTCACCTTTACCGGTCTGACGGTATGGGGACAAAAATACAGGTCCCCTATAGGAAAACCTTTTTTAATGATATTCAGATCCATTCTGAAGATGCCTAAGTGCAGGATTTGCTTTAACATTTAAGTGGTGAAACTTCCTATAAGACAGGGGTGTCCAAAGTGCAGCCCGGGGGCCATTTGCGGCCCGCAGGTCATTTTTTAACGACCCCACGGCACATTTTAAAAATACGATTGAAAAAAATAAAAAACATTAAAAGTGGTATTTAAAGAGCAAACAGGTGAAATGTAACAAGAAAATGTAGCAATGTTTACTCTAATCACACAAAGCTGCCATGCAGGCTGTTTCTTTCTTTAAAAAATAATAATGAATCAAAATCAATGTCAATATGAATTATTGACCTATTCAAGGCTCCAATTACGTCACATTAAAAATATTTTGAGATATTTTTTGGGGAAAATGTTGCATATTTTGTGTTTGCCATGTAAAAAAACGAGCTGTTTTTTTTAAAGAAGGGCCTAAAACGAACAAACAAAAAAAATAAACAACAATAAAACTTATAATTGACAGATAGATCTGAAGTTGATCTCGAGATTATTGTGTTAAAAGTAAACAGTAAAAAAAAAAAAAAAAATTATAATTTATTTTTTAACACTTTAATGAGTAGGACCCTTTTGGATCCCCTACAATTTTAGTGTGATTAGTTTTTAAGTGTCATAGCTCAAAAAATAATAATGAATTAAAATCAATGGTGTTATGAGTTATTGACTTTTTTAAGGCTCCAATTATTATGTAATCTCAAATATCCCACTTAAAAATGTTATTGGGTGAAAATATTGCATATTTTGTGTTTTTTTCATTTAAAAAAAAGGGTTTTCTTTGACAAAAAGAGCATACAATTTAAATCTTTAAAAAATGGTATATTGACAGATAAACCTAATGTTGATCTAGAGATTTAAAAACTTGAATAATAACACAAATAATAATACTGAATAATGACACATTTTTTATATTTTTGGGACCAAAACCCTTTGGGGTCCCCGGGATCGAGCCTGAGTGGAAGCCTAAATGTATATTTTTTATACATATATTGTATTGGTTTTTAAAATAAAAAATACCAAAATGGCCCCTGCTAGCTTTGATTTTTCAATGTGCGGCCCTCAGTGGAAAAAGTTTGGACACCCCTGCTATAAGAGGACAGCTGTAATGCTGTATTCTGTCATGTTTAATTTGAACTTTTTTTGCTTTTTTTAAATGGTCCTCATTAGTCATGTACAAATTTGTGTGAATTATGCAAAATTATTTAGATTTGGTCCCCATGAACCTAATTAACTCTTTTTCCCCAGGGTCCCCAGTAAGAATGATCAGCACATTACTTCATCAATCCAGATGTGTATGAGCTAACTGGGCAGTGGCCATTTCACTTCTTTTTTTTTATGCCTCCACAACCTGTAGAAAGGGTGGTCCCCACAAGTGATGATCAAAAACTTGGTCCCCATTCCAAATGATAACCAGTACGTGTGTGTGTGTGTGCAGAAGGAGTTCCGTATCCCAGCAGATCAGGGCATTGCAGGCCATGTGGCAACCACAGGTCAAACCCTGAATATCAAGGACGCCTACTCCCACCCTCTTTTCTACCGCGGCGTGGATGACAGCACCGGATTCAAGACTCGCAACATCCTCTGCTTCCCCATCAAAGATGAGAACAACGGTAAGATTGATCAATGTAGGGATGGTTTTCAGCTGGCAGATTATTATTTTTTATAATAGAATACAGCACTTTGTTGTCATCAAACATGAGAGAATGACAAAAACATTATGATTTGTACATTTTCAGAATGTGTTTGGTCTATTTTTAAACAAAAAAAAAACAATCTGAAGGTGTCTTTATTTTTACGTTATCATGCCATGATTTTGCCGGTTCGGCTCATTTGGGAATAGATTTTCCTAGGCTAACGTGAGTTTGACACCCCTGGGGCAGAGAGTAGGAAGTACTGAGACCACACACGATCATATTCATACAGCAGCACACATTCCAGGCAGACTAAAATGCACCCATACCAAGACCCAGTAGCCCCAGCGTATAATAATAGTAAACTGAAGTATGAGCAATAATAAAATGGGCTGCTTGCATTGCCAGCGCCCATTCACTTTAAAAAACACTTTAAGACCAATGTCTTGAAAAAATATATCACTCTTGAATCAACAAAGTAGTTAATACTATGATCAATGTTAATTACAAACTAAATGTGGGGTATCAATAATAATGGAAGTATAATTGTTTGTATATAGTATATAACTGGTACAAAGGTTTAACACGTGTACAAGGATATTTCACATGTCTTTACTGTGTATATAATTGAACAGTGTTTATGTTGTGTACAAGGTGTATCTATAATATGTTGTTCAGAGGAAATTTCATAATTTTTGGAAGTTCATCTTGTATTTGACATTGTTTATAAGGTTAGGCGCAATAAGTGTTCAACTTCAGCCTAGCAGTGGTTCTCAACCTGGGTTCGATCGAACCCTAGGGGTTCGGTGAGTCGGCCTCAGGGGTTCGGCGGAGGTCAAAACACACCCGACTCATCGTGTAAATAAAAACTTCTCCCTGTCGGCGTATTACGGATACGACAACAGCAGAAGTCAGACTGATTTGCAGGTGTGTCATTTGTTGTGAGTTTATGCACTGTGTTGGTTTTGTTCTTTGAACAAGGTGATGTTCATGCATGGTTCATTTTGTGCACCAGTAAAAAAACATGGTAACACTTTAGTATGGGGAACATATTCACCATTAATTAGTTGCTTATTAACATGCAAATTAGTAACATATTGGCTCTTAACTAGTTATTATTAAGTACTTATTAATGCCTTATTCGGCATGGCCTTATTATAACCCTATCCCTCTAACCCTAGCCCTAACCCTCTAACCCTTAACCAAATAACTCTAAATTAAGTCTTTGTTACTTAGAATATGTTCCCCTAGTGTCCAAACAACTCTAAATTAAGTCTTTGTTACTTAGAATATGTTCCCCATACTAAAGTGTTACCAAAAACATATAACTTTGTCTTGAATTTTTTTTAAAAACAACATTTTATTTTTCACTAAAGAAGGGTTCGGTGAATGCGCATATGAAACTGGTGGAGTTCGGTACCTCCAACAAAGTTAAGAACCACTGGCCTAAACCCTTTCAGTCTGCAACATTTTCAATTTATGAATGTACAACTGTTTGTTTATGTAAAACTCTTTGTTTATTTTGTTGACCACTGACCGAAGAAATATTAAACTAACTAACTAACTTGCTGCATGCTAACGTTTGCATGCTAGCAGTTTACAAGTGTCGCGTACCAAGTTATATGACTCTGGGGTAAACGGTTGCAAAACTAGCTCAAAAAGTTAGCAAGCTAATTTTAGCAGGCTCGCAAACTAACGTTAGCATGCTATCAGTTAGCATGTGTCACATACCAAGTTATGTGACTGTAAGGTGTATGGCGGTCTAATTAGAGGGAAAAAAACGTATAGTTAGCTAAAAAGGTAGCATGTTTATATTAGTATGCTAGCACACTAATATTAGCATACTAGCAGTTAACAAGTGTCACATACGAAATTAGCTCTAAAAGCTAGCACTTTAATGTTAGCATGCTAGCATGCTAACGTAAACGTGCATACAGATGGCATGTTTCAAATACCAAGTTTTGATCATCTTGACAATGAATTCATTATTATCAATTATCAATATAATGTATGTATTTGCCAAGGGATCACACTCCTCAGCCTACCCGGTCTATTCAGGTGTGCTGGAGAGGAGGCTACGCCCGATAGTCGAACCTCGGATTCAGGAGGAACAGTGTGGTTTTCGTCCTGGTCGTGGAACTGTGGACCAGCTCTATACTCTCGGCAGGGTCCTTGAGGGTGCATGGGAGTTTGCCCAACCAGTCTACATGTGCTTTGTGGACTTGGAGAAGGCATTCGACCGTGTTTTTCAACCCGGGAAGTCCTGTGGGGAGTGCTCAGAGAGTATGGGGGTAACGGACTGTCTGATTTTGGCGGTCCGCTCCCTGTATGATCAGTGCCAGAGTTTGGTCCGCATTGCCGGCAGTAAGTCGGACACGTTTCCAGTGAGGGTTGGACTCCGCCAAGGCTGCTCTTTGTCACCGATTCTGTTCATAACTTTTATGGACAGAATTTCTAGATGCAGTCAGGGCGTTGAGGGTATCTGGTTTGATGGTTGCAGGATTAGGTCTCTGCTTTTTGCAGATGATATGGTCCTGATGGCTTCATCTGGCCAGGATCTTCAGCTCTCACTGGATCGGTTCGCAGCCAAGTGTGAAGCGACTGGGATGGGAATCAGCAGTCCGAGTCCATGGTTCTCGCCCAGGAAAAGGGTGGAGTGCCATCTCCGGGTTGGGGGAGGAGATCTTGCCCCAAGTGGAGGAGTTCAAGTACCTCGGAGTCTTGTTCACGAGTGAGGGAAGAGTGGATCGTAAGATAGACAGGCGGATCGGTGCGGCGTCTTCAGCAATGCGGACGCTGTATCGATCCGTTGTGGTGAAGAAGGAGCTGAGCCGGAAGGCAAAGCTCTCAATTTACCGGTCGATCTACGTTCCCATCTTCACCTATGGTCATGAGTTTTGGGTTATGACCGAAAGGACAAGATCACGGGTACAAGCGGCCGAAATGAGCTTCCTCCACCGGGTGGCGGGTCTCTCCCTTAGAGATAGGGTGAGAAGCTCTGTCTTCCGGGAGGAGCTCAAACTAAAGCCGCTGCTCCTCCACATCGAGAGGAGCCAGATGAGGTGGTTCGGGCATCTGGTCATGATGCAACCCGAACGCCTCCCTAGGGAGGTGTTTAGGGCACGTCCGACCGGTAGGAGGCCACGGGGAAGACCCAGGACACGTTTGGTAGACTATGTCTCCCGACTGGCCTGGGAACTCCTCGGGATCCCCCGGGAGGAGCTAGACGAAGTGGCTGGGGAGAGGGAAGTCTGGGCTTCCCTGCTTAGGCTGCTGCCCCCGCGACCCAACCTCGGATAAGCGGAAGAAGATGGATGGATGGATGGATGTATTTATTTGCAAGAACAAAATCGTTATGAGCAAGAACTTTGTCTTTATTTTTGCAGAGGTGATCGGTGTTGCCGAGTTGGTGAATAAAATGAACGGGCCGTGGTTTAACCGCTTTGATGAGGACCTCGCCACGGCCTTTTCCATCTACTGTGGTATCAGCATTGCCCATGTAAGTCTCTTCCATTTACACTACAGAGGCTCCATACTGGCTTTCTCGCCGATATGCCGATACACTTAATTTTTACCACTATCAACCGATGCCGATATGTGCAGCAAGTCTTCCTTCATACTAATGTAACAAACGAATGAACACATGATACTTTTTTTTTACTACGTTGCCACCGGGTGCATTTTGATAAATGAACACTGTTTGTGCAAATTAGGACATTCTAAGTCACGGAAAAATGTACGACAATTAACTAAAATAACATGTTCTTCTACCAACTCAGTCCTTTGAATAGGTCAGACCTGGGCCAAATACGGCCCGCGGGCCACATGCGGATCATTAAGATTTTCAATCCGGCCCGCGGGGTTTGTTTTCAGAGCAGCCAGCCCCAAACGCGTGTGTTAGAAACAGATGCAGAAGCAAATTTATACAACAAATTTCTGCATTAAATGATAACATATCATATTGTAGGTCAGGGGTCACCAACCTTTTTGAAACCAAGAGCTACTTCTTGGGTACTGATTAATGCGAAGGGCTGCCAGTTTGATACACACTTAAATAAATTGCCAGAAAAAGCCAATTTGCTCAATTTACCTTTAACTCTATGTTATTATTAATAATTAATGATATTTATCTTTGTGGAAACACTGATCATCTTAATGATTTCTCACAATAAATATATATAGAAACAGATAAATATCAATATGCAACACTTTATTTTTATATTTTCTCTAAGTGCACATTTTTCAAATTGAACATTTTCAAATGATCACTTCTAAGACAGTCTTGTGAAATCACAATATCCCATTTTAACTAGCTAGCCACTAAAAATTTTTAACAAATCATGAATTACTTTGCACCATGTTTGTACAAATAATAACTCATGTAAAATACAAAAGTCAGTCAAAGTTGTTAGAATATATAACAAATTGGACCAAGCTATATTTCTAACAAAGACAAATCATTATTTCTTCTAGATTTTCCAGAACAAAAATTTTAAAAGAAATTCAAAAGACTTTGAAATAAGATTTAAATTTGATTCTACAGATTTTCTAGATTTGCCAGAATAATTTTTTTGAATTTTAATCATAATAAGTTTGAAGAAATATTTCACAAATATTCTTTGTCGAAAAAACAGAAGCTAAAATGAAGAATTAAATTAAAATGTATTTATTATTCTTTACAATAGAAAAAATAAATTTACTTGAACATTGATTTAAATTGTCAGGAAAGAAGAGGAAGGAATTTAAAAGGTAAAAATGTATATGTGTTTAAAAATCCTAAAATCATTTTTAAGGTTGTATTTTTTCTCTAAAATTGTCTTTCTGAAAGTTATAAGAAGCAAAGTAAAAAAATAAATACATTTATTTAAACAAGTGAAGACCAAGTCTTTAAAATATTTTCTTGGATTTTCAAATTCTATTTGAGTTTTGTCTCTCTTAGAATTAAAAATGTTGAGCAAAGCGAGACCAGCTTGCTGGTAAATAAATACAATTTAAAAAATAGAGGCAGCTCACTGGTAAGTGCTGCTATTTGAGCTATTTTTAGAACAGGCCAGCGGGCTACTCATCTGGTCCTTACGGGCTACCTGGTGCCCGCGGGCACCGCGTTGGTGACCCCTGTTGTAGGTGCTTATTATTTATTATATATAAATATTTATTATTTTATACATACACATTTATATTCATACTGTATATTGTTCACTGTTAAAAGCGGCCGTCAGAGGGCAACCATAACTGCGATGTGGCCCTCAATGAAAAGGACTGGTCTACATTAGTGTTTTTCAACCTTTTTTGAGCGAGGGCACGTTTTTTTCCATTAAAAAAATACGGAGGCACACCACCAACAGAAAACATTAAAAAATTAAACTCCACCAGGTTGTCGTGCTTTATTTTGAGTTTGTTTTTGTTTTCCTGTGTGTAATGTTTTCGTTCCTGTCTTGCGCTGTTATTCTGGTGGCTCTTCCTGTTTTGTTGGTGCTTCACGCCTTCCTTTGACCTGCTTTTTATTGGCAAACAAGACTATTTAAGTTGTGCGGACCCTTTCCTTCTTTGTGGGGACATTGTTGATTGTCATGTCATGTAGGGATGTACTTTGTGGACGCCGTCTGCTCCACACACTGTAAGTCTTTGCTGTCGTCCAGCATTCTGTTTTTGTTTACTTTGTAGCCGGTTCAGTTTTACTTTCATTTTGCTTAGCCATCCCTATGCTTCATTATAATTATTGATTTGCAAATAATATTTTTGGGGCCAATTAGGTGAAGTTGCATAATTTCCCACGGCACACCAGACAATAACTGATGGCCCACTAGTGTGCCGGGGCACAGTGGTTGAAAAACACTGATCTACATCAACAATATGATTTGCCTGAGCGGCTGGACAGGACAGATTTTTAAAAAATAATAATAAGATTTTTGATTTTCTTGAATCGATTGAGAATCGTTACAAATAAGACTCACGATTGATTCGGAAATAGTTTGGTTTCGTATTTTTGTTCACATTGTTCATGGCTGTAGTTAACGCCCCTGAGAACATGGATATTGTCTGGGAAAATAGGAGCAGCTCAGAGGAAGCAAAATGCTGAGTCAAGGCGGAGGAGAGTCGACAAACGTCTCCAGGGAAATTTGAGAAGTTTCTGCGTACGTCACAGAAGCGAGCAGCTTTTATGTTGGAGTGCAAAGGCTTGGTGGGACTGCCCATTAAGCACAATCTCATGTAGTTGACAAAGATTATCATACCAAGAATGAAAAAATAATGAAAACAAATGTTTTTTTAAGCCGATATCAATACAGATAACTTACTCCTTCCATAGACCGATACTGATAACCGATAACGTATTTACCGTATTTCCAGACCGTATTCAAGCCCCACCCACCAAATTTTAGAAGAAAAAAATATTTTTACATATATTAGCTGCACCGGGCTATAAGCCGCAGATAAATACAGTGTGAAATTAGATATTTGTAAATGTTTTTTTACATACCTTAACGGTTTCCAAACGGTGTCTGTAACACGGCAGTAAAACGGCTGATCAAACGAAACAGAAGTCGTCGTCATGGACCCACTAGCTGCCGAAGCTAGCTCTCCAATCAGTTAAACAGACACAATAAGTCCACTGTGACGTTTTGGTGATTTTATGAAACTGAAACAATACAAAAAGAATGCAATTGTAAGCTAATAATACTAATACAGACACTCGTAAATGTGGTAGCATTTTAGCTAATGCTAATGACGCTAGCTTGATTACATTACGATTGCACGTACAAATATGCAGGTAAAACAGACATCACACGTGAGACGGTTTAGTAAGAATAACAACGATTCCCAGGAATTCCAGGAGGGTGCATGTCTTGCTCACATTTGAGCGCAATCTGGAGCAAACCCGTCTATCCACAGTGCGAAGCCGCTTCTAAGATACTAATCCTTACCACATTATCACTGGAAGACTAGAAGAAAATGAATAGCTAAGCATACAACACACACAGAGCAGAACGACACAAGAAGCTAACTGCTAAAGCTTCGATTTAAAGTAGAGGTGATCGTTCCAGATTTCGATACTATCGATACATCGCATAATATCAGTATGTAAACCAGCGGTGTCACTTATTTTCATTGAGGGCCACATCGCAGTTATGGCTGCCCTCAAAGGGCCGTTTGTAACCGTCAATAATTTATGAATATAATTGTATTGGTATTCAACGCATGATATTATTATACAATTGCCTATGCAATTGATTATTATATTTTTTTACATATACGGTAAAAAAAATAAATTACTCTCCACAATTTCACCGTAAAATTTACATATTACTGCAAACGGAAAAACATTGTTTTTTTATAGGAAAATTCTGGCAACTGAGCTGCGTTTATTACCGTAAAATCTATTTATCTATATATCATTCAGCCTATTCGGGAATCGCAGGCTTTCCCTTGAAAAAATCAAAAAATTCCCAGATTTCCCAGAATTCCAGGTTTTCCGGGACATTTTTACCATTTTAAATTAATTGGCCATTTTTCAAACTTTCACCATTTCCACATTTTTCAACTTATTCAAACCATTACAACTTCAACACATTCCATCATGCTGGAAATTCAAACTAACTTTTTTCCAAGTTCCAAAAAATTCCAGGATTTTCCAGAATTCCTAGTTTTCCAAAGCCCTATTCCCACCCTTTTTTCCGGCGACTACTCCTTCCACATTTTTCAACGCATTGTAACCGTTCTACCGTCGAAATATATTCCTCTTAATAAGAACAAAAATCGAAGTTGTTTTTTGAACTGGAAAAATCCCCGGTTTTCCCGGAATTCCAGGAATTCCATAATACAATTTCTCAATTCAACATGTTACTACTTCAACAAATCTTGACCGATTTGGAAAATCTAAACCATTTCAACTCATTTAGACCATTCAAGTTTTTTACCATTTTCAAAAAAATTCCCGCTTTACCCGAAATTCCCAATTTTGGAGGAAATTCCCATTGAAATGGGACATTCTTCAAAGTTCCACAATTACCAAATTTTTCACCTGATTTAAACTGTTCCAACTTCAAACTGTTCAGTATACTCAGGAATTGCGGACTTTTCCTTGACAAATTCCCAAAATTCTCAGATTTTCCAGAATTCCAGGTTGCCCGTGACATTTTTCCCATTTAAAATGAATTGGCCATTTTTCAAACTTTCACCATTTCCACATTTTTCCACCTATTCAAACCATTCCACCTTCAACACATTCCACCATGCTGGAAATTTAAACTACCCTTTTTCCAAGTTCAAAAAAAATTCCAGGATTTTCCAGAATTCCTGGTTTTCCAAAGCCCTATCCCTTTTTTCTGGCGACTACTCATTCCACATTTTTTCAACGCATTTTAACCGTTCCACCGTCAAAATATTCCTCTTAATTAGGAAAAAAATCAAAGTTGTTTTTTGAACTGGAAAAATCCCCGGTTTTCCCGGAATTCCAGGAATTCCAGGAATTCCGTAATACCGTTTCTCAATTCAACATGTTACTACTTCAACAAATCTCGACCGATTTGAAAAATGTAAACACCAACCATTTCAACTCATTTAGACCATTCAAGTTTTTTAACATTTTCAAAAAAATTCCAAAATTTTGGGGAAATTCCCATTGAAATCAATGGAACATTCTTCAAAGTTCCACAACTCGCACATTTTTCATCTGATTCAAACTGTTCCAACTTCTAAATATTCAGCCTGTTTCGGTATTGTGTGCTCTACTTCGACAATTCGAAAAAAAAAGTTCCAGGATTTCCCATAATTCCTATTTTTTTTCCTTCATTTTCCCCATTCAAAATGAATTGTCCATTTTTCAAACTTCCACAATCCCCACATTTTTCAACCTATTCAAACTATGCCAACATTTACACATTCAATTCATTTAAACACCAAACCCATCCATCCATCCATCCATTTTCTACCGCTTATTCCCTTTGGGGTCGCGCGGGGCGCTGGAGCCTATCTCAGCTACAATCGGGCGGAAGGCGGGGTACACCCTGGACAAGTCGCCACCTCATCGCAGATTTCAACTCATTTAGACCATTCAAGTTTTTTTACCATTTTCAAAAAAAATCCTGCTTTACCCGAAATTCCCAATTTTGGGGGGAAATTCCCATTGAAATGGGACATATTTCAAAGTTCCACAACTCGCACATTTTTCATCTGATTGAAACTGTTCCAACTTCTAAATATTCAGCCTGTTTGGGTATTGTGTGCTCTACTTCGACAATTCGAAAAAAAAAGTTCCAGGATTTCCCATAATTCCTATTTTTTTTCCTTCATTTTCCCCATTCAAAATGAATTGCCCATTTTTCAAACATCCACAATCCCCACATTTTTCAACCTATTCAAACCATGCCAACATTAACACATTCAATTCATTTAAACACCAACCATTTCAACTCATTTAGACCATTCAAGTTTTTTACCATTTTCAAAAAAAATTCCCGCTTTACCCGAAATTCCCAATTTTTGGGGAAATTCCCATTGAAATGGGACATTCTTCAAAGTTCCACAATTACCACATTTTTCATCTGATTCAAACTGTTCCAACTTGAAAATATTCAGCCTGTTCAGGAATTTTGTGCTGTAATTCAACAATTAGTCATTTTGAAGTTCGACTTCAGCATTCCTTCAGGAATTGCTTCATCTAGTTTTTAAATGAACTCTCAAATTGAGTAACTGCAGGTGTTTGATAGTTTTTCCTATAAGATGTTTCATTTGAGCAGCTCGTGTATCATTTAAACACAACCCCTTGCATTATTCATCAATAGTTAGCATGCCGAGGGCTGCCTGAAATAAAAGCTGCATGCAGTATTAGGTTATTTGACTTCAAAATAGGAGAATCTGCATTTTATTGTTATCTACGTCTGTATTGTGTGTATTGTAAGTGTGATTTAAACAAGCCCTACATGAATTGAAACAAAGATTGGGGTTGAGATAGCTCGGACGTCCGTCGATAAATAACATTTGTGGCCGCTGTCCGCTCTGCAATTTTCCGGAGGTATGAGAAAACATTTCACCTCACTTGAAAATCAATATCCCGACAATTGCGGGAAGCCGAAGGCGTTCAGAGATGAGGATCTTTAAAAAGAAGGGAAGAAGTGGAGTCAATGGGTTTAATGCAAACGTCTGTCTTTGGAAAGCGTCAATAAAAGCCTACTGAGTGGTGATGCCGTGTTTGGTTTGTGTCCGCAGTCTTTGCTCTACAAGAGAGTCCACGAAGCTCAGTTCCGGTCCCACCTGGCTAATGAAATGATGAAGTACCACATGAAGGTAAATGGAACACTTATGCACACTCTTTGCTCTAAATCAGAAATGATTCTCAAACTGTCGCTACATCTAGTGGTACTTGGTTAAATATTCGAACTGTGTGGTCAAAAATATTAAAATAAAACCTCTGCCTTGTTTTTAATGGATACTTAGGCCTACGTCGCTACCGTACTTTAGTGTTGGTCATTATGGTGGTACTTGGTGAAAAAAAGTTTGCAGTAAATCATGCCTCGTGTCTGTGCTGCAGGTTTCAGAAGATGAGGTGTCCAAGGTGCTGGTCCTAGAGATCGAGCCCATTAAGAAGCTCCATCCGTGTTTCGCCGAGTTCACCTATCAGCCGCGCTCGCTGGCCGACGAAACCACGCCCATGGTAAGCCGGAGGGGAGGCTGGGGTTAAAGAGGCTCGATGACGAGCACGGCAGAAGAGATGAGCTCGCAGATTCGCGGCTAATGTAGGGATTGATTTTGTGGTGTGTGTCGACAGTGCGTCCTCAGCATGTTTGAAGACATGGGTTTCATCAACATCTACAAGATGGACCGGCAGACTCTCGCCAGGTGTGACGCTCACATATGGACTTCATACACCACATACAGGGCCAGCCTGAGTATAGTCGCTTATTATGTAAATACCATCACATGATTTACATGACAGTAATGCAAGGCGTGTCCAAACTTTTGATTTTTGGATATATTTTTTGTTAATGCTTCGGTACAGGGCAGACTACCGCATTTTTCGGACTATAAGGCGCACTTAAAGGCCTACTGAAACCCACTACTACCGACCACGCAGTCTGATAGTTTATATATCAATGATGAAATCTTAACATTGAAACACATGCCAATACGGCCGGGTTAACTTATAAAGTGCAATTTTAAAATTCCCGCCACACTTCCGGTTGAAAAACTCCTTTGGATATGATTTATGCGCGTGACGTCACAAAATCCACGGAAGTGGTTGGACCCCATCGAACCCGATACAGAAACCTCTTGTTTTCTTCGACAAAATTCCACAGTATTCTGGACATCTGTGTTGGTGAATCTTTTGCAATTTGTTTAATGAACAATGGAGGCTGCAAAGAAGAACGTTGTAGGTGGGATCGATCGGTGTATTAGCGGCTAAGTACAATACTTACAGCAACACAACAAGGACTACTTACTACGCCTAGCTGATGCTTGCCGCCAAACCCACGGATGAAGTCCTTCGTCGCGCCGTTGATCGCTGGAACGCAGGTGAGCACGGCTGTTGATGGGAAGATGAGGGCTGGCTGGCGTAGGTGGAGCGCTAATGTTTTTAGCATAGCTCTGTGAGGTCCCGTTGCTAAGTTGCTAAATTAGCCTTAGCGTCGTTAGCAACAGCATTGTTAAGCCTTACCAGGCTGAGAATTTTTAACCGTGTAGTTACATATCCATGGTTTAATAGTATTGTTGATCTTCTGTCTATCCTTCCAGTCAGGGATTTATTTATTTTGTTTCTATCTGCATTTGAGAACGATGCTATCACGTTAGCTCAGTTGCTAAGTGTGTCACCAATGTATTGTCGTGGAGATAAAAGTCACTTTAAATGTCCATTTCGCGTTCTCGACTCTCATTTTCAAGAGGATGTAGTATCCGAGGTGGTTTAAAATACAAATCCGTGATCCACAATAGAAAAAGGAGAGAGTGTGGAATCCAATGAGCCAGCTTGTACCTAAGTTACGGTCAGAGCGAAAAAAGATACGTCCATCACTGCCTCTCCAGTCCTTCACTGTAACGTTCCTCATCTACGAATCTTTCATCCTCGCTCAAATTAATGGGGTAATCGTCGCTTTGTCGCTCCGAATCTCTCTCGCTCCATTGTAAACAACGGGGAATTGTGAGGAATACTAGCTCCTGTGACGTCACGCTACTTCCGGTACAGGCAAGGCTTTTTTTATCAGCGAGCAAAAGTTGCAAACTTTATCGTCGATTTTCTCTACTAAATCCTTTCAGCAAAAATATGGCAATATCGCGAAATGATCAAGTATGACACACAGAATGGATCTGCTATTCCCGTTTAAATAAAAAAAATTCATTTCAGTAGACCTTTAAAATCCTTTCATTTTCTCACAACTCGACAGTGCGCCTCATAACCCCGTGCGCCTAATGTACGGAATAATTTTGATTGTGCTTACTGACCTCGAAGCTATTTTATTTGGTACATGGCGAAATGATAAGTGTGACCAGTAGATGGCCATCACACATAAGAGATACGTGTCGACTGCAATACGACTCAAGTAAACAACACCAAAATGTTATATGTTCCATTGAAAATATAGAACATTACACACTGGGCTCAAAAATCTATCAAAATGTTTTAGTACGACTTTGCTTGATGGATTGTTCTGTGCTTCAACATACGAGTATTATTATGGTGTGAGTATAAGGTAAGACATACTACCTGGCGTTTTGTTTCGCAATATTATGCAAAAGCAACTTTTCTTACCTGCTGATCTGTATTTGGGATCTGCATGAGTCCTGAAAATTTGCGTGCGTCCGCTTTTGTAGTCTGTCCAGGGAAATATGTCCCTGGACACATGAGGACTTTGAATATGACCAATGTATGATCCTGTAAAGACTTGGTATCTGATTGATACCCAAATTTGCGGTATCATCTAAAACTAATGCAAAGTATCCAAACAACATAAGAATATGTGATTATTACATTTTAACAGAAGTGTAGATAGAACGTGTTAAAAGAGAAATTAAGCAGATATTAACAATAAATGAACAAGTCGATTAACAATTCATTTTCTACCACTTGTCCTTAATAATGTTGACAAAATAATAGAATGGAGAAATGACACAATATGTTACTGCATATGCCAAATTAGGAGTCTTTGTTTGTTTACTTACTACTAAAAGACAAGTTGTCAAGTTGTTCACTATTTTATTTAAGAACAAACTTGCAATAAGGAATATATATTTAATGTACCGTAAGATTTTTTGTTAAAATAAAGCCAATAATGCAATTTTTTATGGTCCCCTTTTTCGTGAAAAGTACCGAAAAGTATTGAAATACATTTTGGTACCAAAATATTGGTATCAGGACAACATATATATATATATATATATATATATATATATATATATATATATATATATATATATATATATATATATATATATATATATATATATATATATATATATATATATATATATATATATATATATATATATATACACACATATATATATATATATAAGTTTGGACACATCTGCCCTACTCTGCACAGCTCAAAAATAAAAGTCCACTGCAGAGGGCGCTGGTTCTCAGGAGGATATATTAACTGTTAGAAAACACACATGTGCTTCTTTCCGCTGACTATACAGTTTATTGATTTCACTCTTTGGTGACTTTCCTTGGTGACAGGTTTTGCCTAATGGTGAAGAAAGGCTACAGGGACCCGCCCTACCACAACTGGATGCACGCATTCTCCGTCTCCCACTTCTGCTACCTGCTCTACAAAAACCTAGGGCTGTCCAACTACCTCGAGTGAGTCTGTAACCAGTAGAGTGGAAAAACAAGTTGCCTCTATATTGAAGTTATTATCACATATATATGATTTATGACATCGACAGACTTCCAAAGTTTGCGAATAAATAGATATGATCAAAATAGTATCAGTCTCACGGAAATTCCCGAGCCATTTTGAAAGATAATGAGGAAGCCACACACGTCATCGCGTGACGTAGAGGTAGGAACCGCAGATCCCTTCCCCATCAACAACAATGCAAATTGTGCCGACTTTGCGAGAGTCAACAACGATTACTTTGGGCAAAATTATGATCCAGAAACGTATATTGTTGATCTTGAAAATAAGGAGTTTTAGAAGCTCTGCTAAACAAATCCAGCTTTAGTGAAACACTATAGCATCATGTAGCAGTATTGCTAAGTGCTAAACAAGGAATACAAACTGCAAACATAATAAAATGATAGCTTACTGTATAATGTCTGCTCTCACTGTGATGACGACTGTTAGGATGTCCATAACTTCCCATTTAGATGAAGAATTATTCACGATGCACACAAAGGGTTAACAAGGAAGTCTCCCTGCAGACACTGTCTTCGGTTGTGTGTGTTTGTCTCCAACTGCGGGAAAAAATGTAATGTCACAGATGAACAAATTCTGGATTTATGGCTAAATCTTCCTAATATCCAGATGAGTGGCATGATTGATCATCTAAAACAGTGGTCCCCAACCTTTTTGTAGCTGCGGACCGGTCAACACTTGAAATTTGGCCCACGGACCGGGGGGGTGTATTTATTTTTATTTTTATTATTTATTTATTTTTCCATAAAGAAATACAATTAGGTGTGCTTACGGACTGTATCCCTGCAGACAGTATTGATCTATATTGATATATAATATATATATTGTGGTTTTTATGTTGATTTAATAAAAAATAAAAAAAATTAAAATTAAAATATATATATATATATATATATATATATTTTTTTTTTTTTTAAATTTCTTTTGCAGCCCGGTACCAATCGGTCCGCGGCCCGGTGGTTGGGGACCACTGATCTAAAAGCTTCGGAAGGCTACTTAGCTGTCTGTATCATTGCCGCTGGGGACGGCGTGGCGCGGTTGGGAACGTGGCCGTGCCAGCAACCTGAGGGTTCCTGGTTCGATCCCCAGCTTCTATCAACCTAGTCACGTCCGTTGTGTCCTTGAGCAAGACACTTCACCCTTGCTCCTGATGGCAGCTTCATCCCTCAGAGTGTGAATGTGTGTGTGAATATATGTGGAAATAGTGTCAAAGCGCTTTGAGTGCCTTGAAGGTAGAAAGGCGCTATACAAGTATAACCCATTTTACCATTTCCCACCGCGCCGCTAAGAAATAGTTTGTTTGCGTTAGCGCTTATAATAACAACATGGCTAATATTTGGTTAATATTCAGGTCACGATATGTGTAGAGAGTATTGTTGGCGAATTTTGGATGGTTATTTAGAGGGTTTTGTGGGCAAAATAGAAAGCCCCCATTGACTACATTGTTAGCTGACTTTTTTATGTATTTATTTATTTACGGCTTAGAATGCACAATAAAGCAAAACGTGTCCATGTCATTGAGATTGTGAATGATAGACAGCACATCTCTGTCTAATTTTCGCGTATTTCCAGTATGACTGATCTGATAACATGGTCAGAGTGCAGAGGCGTTCCCATTGTGACGTAAATCTTCGGAAATAGCGGAATTTTCAGAATGGCGGACTGAATTTTTGGCATTTTGTGACGTTTAAACTGTTTTTCCATACTTTGCGGATTGTAAATACGATTGGATATGGTTTAACGCAGTGTTTTTCAACCTTTTTTGAGCCAGGGCACACTTTTTGCGTTTAAAAAGATCCGGAGGCACACCACCAGCAGAAATCATTAAAAAATGAAACTCAATTGACAGTAAAAAGTAGTTGTCGCAATTGTTGGATATGACTTTAAACCATAACCAAGCATGCATCACTATAGCTCTTGTCTCAAAGTAGGTGTACTGTCACCACCTGTCACATCACGGCGTGACTTATTTTGAGTTTTTTGCTGTTTTTAATTCTTGTCTTGCGCTCCCATTTTGGTGGCTTTTTCTCTTTTTTTAGTATTTTCTTGTAGCAGTTTCATGTCTTCCTTTGAGCGATATTTCCCGCATCTACTTTGTTTTTAGCAATCAAGAATCTTTGTGGGTACGTTGTTGATTGTCATGTCATGTTCGGATGTACATTGTGGACGCTGTCTTTGCTCCACCGCAAGTCTTTGCTGTCGTCCAGCGTTCTGTTTTCGTTTACATTGTAGCCAGTTCAGTTTTAGTTTTGTTCTGCATAGCCTTCCCTAAGCTTCAATGCCTTTTCTTAGGGGCACTCGCCTTTTGTTTTTTTTTTGGTTTAAGCATTAGGTACCTTTTTACCTGCGCGCTGCCTCCCGCTGTTCCCGACATCTACAAAGCAATTAGCTACCAGCTGCCACCTACTGATATGGACGAGTATTACACGGTTACTCTGCCGAGGTCTAGACAGCACCGACACTCAACAATAACACATAATTAGTAGACTATAATTACTGGTTTGCAAAAAATATTTTTAACCCAAATAGGTGAAATTAGATAATCACAGTGGTTAAAAAACACTGGTTTAACGGATACAATGAAACACAATTAAGAATATAAAGACAACTTGTTTTTCCACTCTACTGGTACTTTTAATACCTTGACAACAATGGCGTATTCCTGCGTTGCTAATGACCTCATTTCCCCTGCTCTCTTGAAGGGACATAGAGATTTTAGCTCTCTTCGTGTCCTGCCTGTGCCATGACCTGGACCACCGTGGCACCAACAACTCTTTCCAAGTGGCCTCGGTGAGAGCTTTCGGAGTATTATGTCGGGTAGAGCGAGGAATGAGGCATGTAGTGCGGTGGGATTGTGTCTCGCCTCCACGGGACACAGAACGCCATTGTGATTGGAAGAATGTTTGTCTGTTACGCTCTCGTCATGCACGAGCCTCCAGCGTGGCTTTGCTATTTCGAGAGTCGTCCTAAAAGAGGCACGAGAAGTTCAATGAAAGACGCGGGCTTTTTGTGTGTGTGTGTGTGTGTGTGTGTGTGTGTGTGTGTGTGTGTGTGTGTGTGTGTGTTGGGGGAGGGGGATTGGGGGTCTTGCTGCTTTTTTTTAATCAATGCAACGTGTGTGATGACGGGATGGTGTTTCATTTGTTGACTGCCTCTGTTTTCAGCAATCTGTGCTGGCTGCTCTCTACAGCTCAGAGGGATCCGTGATGGAGGTAAATGCGCAGATAGTTAGCAATTTTGTGCAGAATTACAATTGGATGCCACATAAATTTGTCTTGAGGTGGCAAACGATCGCAATTCAAATTGGAACTGAAGGAAGTAGAATTGATATTCAGTGAAATTCAATGTTGATTATGTTGGTATATTATAGAATCAGGCTTTACAGTATATTACTGATGTTACTATGAACTACAGGTGCACATTACATTTTAAACTAGAAAAGCCCTCGTCAGGCCCTACATCCCAATAATAAATAAAAAAAGTATTAAATCCAAAATATGATCTAGATCAGTGGTCCCCAACCACCGGTCCGGGCCGCAGAGAAACATGAAATAATTTATAAACGACTGAAATTTCTCCTACTTAACTTTGGCCTGTCTCACTAGACACACCAACAAGCCTGTTTATAAATGTTCATTAAAACTCCTCATAGGAAGTTGTTATAACTTTGTGACATGCACATTAATGAACATATGATGAGCACATTAATGAGCATCTCATTGCAAAGAAACACTCATTTCAGCGTCATAGTCAGTTGTATTTTTCATGCACTTATTTTTTGCTGTATTTATCTGGCACACGCGGAAAGCCGCTCCCTGAAAATAAGGCCTACATTAAACCGGTCCGTGGTGCAAAAAAGGTTTAAGTGTGATCCAGATCACACTTAAAATGTAATTATGTGTTTCTTATCCAATTTCTGACATTTCCTGAATGTATAATCAAAAATGTGCCAATAACTTTTTGAGCTTTAGCGGAATTTCATGAACTGAGTGAACCCTCTTGTCAGTCATCCACCCTTTTTTGCCTCTGTGAGTGAAGGCGAGGCCACACACAGAATTTGAAGCTTGTAACGTCATCGTAAATTACCGTAGTAAAAATTAACCGGATCGAGCCCAAAATTGTATTACCTGTTCGTCATCCCATTTCTGACATTTCCTATAAAATGTCATCAAAATGTGTCCATACATTTTTGAGCAATCTATAGCGAAATTCAAGAAACTGAGTGAACCTTCTTGTCAGTTATCTGCCCTTTTTTGCCTTTGTGAGTGAAGGCGAGGCCACAAGCATACACAAACAGAATTTGAGGCTTGTAACGTAATCGTAAATTACCGTAGTAAAAATTTGCTGAATCGAGCCCAAAATTCTCATCCCATTTCTGACATTTGCTATAAAAAATTGTCAAAATGTGTCCATAACTTTTTGAGCAATCTATAGCGAACTTCAAGACAAAGTGAACCCTCTTGTCAGTCATCCATCCTTACCGTAGTAAAAATGATCTGAATCGAGCCCAAAATTGTTATTACCTGTTTGTCATCCCATTTCTGACATTTCCTAAAAAAAATGTCTTAAAAATGTGTCCATAACTTTTTGAGCAATCTATAGTGAAATTCAGGAAATTGAGTGAACCCTCTTGTCAGTCATCCACTTTCATTGTCTGTATGGGTGGAGGTGGGGACACAGGCATACTACACACACAGAAGTTTAAGCTCATAGGGCAGAGGTGTCACCCTTAAAATGTAATCACGTTTTTCTTATCCGATTTCTGACATTTCCTGAATGTATAATCAAAAATGTGCCAGTAAGTTTTTGAGCTTTAGCGGAATTAAATGAACTGAGTGAACCCTCTTGTCAGTCATCCGCCCTTTTTTGCCTCTGTGAGTCAAGGCGAGGCCACACACAGAATTTGAAGCTTGTAACGTCATCGTAAATTACCGTAGTAAAAATTAACCGGATCGAGCCCAAAATTGTATTACCTGTTCGTCATCCCATTTCTGACATTTCCTAAAAAATGGCATCAAAATGTGTCCATAAGTTTTTGAGCAATCTATAGCGAAATTCAAGAAACTGAGTGAACCTTCTTGTCAGTTATCCGCCCTTTTTTGCCTTTGTGAGTGAAGGCGAGGCCACAAGCATACACAAACAGAATTTGAGGCTTGTAACGTGATCGTAAATTACCGTAGTAAAAATTTTCTGAATGGAGCCCAAAGTTGTCATCCCATTTCTGACATTTCCTATAAAAAATTGTCAAAATGTGTCCATAACTTTTTTAGCAATCTATAGCGAACTTCAAGACTGAGTGAACCCTCTTGTCAGTCATCCATCCTTACCGTAGTAAAAATGATCTGAATCGAGCCCAAAATTATTACCTGTTTGTCATCCCATTTCTGACATTTCCTAAAAAAAATGTCTTAAAAATGTGTCCATAACTTTTTGAACAATCTATAGTGAAATTCAGGAAATTGAGTGAACCCTCTTGTCAGTCATCCACTTTCATTGTCTGTATGGGTGGAGGTGGGGACACAGGCATACTACACACACAGAAGTTTAAGCTCATAGGGCAGAGGTGTCACCCTTAAAATGTAATCACGTTTTTCTTATCCGATTTCTGACATTTCCTGAATGTATAATCAAAAATGTGCCAATAATTTTTTGAGCTTTAGCGGAATTAAATGAACTGAGTGAACCCTCTTGTCAGTCATCCACCCTTTTTTGCCTCTGTGAGTGAAGGCGAGGCCACACACAGAATTTGAAGCGTGTAACGTCATCGTAAATTACCGTAGTAAAAATTATCTGGATCGAGCCCAAAATTGTATTACCTGTTCGTCATCCCATTTCTGACATTTCCTAAAAAATGGCATCAAAGTGTGTCCATAAGTTTTTGAGCAATCTATAGCGAAATTCAAGAAACTGAGTGAACCTTCTTGTCAGTTATCCGCCCTTTTTTGCCTTTGTGGGTGAAGGCAAAGCCACAAGCATACACAAACAGAATTTGAAGCTTGTAACGTAATCGTAAATTACCGTAGTAAAAATTTTCTGAATCGAGCCCAAAGTTGTCATCCCATTTCTGACATTTCCTGTAAAAAATTGTCAAAATGTGTCCATAACTTTTTGAGCAATCTATAGCGAACTTCAAGACTGAGTGAACCCTCTTGTCAGTCATCCATCCTTACCGTAGTAAAAATGATCTGAATCGAGCCCAAAATTATTACCTGTTCGTCATCCCATTTCTGACATTTCCTAAAAAAAATGTCTTAAAAATGTGTCCATAACTTTTTGAACAATCTATAGCGAAATTCAAGAAACTGAGTGAACCCTCTTGTCAGTCATCCACTTTCATTGTCTGTATGGGTGGAGGTGGGGACACAGGCATACTAAACACACAGAAGTCTAAGCTCAGTTTCTTATCCAATTTCTGACATTTCCTGAATGTATAATCAAAATATGCCAGTAACTTTTCGAGCTTTAGCGGAATTAAATGATCTGAGTGAACCCTCTTGTCAGTCATCCACCCTTTTTTGCCCTTGTGGGTGAAGGTGAGGCCACGAGCATACACACACAGAATTTGAAGATTGTAACGGAATCGTAAATTACCGTAGTAAACGTTATCTGGATCGAGCCCAAAATTGTTATTGACTGTTTGTCATCCCATTTCTGACATTTCCTAAAAAATGTCATCAAATTGTGTCCATAACTTTTTAAGCAATCTATAACGGAATTCAAGTCAGTCATCCACTCTCATTGTCTCTATGGGTGGAGGCGGGGAGACAGGCATACACACATAGAAGTTCAAAATGTACCCATAACTTTTTGAGCTATCTATAGCGGAATGATATCAACTGAGCGAACCCTCTTTTCAGTCATCCACTCTCCTAGTCTCCGCGGTTGGAGGCGGGGCCTAGAAGCATACGTACAAACAGAAGTTTGAAGCTCGTAACATAATCGTAACGTAGCTTAATGATCCGGATCAGACCCAAAATGTAATTCCTGAAAGTTTTATCGGAATGTGCCCGTAACTTTTTGAGCTATCGATAGCAAAATGGAAGGAACTAAGTGAACCCTCTTGTCAGTCATCGACTCGCTTTGTCTCTGTGGGTGGAGGCGGGATAATTGGAAACTACCACACAAAAAAAACTATCCGGATCTGACCCAAAATGTAATCACTTGTTCCTTATTCCATTTCTGACATTTCCTGGAGTTGAATCAAAATCTGCCCATCATTTTTTTGGAACAAAAACAGATTGCATAACCTCCCGGTAATTACTGCAAATGTTTTTAACTGACAAAAAGAATAAAAGCATCTTCCATAAAACTGATCATTGGGTGAAGGCGTTCATCCAAATGTTATTCCGCTCCATTTTTCATCTATTTATTCTTCTTCTTCTTCTTCGGTGGTCCATTACTCTGATTGACACCGTTCAAACGTCAAAACGTTCAGCGCATTCAGGACATGTGTGCTCTTTCATCAAACCTTCCCTAAAATTACCATATTTACTGTCATTCATTATTTTCCAGTAATTTCACCCTTTTTATTCTATCTGCTTCTTCTTGCACGTCCTTCATCCAATTTTAACCGTTCCCACAAGTCAAATGTTTGTCTTAGTCTAAGCTATCCGTCTATCAAAACCGACAACATTCCCAGCTTTTCCTTCAGCGGTGATTTTTCAAATCATTGGACAATACAATTGGTAGTCAGCCCACCACTCTCACTTACATTTGCCTTTTTTACCTCCCTGAAAATAACCTTGAACGCAAGTAAATGTTCAACACTATCGGAAAATATGTTTGTTGTGGTAAACAAACATTTATTGAGTCTGAGATTAGGCCAAATGCAATACCTTGGCCGAAATGCATTCTGGGTAATGATATCATTTGACCTGTTGCAGTTTTTTTTTTGATTGATTGAGACTTTTATTAGTAGATTGCACAGTACAGTACATATTCCGTACAATTGACCACTAAATGGTAACACCCCAATTAGTTTTTCAACTTGTTTAAGTCGGGGTCCACTTACTTGGGTACTCCGTGGCTGCATTCTCTATATTTCAGTAGTTAATTTTATGATTTTCACATGTTTTCGTTTGGTAAGATTTTATAGTCTCCTTAGACCTATTATGTTTAAGTAGATTGAATTTGCACCTATATATAATACCACAGTAATAGCTTTGTATAGCAATTTGAGAGTATTGATGGTACCTATTGATCATTAATGGTTTAGCCACAAAATAACATGTGGTACAACCTACGTCTGGAGACTACTATATGATTATTACAAGCAATGGTATATAGCCAGGGATGTTTATAGTAAACAAGTAATTGTTTCATAGAATTAGGTAACATATTTCATTGTAATAAAAACTTTGCTTTATCCCCAAAATTAACTGAAAACATAGTACTGTTGCAGCATTGAATTCTGGGTAGACACGTGTTATCTTCAATGGTTGAATAGCTCCCTTTAACAATCAAATTTGATAATAATTTTGGGAAACTGATTGATTGATTGATTGAAACTTTTATTAGTAGATTGCACAGTACAGTACATATTCCGTACAATTGACCACTAAATGGTAACACCCGAATAAGTTTTTCAACTTGTTTAAGTCGGGGTCCACGTTAATCAATTCATGGTAAACTAAGCTGTTTGGTCCAAGCAGATAACACCCATATATCATTATTACCCATCTGAGTAATTTTGGTTCGAATCCTGGAATCGACCAGAAGAACAAATCTTTGTTTCTGTCAATTTTACATCTTTGAGTAAAATAATGTATTTATTATTATTATACTTTTAGAGAGTAGTGTGCACAACAAGGAGAGCGAGTTCTTGGTTTCTTATGTAGGTTTATTGTTAGGCAGTTTCATTAACGTCCTCCCAGCGCGGTACCAACACACAACAACAGCAGTCACGTTTAGTCTACCGTAAAGTAGTTCGTCTGCAGTAAACAGCAATGTTGTGACACTCTTAAACAGGACAATACTGCCATCTATTGGATAGCCTGCAGAACACTGAAATTCAAGTATTTTATTTATATGTATAATAAAAAATTTAAAAAAAAAAAATATATATATATATATATATATATATATATATATATATATATATATATATATATAGCTAGAATTCACTTAAAGTCAAATATTTCATACATATATATATATATATATATATATATATATATATATATATATATATATATATATATATATATATATATATATATATATTATATATATATATGAAATACTTGATTTGGTGAATTCTAGCTGTAAATATACTCTCTTCTTAACCACGCCCTTAGCCACGCCCCAACCACGCTCCCCACCCCAAACACCCCCCCCCCCCCCCCCCCACCTCCTGATATCCTGATACACCTAACTGTTTCTACCATTCATTCTACATTCCACTGGCATTTCAGTTGAGTTTCAGCTCTTCCAATTTTCAAAGCATTCGTACTGTTTATTCAAACTTTTTTCTAAATTATTTCTAGAGTCCTTCAGCTTTTAAATTTCATATTTAGCAATGATTGGGGCGTTCACATTTTATTCCTGCTGGAATTGCATAAACTCCAGAATACGTTAAATGTATTCAAGTATTAATAATACAATAAGAAGTTGGGTTTAATCTTAGTGTGTGTAAAGTGTTTTTAATATTAACATTTTGTTGAAGGTGACCAATGCTTCATTTTACTTGGCTTTAAGGAATGTCTGAATTGCAATGAATGAAATTTCTTTCCCTGTTTGAAATTCCAAATTCAGAACTTTGCCCAAGCCTGTTAGTTCACAGTGTGAGTTGCATGTTTTATTATTGTTTTACTGTTAACTACAGCTACTTGTGCTTTGTCGTTTTGCACTAATATGATTATAAAAAAAATTAATGTATGGTATTTAATATATTTAAAAATCATTCTTATTTAAGTTTTTGATTACTGGAAATAATTGAAATCCCTAACAAATCTGGAGTGTACTGTGTTCGGATTGTAGGTACAGCGGCTTATTGTGTACAATTTACGACAAAAAAAATAAGCCTAAATTTTCTGCAGCGTTGGTTATGCTGTGTTTATATTTATTTCTATTTCTATTGCACCACGACTCAGCAGTTTCGTAATCATACTCTGCCTATTTCAGAGACATCATTTTGCTCAGGCCATCGCCATTTTGAACACTCAAGGCTGCAACATTTTTGAGAAGTTCTCCAGAAAGGTTACATATATTTATGAAATATTTACATTAATATACTTGGCCCTTGCCACTTGTTTTAAACGTATTTGTCGTATTCTGCTGCCTTTAGGATTACCAGCGCATGCTAGATTTGATGAGGGACATCATTCTGGCTACAGACCTGGCTCACCACCTTCGCATATTCAAGGACTTGCAAAAGATGTCTGATGGTGAGTATCAGACCAAAGACATCGTATATATCATATTATATATATATATATATATATATATATATATATATATATATATATATATATATATATATATATATATATATATATATATATATATATATATATATATATATATATATATATATATATATATATATATATATATATATGTGTATATATATATATATATATATATATATATATATGTATATATGTATATATATATATATATATATATATATATATATATATATATATATATATATATATATATATATATATATATATATATATATATATATACATATATATATGTGTATATATATATATACATATATATATGTATATATATATATGTATATATATATATATATGTATATACATATGTATATATATATATGTATATATATATATGTATATATATATATTTATGTATATATATGTATATATGTATATATATATATACGTATATATATGTATATATATATATATATATACTGTATATATAAATGTATTTTTTTTATATACATATATGTAAATATGTATATGTATATATATAAATATAAATATGTGTATATATATATATGTATATGTATATATATATATATATATATATATATATATATATATATATGTGTATATATATATATGTATATACATGTATATATGTATTTGTATATATATATATGTGTATGTATAAGCATGTATATATAGATATATATATATATATGTGTATGTATATGTATGTATATATATGTATATGTATATATATGTATATGTATATATATATGTATATGTATGTATACTGTATATGTATATGTATATATGTATGTATATACATGTATGTATATATGTATATGTATGTATATATGTATATATACAGTATATGTATATATGTGTATATACATGTGTATATATGTATACATGTATATATATGGATATGTATACATGTATACTGTATATATATATATATATATATATATATATATATATATATATATATATATACATTTATGTGTATATATATATATACATATAAATACATTTATGTATTTATATACAGTATGTATATGTGTATGTATATATATATATATATATATATATATATATATATATATATATATATATATATATATATATATATATATATATATATATATATTTATATATGGCTGTCAAATGATTAAAATATTTAATCGCGATATCACATCTTGTTCAAAGTCAACTCAAAATAAATCGCGATTAATCGCAGATTGATATAAATAAATAAGTAAATGATAAATGGGTTGTACTTGTATAGCGCTTTTCTACCTTCAAGGTAATCAAAGCGCTTTGACAGTATTTCCACATTCACCCATTCACACACACATTCACACACTGATGGAGGGAGCTGCCATGCAAGGCGCTAACCAGCAGCCATCAGGAGCAAGGGTGAAGTGTCTTGCCCAAGGACACAACGGACGTGACTAGGATGGTAGAAGGTGGGGATTGAACCCCAGTAACCCTCCGATTGCCGGCCCGGCCAGTCTACCAACTTCGCCACGCCGCCATATAATTTTTCATTGTTAGTAAGTGGGCCCTAGACAGATAATTTTCAAGTTTTAACACCATGAACGGAAAAATGTATTTGCTTCAATTAAATGTTTTTGAAACATTATGGTTTTTTAAACAGTTCATCACAAAAAGGACAAACACCATTTAATGTCAATTTTTAAAAAAAGACCTGCAGTGCGTTGGTGTCTTGCCAGATTTTGTATTTTGTAGAAATACAGAATTTATATTCCTGCTTTAAGAGCACTTGCATTCAGAGTTGGTGCTGCACTTCCATGTTTGGATACCAGTTTCACGCATTGAACCACTGAAATTGGCACGTTGTGTAAATCGTAAATAAAAACAGAATACAATAATTTACAAATTATTTTTTTACTCAAGTGAATGGACTGCAAAGACAAGATATTTAATGTTCAAACTGGAAAACATTGTTACTTTTTGCAAATATTAGCTCAATTTGATGCCTGCAACATGTTTCAAAAAAGCTGGCACAAGTGTCAAAAAAGACTGAGAAAGTTGAGGAATGCTCATCAAACACTTATTTGGAACATTCCACAGGTGAACAGGCTAATTGGGAACAGGTGGGTGCCATGATTGGGTATAAAAGCAGCTTCCATGATATGCTCAGTCATTCACAAACAAGGATGGGGCGAGGGTCACCACTTTGTCAACAAATGCCTGAGCAAATTGTAGAACAGTTTAAGAACAACATTTCTCAACCAGCTATTGCAAGGAATTTAGTGATTTCACCATCTGCGGTCCGTAATATCGTCAAAAGGTTCAGAGAATCTGGAGAAATCACCGCACTTATTCGATGATATTACGGATCTTGGATCCCTCAGGCGGTACTGTATCAAAAAGCGACATCAGTGTGTAAAAGATATCACCACATGAGCTCAGGAACACTTCAGTAAACCACTGTCAGTAATTACAGTTGGTCGCTACATCTGTAAGTGTAAGTTAAAACTCTACCATGCAAAGCCAAAGCCATTTATCAACAACACCCAGAAAGGTCGCAGGCTTCGCTGGGCCAGAGCTCATCTAATATGCACTAATACAAAGTGGAAAAGTGTTCTTTGGTCTGACGAGTCCACATTTCAAATTGTTTTTGGAAACTGTGGACGTTGTGTCCTCCGGACCAAAGAGGAAAAGAACCATCCGGATTGTTATAGGCGCAAAGTTGAAAAGCCAGCATCTGTGATGGTATGGGGGTGTATTAGTGCCCAAGGCATGGGTAACTCACACATCTGTGAAGGCACCATTAATGCTGAAAAGTACATACAGGTTTTGGAGCAACATATGTTATCATGGACGCCCCTGCTTATTTCAGCAAGACAATGCCAAGCCACGTGTTACAACAGCGTGGCTTCATAGTAAAAAAGTGCAGGTACTAGACTGGCCTGCCTGTAGTCTAGACCTGTCCCCCATTGAAAATGTGTGGCGCATTATGAAGCCTAAAAAACCACAACGGAGACCCCCGGACTGTTGAACAACTTAAGCTGTACATCAAGCAAGAATGAGAAAGAATTCCACCTGAAAAGCTTCAAAAATTGTTCCCAAACGTTTACTGAGTGTTGTTAAAAGGAAAGGCCATGTAACACAGTGGTAAAAATGCCCCTGTGCCAACTTTTTTGCAATGTGTTTAATTCAATTCTAAGGTAATGATTATTTGCACAAAAAAAAAAAAACGTTTCTCAGTTCGAACATTAAATATCTTGTCTTTGCAGTCCATTCAATTGAATATAAGTTGAAAAGGATTTGCAAATCATTGTATTCCGTTTTTATTTACAAATTACACAACGTGCCAACTTCACTGGCTTTGGGTTTTTGTAAAAGGTCAAACAGGAAAATGAAATACAAAATAAGAGTGCGAAACAGGAAATGACGGCGGAAACAAAAGTGCACCCTGTCATTCGGAACGTGACAATCATCACTCAGGGACGTGGAGGCAATATGAAGTGAAAAGCAGTCACTATTCATAACAAGTTTGTACTTAGAGGTGAAAACTTTAAGTAGTTTTACATAAAATAATTGTCTTCTTTCCTCCTGAGCGCTGGCGTGTGACGAGCGCATGCCAGCAATTATAATCCCGCAGACCCAACGTCTCCTCTGTGGAGCCAATTTTGGGCTGGTCAAGCAGTCCAAGGACACTGGAAACCTTGACGGAGGAGCGCCTGTCAATCACGGACAGGATGTCGAGTCGTGCGATTTCCCCGTGCTTCTTTTTCCGATTCCTCGTAATGCACGCCACGCTCGGTTAATCCGGCGCGCTCCTGCAAAGCGTTCCCCGCTGTGTGCGGAATCGGCAATCATAGCAATTATAATGTCGTATTTCACACGCACTTATGGTTGTGTGCTTCAGACGGATACGACCCAAAAAGCGAAACCCACCGCTCCATGCTGCTGTGCCTGCTGATGACATCATGTGACCTGTCAGACCAAACCAAGGGCTGGAAGACCACTCGCAAGATTGCGGTCAGTTCTCAGCATGATATTATGATAGTGTTTGTGGTGCTCCCAGCGTACATACATGCACATAAATGACTGACATCAGGGCCCCGGACTGACAAATCATAGGATGCGGGGGCCATTTTGGTAGATTTCACCTTCAAAACCAGTACAATATATAGGTTTTTTTCAAAGAAAATTCAATTTCAGCAGAAATTTTGTTTGTCTACTGCCGTGTTTTTCAACCAACTACACCTAATTGGTCCAAAAAATATTTATTTTATATTATATATATTTATAATAATGTGCCGTTGTCTAGTGCAGTGTTTTTCAACCTTTTTTGGTATGTAAAAGGTATGTAACGCTTAAACTACGGATGTCCGATAATGCCTTTTTTGCCGATATCCGATATTCCAATATTGTCCAACTCTTAATTATCGATACCGATATCAACCGATACCCATATATACAGTCGTGGAATCAACACATTATTATGCCTAATTTGGACAACCAGGTATGGTGAAGATAAGGTCCTTTTTTAAAAAAATTATAAAGTCAAATAAGATAAATAAATTTCAAAAATTTTCTTAAATAAAAAAGAAAGTAAAACAATAGAAAAACAGTTACATTGAAACTAGTAATTAATGAAAATGAGTCAAATTAACTGTTAAAGGTTAGTACTATTTGTGGACCAGCAGCATGCACAATCATGTGTGCTTACGGACTGTATCCCTTGCAGACTGTATTGATATATATTGATAACCTGAGCATGCATCAAGTACCAAAATATGCCTGAGGTGTATACCTATAAAATTGGCTTAAAAAATAAACTAATTGCGGTTAGCATTAGTGAAATACCAAAATATAGGCTGCTAAATATGACTGAGGTGTATACCTACAAAATAAAAAAAAGCTATCACGCCAACAGCACTATGCTAACAATAGTACGCTTGCAGTAAGCATCTATGAAATAACAAAATATAAACTGCCAAATACCTTCTGAATTAGCTAAAACAAAGAGCATGCTAATGTTAGCGTGCTAAAATGCTAATAAATTATAAATATAAATACTGTAAATAATAAATTATAACAAATATTTCTAAAATACATTTTTTACACACTTCATTTTTAAACATGCTAATTTTGCTCACCAATGTACTTTTCAATTGAAAAAATAAGCTAGCATACTAGTGTTAGCATGCTAACATGACAAAATATTTAACATACCAAGTTATATGACTCTAAAGGGGATTTAGAGAAAAAAAAGTGTAAAATTAGCTAAAAAAGTTAGTACTTTAATGTTAGCATGCTAACATTAGCATGCTAGCAATTATCAAGTGTTACATACCAAGTTATATGACTGTCGGGTAAACGGTTGCAAAATTAGCTCAAAAAGCTAGCACTTTAATGTTAGCATGCTAGCATGCTAACGTACACATGCTAACAGTTAGCATGTGTCACATACCAAGTTGTATGAGTGTTAGGTGCATGCCCGCGGAATTCGAGAAAAAAGTGTAACATTACACAGTTTGAACAGGACAGTAAAACACTGTGATCCTTTGGCGTACCACTAGATGGAGCCCACGTACCAAAGTTGAAGAATCACACACCATGAATCTCACATGAATGACCAATAAGTCATGTTGCTCTCCGTGTTTTCTACAGGAGCTTATCTACAAAGAGTTCTTCTCTCAAGGAGACCTGGTACGTGTTTATTTGTTCAATAACACAAAATTCTATTTAAATATTGAGCAAGTATTGAGGACCTGGCAGTTCTCACTCATGTTCCTGTCGCACGTGCAGGAAAAAGCCATGGGCAACAGACCCAGCGAGATGATGGACCGAGAAAAAGCCTACATCCCGGAACTGCAGATCAGCTTCATGGAGCACATCGCCATGCCCATTTACAAGTACGTAACCTCATGTGTTTTAATTTCCAAATATCACACTAATTGTATGTCAACAACAGACAAATACATACAAAAATAGGGTAGAGTTCTTATCAAATGTCTCCATAAGAAACAATGTAAACATGAATAATGGCTTCCGGCCTCGACAAAAGTCCGTATTTTAGTGTCAGGTTCAAACACTGATGACATCTATTAAACAAGACAAGAAGCATGGAATTAAACAGAGACAGAATTAATTTTGGCTCAATGAGGAGAAACGTGTAAACACTGTACCCTTTCACAGTGTCTCAACACGCTCTGACGAAAGACTGTACGCCTCCTCTTTTATTTGGACATTCCCTGATAACATGGCAACAGCTGTTTCTAAGGGAGGGGGGTTGTAAACAGCCATCGCCTTTGATTAACAAACAGTTCAAAGAAAAGGTCGGAAAACAGTTCAAAGAAAAGGTCGCCTGGAGGTGAGTCTGGTCCTGCTTTCTCTCCGCTTTGTAGTTCTCGGGTCAAGACAAAATCAAAGAAACAGTACACCTTCATGTTGCTTCCCATCCTACACAGTGGAGTTTTACAAGCCTTCTTCTTGGTAGGATCAAAGACAGCTTTTGTCCTCTCACCGGGAACTCATTGAAACGCAAAGTTTTGTGATAACTTAAGATACAATTATTCTGACATTTAGTGAAGGTTTGCATACTTTGAACAAGCAAACGGATCTATCTCGCCATTAAAGAGACAAAACGACAACATGTGTGCGCACACACAAAGAAGTCCTTTTGGTGCCCTCACAAACGATCAGAAATCCCCCAAAACCTTAACTTTAACAACCATATGTGATCAAGGGTGATGGGTCAAATGCAGATGATAATTTCACCACACCTAGTGTGTGTGACAATCATTGGTACTATAACTTTAACTTTTTTAACATTAATAATGTCAGGTTCAAACACAGATTACATCTATTAAACAAGACAAGAAGCAAGGAATTAAACAGTGACAGAATTAAATTTGGCTCAATGAGGAGAAACGTGTACACCTGTACCCTTGTAAGTGTCACCATGCTCTGACGAAAGATTGTACGCCTCCTCTTTTATTTGGACTTTCACTGATTACATGGCAACAGCTGTTTCTAAGGGAGGGGGGGTCGTAAACAGCCATCGCCTTTGATTACAAACAGTTCAAAGAAAAGGTCGCCTGGAGGGGAGTCTGGTCCTGCTTCCTCTCCGCTTTGTAGTTCTCGGGTCAAGACAAAATCTTTCTGTGGATTACAATACTTTAAAGAAACAGAACACCTTCATGTAGCTTCCCATCCTACACAGTGGAGTTTTGCAAGCCTTCTTCTTGGTAGGATCAAAGACAGCTTTTGTCCTCTCACAGGGCGAGCTGAACTCAATGTAACACAAAGTTTTGTGATAACTTAGATACAATTATTCTGACAAATAAACATTTAAAAAAAAAAGTAAAACCCACTTGTGTTGACATCGGCTGACGAGAAATATTACAACTGAGTACCGCTGCCCACAGCTGAGAAACAGATATTGTTGGCGGCCCATTATGGTTAAGAAACGCTGTATTAGCCCATCTCAGGCAACTTTATTTCCTTTTTGTACAAGGTTATATATAATGACAAACAGGACAAGAAGTAACAGTGTTTACATTAGAATTAGCAGACACCAAATTTAGAGAAAGAAATTTGTCTGGGGGCCAGTATATCTATTTTAGGAACACTAATACAAAACCTCACAATAATTTCTGAATGCTAAAAACATTCTGACAGACCGCCTTAAAAAACGGAATGGAATTTTAATTTTTTTTACTGAATGAGACACCCAGAATGTACAATACATGAAAATAAAGAATGCGGGATTTACAATATTAACTATGAACGATAAAACACTGAATATTGACAACATATGAACGTCACATGTTGACACTGAGCACATAGCAGTGAGTCAACATTTTAAAAAAAACAAAAAAAAACATTGAAAGATAATTTAAGTAACAGGTTGTGCTGAGATTGCAACGCCCACATTCCTGCAGAGGACGTGGGGGGATGCAACTTCCTGTGGACCATGTGACTGGTGAAATATTCCACAATTTTCATAGCGACTGTGTGGACTGAAACCTAAAGTGTCATTTTTGTGCTAACTTTTTTTTTTTTTTTTTTTAAAGAAAATAACCTTATAGTATAGTTGAGATGAAGAGGAACACAATTGCTGGTGGTACACAGGCTCCACCTAGTGGTACGGCAAATATTTAAACACAGTGTTACTCTTCAAACTGTGTGTAATGTTAGTGGCCAAAAAAATACTAAATACTTGTTAAATAAAACGTTTGCCTTGTTTTTAATGAATACTTAGTCTTACTACGCTACTGTATTTTAATATTGGTCATGATAGTGTTTTTTGTGGTACTTGGTGGGAAAAAAAGTTTGACAACCACTGATTCGAATGATTATATTTCATGGTAAAGACTCGCTCACATTTTTTTTTTAATGTGCTTCATTTTTCAAGAGTTCAAGATAGTTTAAATTGAATTTATTTTGCATTTAAACAAGAAATAACATCACATGTTTATGCTTGCAGTAGAAAGCAGAGAAAATTATGAATTGTCACCTTATGTTCAACATAAATACACCTAAAATTCATCAATGTGATTCAATTTGACCAGAAATGATGATGTTAAATGTCACAATTTTCTAACAGGAAGCAAGAGGAATAAACAATGGGCGTCATTATAGCTTATTCAGTGACAAAGGGAAGAAAATAACTGGTGATTGGGCGATTAGCTAAATAAATAGTTGAGCCTAGTAATTAAGTGTCAAACAACGGCGGCCTGCAGGGTAAAATGTGAACGCCATGCAGCGTTTATTCCCAAATATCCAGATGGTTACCTCAAGGCTTGGCAGAGGAGGTGAATTCATTGGGCTGGCGTAGTTTAGGGGGTTCATTCCTGCAAATGGAGAGCTTTTTATGCATTTCAGATTGTGCCTGATAGGCTATTAAACCACCATCTGCCAACACATCCACCTGTATGCTTCTGCTGTGTTGCTCCATTCAAGCTTGTGATGCTGCCCTCCAGTGGCGACAACATGAATAACACAGTCAGATAACTTCATTTGACACTGTTTTGCTCTTGTACAGTGTATATAATGTGCTAGTTACATCATTCAACTAAATATTAAGAACATCTCTCAATGCCATGTAGTACAATCTGTGCCCTATAAACATAATTGTGTGAATGCTCCAAAGCATTCACACATATGGGTTTCTACACCAAAATGCATCTATTTATTCAATTTCTACTTCTTCTTCTTCTCCAGATTTTGGCATGCTCTACCTTCCACATTTTTCACCCGATTCAAACCGTTCTAACTTCAAACTGTTCAGCCTATTTGGGAATCGCGGGCTTCCAAAAATTCCCAGATTTCCCAGAATTCCAGGTTTTCCGGGACATTTTTCCCATTCAAAATGAATTGGCCATTTTTAAGACTTTCACCATTTCCGCATTTTTCAACCGACACATTGCACCATTCTGGAAATTCAAACTATCATGTTTCCAAGTTCAAAAAAATTCCAGGATTTTCCAGAATTCCTGCGTTTCCATAGCCCTATTTCCACCCTTTTTTTCTGGCGACTACTGCTTCCACATTTTTCAACGCATTTCAACCGTTTCACCGTCAAAACATTCCTCTTAATCAGGAAAAAAAAACTAAGTTGTTTTTTGAATGGGAAAATTTTTTAAAAATTTCCAGAATTTCAGGTTTTCCGGGACATTTTTCCCATTCAAAATGAATTGGCCATTTTTCAGACTTTCACCATTTCCACATTTTTCAACCGACACATTCCACCATTCTGGAAATTCAAACTATCATTTTTCCAAGTTCAAAAAAATTCCAGGATTTTCCAGAATTCCTGCTTTTCCATAGCCCTATTTCCACCCTTTTTTTCTGGCGACTACTGCTTCCACATTTTTCAACGCATTTCAACTGTTTCACCGTCAAAACATTCCGCTTAATCAGGACAAAAAACTAAGGTTTTTTTTTAATGGGAAAAATTTAAAAAAAATTCCCAGATTTCCCAGAATTTCAGGTTTTCCGGGACATTTTTCCCATTCAAAATGAATTGGCCATTTTTCAGACTTTCACCATTCCCGCATTTTTCAACCGACACATTCCACCATTCTGAAAATTCAAACTATCATTTTTCCAAGTTCAAAAAAATTCCAGGATTTTCCAGAATTCCTGCTTTTCCATAGCCCTATTTCCACGCTTTTTTTCTGGCGACTACTGCTTCCACATTTTTCAACGCATTTCAACCGTTTTACCGTCAAAACATTCCTCTTAATCAGGACAAAAAACTAAGTTTTGGAAAAATTAAAAAAATTCCCAGATTTCCCAGAATTCCAGGTTTTCCGGGACATTTTTCCCATTCAAAATGAATTGGCCGTTTTTCAGATTTTCACCATTTCCGCATTTTTCAACCGACACATTCCACCATTCTGGAAAATCAGACTATCATTTTTCCAAGTTCAAAAAAATTCCAGGATTTTCCAGAATTCCTGCTTTTCCAAAGCCCTATCTACCCCTTTTTTTCTGGCGACTACTCCTTCCACATTTTTCAACACATTTCAACCATTCCACCGTCAAAACATTCCTCTTAATCAGGACAAAAAACGAAGTTGTTTTTTGAATTGGAAAAATTCCTGGTTTTCCCGAAATTCTAGGAATTTCGTAATACCATTTCTCAATACAACCTGTTACTACATCAACATTTCTCGGCCGATTTGAAAAATTTCTACACCGACCATTTCAACCCATTCAGACCATTCAAGTTTTTTACCATTTTCAAAAAAAAATTATGTTTTTACTGAATGAGACACCCACCCAGAATGTACATGAAAATAAAGAATGCAGGATTTACAATATTAACTATGAACGATAAAACACTGAATATTGACAACATATCAATGTCACACCCCTTCTCGTCCGATCGAAATATTAATCAATTAATCAAGCGAAACGCAACAAACACAGCGAATAATGAACGTGAAGGGTAAAAAAAAAACACCTACAAACTGATATATCTGATACATCACTAAGCTTTAGAACTTTGTTGTAAAAATCTCCTTCCGTGTCTGTCCTTGACACCCGCATTACAGGCCGGCCGCTCTAGAAACACTCTGTGGAAACGCACCCCACCCACACTGCTTGGTGCCTCGTCTGAGCTGCTGTGATTTAGATTACCATAGTAACTAGTATATGAGGCAAAAGCTTGGATTCCAACCATTGAAATACTTTGTATAGTTCAAGACTTAGGGTCATTTGGAAAACATCACTGCACATCATAATGGCAGCTACAGTTTCCATCTTAAAGATCTAAAAAAAATATTTGGAAATGTCCGGCGGGCCAGATTGAAAAGCTTAACCTCGGGCCTTAATTTGCCCAGGTCTCTTTTAAAGCCATGTAGCGAGGTAGTTTACAACAAAGCCACAAGCTACAAAGAGAGAAAATGGACTGTGACTCCAAACCCAAAAAAACATGGAGGAAATACACTGACCTGGATGAAAGAGAACATCCATACATACGGAGAAAACCCATGATGATTGGTTGGTGTTCGTATGATGAGTCACAATTGGCTAGGGTTAGGGCGAAACATTTGGAACTGGCCAATCAGAGGCAAGATAAGGCGGGTCATCGAAACCAGGAAGTAAAATCATAACAGACACGCGGTCATGTCACATGACGATGAAAGAGTCAAAGACTAGAGGGACGCTTTAAAGCTGACCACTCCAAAAAAAATAGAAACAAACTTGAATTCTCTCCCGCAGATTTGATTTTTTCTTTAGTGATGAAGACGACGTGCAGGAAACCCACAATAATGTTGTTGTAAATTGGCCATATTTAGACAAATGTATGTGTTTAGCGAAAACAACGCCCACAACCTTTTTTTCTTAGTTGTTTAAACCAAATCATAATATAAAACTGCTCTTTTCATCTAAGACAGGGGTGTCAAACTTATTTTAACTCAGGGGCCGCATGGAGGAAAATCTATCTGGTAAAATCATGGCACAATAATTTAAAAATAAAGACAACTTCAAAATTGTTTTCTTTGTTTTACTTCGGCCATAAATAGAACAAGCCCATACACATTACAAATAATCCTCTTGGCAAAACACTTCAAGTTAGTGGAAAGTTCTGAGGAAAAACTTGGTGCAGTTTCAAAAACACCATGAAGGATACATTGAACTTAGACTTTGTCTCAGTGTTTTTACGAAGCCATTAATTTTAAGCACTTCCTGTTGAGTATTCTCATGTTGACAGTTCACCATTAGAGTCATGTTTGGAGAAGCAACCGAGTGTTTCCTCAAACCGCCGTATTGGTGAAATCCGCAACTGCCACAACACATTCATTTAGCATCCCTCAACCCTCGAAACCTCACTGTCTTCCGGGTCAAAGCACCAATGTTTCTGTGGTCATCCTGCACAGTCCAGGTTCAAACCAGGGTCCACAAATCTCCACTGATAGAGTTATTCAAGCAGTGGTAGCCAATGAGCTTGAATATGTCAATTCATTGGCCAGCACAGCTCTTAGGGCGTCGGCAAGTGAAGTTTACACATTAAACTATGGCACAGGCACACTGGCTGGCATCTGTCACACTCACCCCTCTTAACCTCACCCTCTTCTGGGTCACGGCACCAATGTTTCAGTGGTCGTCCCTCACAGTCCAGGCTCAAACCAAGGTTCACAAATCTCCACTGTTTGAGAGATAATATTATTATTATTATTATTATTCAAGCAGTGTTAGCCAATGAGCTGAAAGCAATCATCTCATTTTTCAGCACAGCTTTTACACAACGTAGTATCGCACAGCCTCACTGGCTGGCATCCAGCATACTCACCCCCCTAAACCTCACTCTCATCGGTGTCATGGCACCAATGTTTCAGTGGTCATCCTGCACAGTCTGGTGCTCAAACCTGGGTCCAAAAACCTCCACTGATTGAGAGTCATTCATGCAGTGTTAGCCAATGAGCTGAAACATGTCAATTCATTGTCCAGCACAGCTTTTAAGGCGTTGGCAAGTGAGGTTTACATATCGTACCATTGCACGGGCACACTAGCCATCCGGCTAATATGTCAATTCATTGTCCAGCACACCAGCACAGCTCTTAAGGCGTCGGCAAGTGAGGTTTACACATCATAGTATCGCACAGGCACACTGGCTGGCATCTGTTACACTCAGCCCCCTAAAACCTTACTCTCTTCCGGGTCACGGCACCAATGTTTCAGTGGTCATCCTGCACAGTCCAGCCTCAAACCAAGGTTCACAAATCTCCATTGATTGAGAATTATTATTATTATCGTTCAAGCACTGCTAGCCAATGAGCTGAAAGCTATTGACTCAGTGTCTAGCACAACTCTTAAGGCATTGGAAAGTGAGGTTTACACAACATTGTATTGCACAGTCACACTGGCTGCTATCCGGTACACTCACCCAGTGCCGGCCCAAGCCTCCATGGGGCCCTAAGCAAAATTTGATTTGGGGCCCTCTATTTCTGCCAATAATATTGATTGTTGATCATTCACACACCTACTATAAACTCATTGCGGCTCTGGCAGTGTTGTTTACATTATCCTATTGTCAGCCTGGCATGTCTTTACAAATGACATGTCATTTATAAAGATATGGGGGTGGCCCAGTTAAGAACATAAATAATACCAATGAATGAACGAATGATGTCCAAAATGCCACATATGGTTCCTAATCTTAAAATGTAGAAAACATTCAGCTACAAGAGTGGCCTGGGGTTGAACAGTCCAAGTGATGAAGCTTTGTATTTACAGTAAAAGTGTCATCTTGTCTCATCAGTCTTGTACATATTAGTCCTTAATTACTAGTTTATATTTTTAGGTAATTGTTCATATTTAATGTTTACTTTGTACAAAGAGAGCGCAGTCTACTGAAGTTAAATTCCATGTGTGTTAAACATAACTGGACAATAAAGCTGATACTGATTCACTTTATTATTTTTGGTAACAAAAACCTGAAACAGCAATGTGCAAAAATAATTCGTAGTGCAAGAAAAACAATGAAGTGCAACAATAAAATCACTTAAATATATATAAAAAGGAACAAATTAAATTGTACAAAAAACAACATAATTAAATTAAATATCAAGCAAATACTTAAATAATATTAATGAACAGAGTTACCAGAAACAAGGTAACATAACGGTTTATAAACAAATATAAAGTTACTACATATTAAAACTATGTAAATGTACATAGTGATGTGCAAAAAATTTTGGGGGAAAAAATCAAAATAAACTACCTTAAATTAAGGTCCTTAATTCACACATTTGACCATCACATCACAGTTTTGTTCCTCTGTTCTTCACCACCCACACCACTCCACCCACTCCTTAAAACCTGTGCTTCCTGGCTTTTCTGGAGGCAAAGTCATTTATGACATCACTGTAAGAAATCTGATGGCAGACTTTGTTATTAATACTAATCACTGCCATGTACGACTCTGACTCAGACTCGTACATGCAAAAAATAATAAATAAGAATTTTTTGTTAATTGCTTTTGGGGGCCCCCTGGTGGCCGCGGGGCCCTAAGCTTAGTACGCTTATGCCTTGGGCCGGCTCTGCACTCACCCCCCTAAAACCTCACTGTCATAGGTGTCACAGCACCAACGTTTCAGTGGTCATCCTGCACAGTCCAGACTCAAACCAAGGTTCACAAACCTCCACTGGTTGAGTTATTCAAGCACTGCTAGCCAATGAGCTGAAATATGTCAATTCACCGTCCACACAGCTCTTAAGGCGTCGGCAAGTGAGGTTTACATATCATACTATCGCACAGGCACACTAGCTGGCATCCGGTACACTCACACACCCCTAAAACCTCACTCTCTCCATGGTCACGGCACCAATCCAGGCTCAAACCAAGGTTAAAAAATCTCCATTGATTGAGAGTTACCATTATTATTATTCAAGCAGTGCTAGCCAATGAGCTGGAATATGTCAATTCACCGTCCACACAGCTCTTAAGGCGTCGGCAAGTGAGGTTTACACATCATACTATCGCACAGGCACACTAGCTGGCATCTGTTACACTCACACACCCCTAAAACCTCATTCTCTCCATGGTCACTGCACCAATCCAGGCTCAAACCAAGGTTAAAAAATCTCCATTGATTGAGAGTTATCATTATTGTTATTCAAGCACTGCTAGCCAATGAGCTGAAAGCCATCAACTCAGTGTCTAGCACAACTCTTAAGGCAGTGGAAAGTGAGGTTTACGCAACGTAGTATCGCACAGCCACACGTTCTAGCATCCGGCACACTCACCCCCCTAAAACCTCACTCTCATCAGTGTCACGGCACCAACGTTTCAGTGGTCATCCTGCACAGTTTAGGGCTCAATCTCCACTGATTGAGAGCTATTCAAGCAGTGCTAGCCAATGAATCGAAAGCGGTTAACTCATCGTCCGGCACAGATGAATCATGTGACGGTCTTTGTCTTTTTTTAGGCTGCTGTCGGAACTATTTCCCGGGGCCACAGAGCTCTACGAGAGAGTGGCGGCTAACCGAGAGCAGTGGACCAAGGTGTCCCACAAGTTCACCATCCGGGGGTTGCCGAGCAACAACAGCCTCGACTTCCTGGACCAGGAATACGAGCTCCTGCAGTCCCAGGGCGCTTTCGGGAGCGATCACCTCTGCCTTAACGGCTGCCTGGACGACGGCGAAGCGGGGCCGGGACTGTGACAGCGGCGGCGCGTGCGCGGCTCATGAGCTTTTTCTCTCCCCCTCTCCCCTCGCCCAGTGCGAGGCTGTGAAGACACCTTTCTGGCGACCCCCGCGAAGGGAGAGGGTCTGCCCCGCCGTCGGGCCCCCTCGGCGGCCACCGGTGCGGAGGGGGGGGCGGACAAGGGATTCGAAACATCCGACGTGGTTTCGTGGTCACGTGCTACATGTTGCTTGTTTCCCCCATCAGAGGAGCGGTCGGAGGCGACGCCGGAACCGGACGTTTGCAGCGCTCGTCCCGATTAAGATTGTTCACAAACTTTTTTTTTTTGGGGAGCGATTAAGAAAAAAACATTTAAAAAATAGTTCAACTTGTAAACTTGACAAAGTGCTATTGTTTGAGTGACATGATTTAACGGCTTCGCTTAGTTCCCACACAAGCAGCTGCCATCGGCTTGAGAACGCATGCCATGTCTTCTTCTGGTATTTTTCTACTGTCAAATTATTATTTTTTTTCCCCTTTGATGCATTACCACACATGTCCACAAGGGGCAGTTTGCTTTGACTCGTTAGCCCCTTTTGACAATCACGTCCCCCGTCCACCACATGGATTCTCTCTTCCGTCCTCCGCCTCACCACCGTAGATAAAGAACCGGAGCAGCCCTTTAAAAGATCCATCCCACCCGTCGTGTAAACGAGCCATAGTGGAGTGCGAGTCGTATGGATCTGCCTTATTGTGCATCTTCGCTGCCTTTCTTAGAGCTTTTAATATATATATATACCGATTGAAATACAGAGTCTGTTTATTATTGTGTATTTGTTATAGACATAGCTTGACTATCAGTGTGTTGACTGAAGGACCACCGCGCTCAGAAAAATGTATATTTGTGAAATAACCTTTGTAAAGACCGCCGTCGTCGCTTTTGTCCGACTGATGACGTCACCGTGGGGATGATTACATAGGCGACCGGAAAAAAAAAGAATCAGAAATGTAGCCACCAAAAAAAAAAAAAGAAAAAAAAAAAAATCCCAAAGGTAAAGTATGGAAACTTTTTTTTTTTCAGCTCTCAGATTGTGCCTCATTTTTTTAAACGTTTTGTGTTACAATGCGCCACTTTTTCACTTGTTTTCGAAGAGGATATGCTGCAGTTTAAAGCCAACCACTGAGTCGTTACACAACGTGAACACTGTATGTAGGCTGTGTGTGTGTGTGTGTGTGTGCATTGGAGAGGTCATGACCAAACAAGTGCATCAGAAAGTGTGTGTGTGTGCGTGTGTGTGCATGTGTGGGTAGCAGAGATGGAGAAATTCTGATTACGAGCCAAATGTTTGCTAGTGCACATTCTTGGGGGTTGTGTGAAATCCCGTCGTCATTCCGCCCTCGTAATGCTAATAACGCGTATTATCAGGGTGTGTGTGTGTGTGTGTACAGATCCTCCGGAGAACCGGCGTCCTCTGCAGTGGACATGTGTGTTTCGCGTAACAGGGCTGATACAAAAGACTAAGAACGTCCACTGCGGAGGACGCCGGTTCTCAGGGAAAAAAACGTACGTCTTGTTCAAAAGTGTCTCGAACCATTGGGATTCGTGTTGATTCAATCTGCCTTAGTTGGGAGTTTTTTCTACTAAATGTTTTCAAAGGGCATATAGATGTTTTTAGGACCCCCGCTCATCGTCTCGTACCTGCCTTTTGTTGTCATGTGCAATATGAAGCGTCTGCCTGAGTGAAAATGGAAATCAGCCCTAGCCCCTTGTTAACTTATTTCCTGGGGTCTGAGGTCCCCACTGGCCATTTTTTATTTTTTTTTGGACCGTTCTTGAGACCAGAGTTACGCGGCGGTGCAGATCACGCTCCGTGTCACTTTGAGGACGGTACTTTAGCTGCGGCTGCGTTCAGTCCAAGCGCGAACAGAGGAACCGAGTCAGGAACGCGCCAGGAGCTAAACCCGGCAGGCACAAGACGTTGTTTATACATGCGTGTCCTTTGAAACCGACTTTGAAAAGACGTTGCAAAACAGTCATATTTGTAAATTGAGACAACAGGCCCTTTTCCACATAAAGTTCAGGAACTTAAGGTTCCTGGAACCTCTAGTTCCTGTGTGGTTTGTGTTTCCACCGTGTTTGCGTTTGCCTACTCAGTGGTCTAGTGGTTAGAGTGTCCGCCCTGAGATCGATAGGTTGTGAGTTCAAACCCCGGCCAAGTCATACCAAAGACTATAAAAATGGGAGCCATTACCTCCCTGCTTGGAACTCAGCATCAAGGGTTGGAATTGGGGGTTAAATCACCAAAATGATTCCCGGGCGCAGCCACTGCTGCTGCCCACTGCTCCCCTCACCTCCCAGGGGGTGAACAAGGGGATAGGTCAAATGCAGAGGACAAATTTCATTGGTACTTTAACTTCAACTTAACTTCCGCAGTCCAGGATAGTTTATACAAATCAGTCTGGTGACGTATCTGACGCCATGTAAATAAACAGGCAATATTAGCTCAGAATTATTTTACTCAAGAGTAAGAAATTTAATAACAGCAATTAGCATACAAAACGACATGATTTAAAAAAAGTAAAGTGTACCGAATTGTTCATAAAAAGTCAAGCTTTTGTCCGCAATGTCCAACAGTCAGAAAGTCGTCCTCTAGATAAATTATGACTTCATGAGGGTGAGGGGGTTCCTTTTGGTCCATTTCAAGTAACAATATTTAAATAATAAATGTCAGTGTTTATCTCACGCCGACAACACAAAGACACCGGATTTAGCGTTAGCTGGTTAGCATTAGCATTCTGTTCACTCGGGTTGAGGCTATAAAATACACAAATGACTACTTTTACAACATGTAATAAAGTAAATAGTTAATATTTGATGTTATTTACCTTTGTTCCGCTCGTGTTCTGCCTCCTTTTTTTCACATTTATCCAAAAAAGCATGAGTAGTAAGCAGCTTCATACTCCTCCGTAAATTTGTTTAAAAGAGTCCGTCCCCTTATACCTTCGCGTATGACAATTTCAGTTGTAAATAACAATATATAAATAATAAATGTCAGTGATTATCTCACGCCGACAACACCAAGACATGGGATTTAGCGTTAACTTGTTAGCATTAGCATTTCGTTCACTTGGGTTGAGGCTATAAAATACACAAATGGAGTGTCAATGACTACTTTTACAACATGTAATTAAGTAAATAGTTAATATTTGATGTTATTTACCGTTGTTCCACTCGTGTGCTGCTTCCTTTTTTTCCACATTTATCCAAAAAAGTCTCAGAATAGTAAGCAGCTACGAGTCCGTCTTCATATTCCTCTGTAAATTTGTTTGAAAGAGTCAGTCCCCTTTTTGTAGCTTTGCGTATGGCAATTTCAGCACAATAACAATATCCATCCATCCATTTTCTACCGCTTATTCCCTTCGGGGTCGCGGGGGGCGCTGGAGCCTATCTCAGGTACAATCGGGCGGAAGGCGGGGTACACCCTGGACAAGTCGCCACCTCATCGCAGGGCCAACACAGATAGACAGACAACATTCACACTCACATTCACACACTAGGGCCAGTTTTACTGTTGCCAATCAACCTATCCCCAGGTGCATGTCTTTGGAGGTGGGAGGAAGCCGGAGTACCCGGAGGGAACCCACGCAGTCACGGGGAGAACATGCAAACTCCACACAGAAAGATCCCGAGGCCGGGATTGAACTCACAAATATATAAATAATAAATGTCAATGTTCATCTCACGCCGACAACACCAAGACATGGGATTTAGCGTTAGCTTGTTAGCATTAGCATTCCGTTCACTTGGGTTGAGGCTATAAAATACACAAATGGAGTGTCACTGACTACTTTTACAACATGTAATTAAGTAAATAGTTAATATTTGATGTTATTTACCGTTGTTCCACTCGTGTGCTGCCTCCTTTTTTTCCACATTTATCCAAAAAAGTCTCAGAATAGTAAGCAGCTACGAGTCCGTCTTCATATTCCTCTGTAAATTTGTTTAAAAGAGTCAGTCCCCTTCTTATAGCTTCGCATATGGCAATGTCAGCTGTAAATAACAATATATAAATAATAAATGTCAGTGATTATCTCATGCCGACAACACCAAGACATCGGATTTAGCGTTAGCTTGTTAGCATTAGCATTCTTTAACTCAGGTTGAGGCTAACAACTACACAAATGGAGTGTCACTGACTACTTTTACAAAATGTAATTAAGTAAAATAGTTAATATTTGATGTCATTTACCGTTGTTCCACTTGTGTGCTGCCTCCTTTTTTCCTCATTTATCCAAAAAAGTCTGAATAGTAAGCAGCTTCATACTTCTCCGTAAATTTGTTTAAAAGAGTCCGTCCCCTTCTTATAGCTTCGCGTATGGCAATTTCAGCTGTAGATAACAATATATAAATAATAAATGTCAATGTTTATCTCACGCCGACAACACAAAGACATGGAGTTTAGCGTTAGCTTGTTAGCATTAGCTTTCTATTCATTCGGGTTGAGGCTAATAACTACACAAATGGAGTGTCACTTACTACTTTTACAACATGTAACAAAGTAAATAGTTAATATTTGATGTGATGTGATGTGTTCGTTCCACTTGTGTTCTGCCTCCTTTTTTTCCCCATCTGTCCAAAAAAGTCTCCGAATTGTAAGAATTTGTTTAAAAGAGTCCATCCACTTCTCGTAGCTTCGCATATGGATATTAAGGTTTTTTTTTTAAATGGTAAACAACAATAAACTGTGTATAGTTTGAAGACTATGGCTGAGTAAAAACACTCCAAAATAGTTCCACTGATCAGTGTTCTTCAGCACAAAGATGCTCCACAAAAGTTCCTGCAAGTCGAAAGTTCCTTTTGTTCTTCTTTCTCTCTGTTGTCAAGTTTGTTGTCACAGAAATACACAAAAGAATAAGGAGTAAGTCGTCTCGCATTCTGTAAATGGCGATCCCGTGTTCGACAAAGCTTCCGGAACACTTCCAACAGTGTTCAACCAATCAGCGTTTGACGGCACAGCCCGTCCCCAATAAGGTTCCAGGAACCTTCCAAAAAGCCCCACCTAGGTGGCAGGAAGTCCGAAAAGCTCCTGAAGAACTAAATCGACTCGGGTAGTTTTTGGTGGAAACACGGGGAACTGGGAAAGTTCCTGCGGTGGAAAATGGCCTAATGTTGATGTCTCACGTTCGATCCACGTTGTTGGTTGGAATATAACCAAATTTCAATGGTCAAATCAACGTCAGAACCCAACATTGATTAAACGTTGTCAAAAAGCATGTTATTTCAACGTATTTGTGTTGTAGAATATTGGTTGGGAAATTACCAAATTTCAATGGGCAAATCAACGTCACAAAGTTGAAACAACATGCTTTTTGATAACGTTTAATCAATGTTAGGTTCTATTTGTGTTGTAGAATATTGGTTGGGAAATTGCCAAATTTCAATGGTCAAATCAACATCAGCACCCAACATTGATTAAACGTTGTCAAAAAGAATGTTATTTCAATGTTGTATTTGTGTTGTAGAATATTGGTTGGGAAATTACCAAATTTCAAAGGTCAAAACAACATCACACCATCAAAACAACATGCTTTTTGACAACGTTTAATCAATGTTAGGTTCTATTTGTGTGGTAGAATATTGGTTGGGAAATTACCAAATTTCAATGATTAGATGAGGTGGCGACTTGTCCAGGGTGTACCCTGCCTTCCGCCCGAATGCAGCTGAGATAGGCTCCAGCACCCCCCGCCACTCCAAAAAGGGACAAGCGGTAGAAAATAGATGGATGGGTGGATAGATCAGCGTCACAACTTGAAACAACATGCTTTTTGACAACGTTTAATCAATATTAGGTTCTATTTGTGTTGTAGAATATTGGTTGGGAAATTACCAAATTTCAATGGTCAAATCAACGTCAGAACCCAACATTGATTAAACGTTGTCAAAAAGCATGTTGTTTCAACGTTGTATTTGTGTTGTAGAATATTTCTTGGGAATTCAACAAATTTCAAAGGTCAAAACAACATCACAACATTGAAACAACATGCTTTTTGACAACGTTTAATCAATGCTAGGTTCTATTTGTGTTGTAGAATATTGGTTGGGAAATGACCAAAACTTCAATGATCAAATCTACGTCACAACTTGAAACAACATGCTTTTTGATAACATTTAATCAATGTTAGGTTCTATTTGTATTTTAGAATATTGGTTGGGAAATTACCAAATTTCAATGGTCAAATCAACGTCAGCACCCAACATTGATTAAACGTTGTCAAAAAGCATGTTGTTTCAACGTTGTATTTGTGTTCTAGAATATTGGTTGGGAAATAACCAAATTTCAAAGGTCAAAACAACATCACAACATTGAAACATCATGCTTTTTGATAACGTTTAATCAATGCTAGGTTCTATTTGTGTTGTAGAATATTGGTTGGGAAATGACCAAAATTCAATGGTCAAATCAACGTCAGCACCCAACATTGATTAAACGTTGTAAAAAAGCATGTTACTTCAACGTTGTATTTGTGTTGTAGAATATTGGTTGGGAAATTACCTAATTTCAATGGTCAAATCAACGTCACAAAGTTGAAAAAAACATGCTTTTTGACAACGTTTAATCAATGTTAGGTTCTATTTGTGTTGGGAAATGACCAAAATTCAATGGTCATATCAACATCAGCACCCAACATTGTGATTAAACGTCATCAAAAAGAATGTTGCTTTAATGTTCTACTAGTGATTTAGTATGTTGGTTGGGAAATGACCAAAATTCTATGATCAAATCAACATCAGAACCCAACATTGATTAAAGATTGTTCAAAAGCGAGTTGTTTCAACGTTATATTTGCACTGCTCAACGTCAGTACCTAATTCAACAAGTTCTCAACGTTGTTTCAATGTCTTGTGCCTGCTGGGAAACCCCCCCTACTTTATAGCTCTTTGGTTAGTTGTGCTTATTAAGGACCTGGGATAGATTTACCTATCTTATCTAGCGATCCGTGTGACCGTTTTAATCCCCCAAATCTCCCGAGAGTTCACATTTCAACACCGAGGGTCAGGGCTATTTGTGCCAAGCAAAAAAATGTGCGTGGAGAAACAAAAAAACAACAACGTCATTTTCATTCTCTGAGGGCTCTGTTCATGTCAAATGTTCTCGTGGGTCCAAAATGTCGGACGCCAATTCTTTCCCCAGCATCACGAGCCTCCAATGTGTGATCATGTGATGCTCATTAATGCTGTAAATTGGAAAACATGGGACATACTGTAACTTTGTATGTGACGTGATTGTTATATGAGTTCTTTCTCCATCTATTTTGTTTTCAAGAGAAGGGGGAACAAATCAACTGTATTTAAGGTTATGCATACATCAGATATTGCAGCACAAACAAGAACCCAAACTCATCAGACACTGTATAATTGATGCTTTTTTTTTTAATTATTATTATTATTTTGTTGAGTCTGAGAGCTGGTGGTGGCTTGACTTGAAATGAACAATGATATATTTGAGAAGAAGACAAATGGATGACATTTTGTTTGGTTCATTTGTGGAATAAATCTGATGAAAGGTGTCAAGATTACTGCCTCGGTATGCACATGTGGAACACTAACGCTCAAATGTGATATCAACTTATCTCAGGGCGCCTACAACAACAATCGACACTGCAGCTGCTGACTCGGGGGGAATAAGACCGTCCTGCCCTGTTGGCATCTTGACCGCAGGGATGACTTTCCATAAAGTACTCTAGATATCCGCGAGCAAATCACGATATAGCCCGTCCATAAAACAAACTGCTTTAAACGGCTGAGAGTGTTTTAGAACAAGGGTCAAATTGGTTCAGTTTAAAGGTAAATTACACTCCTTTGGAATAAGCGTTTATTTTAATTCTTACAAGGAGACGGGAGATGTTCAGGCGTGATTCAGCAAAATCTATTTAAAAAGATCCAAGTATATTGAAAATAAATCACATCCGACAGCTACGAGGTATAAATAATCAGAAGGAAATGAGGATCGGAGATTATTTTGCTCCAAGGCATCATAGTAACAATAATAGTACCCTGGTAAACACAAATCATAGTTGATGGTTGCCATGGCAATGAAAGGACCGCTAATCTTCCTATTGAAAAACTATATAGAGTTCAAAGAACTTTATTGTTGTACCTGCAAAAGTTGTACCAGGATCTGCTTTGATATTTGTTGGATTTAGTAAAAAGGTTCAACAAGTGTTATCAACATTTCATTCATTCATTCATTTAAGTTTGGTACTACAATGTACCAGCAGCCAATAAAACAAGCCACGGGGCTCAAATGACAACTTGACCATACTTTGGACCTCCTGGTTTAAGGGAATAAAGGAATAAAAACCAAAGGGAGCAGGGTGCAACTTTGATATAAAAATTAAAAATATATATATACATATATGTATATATATGTATGTATATATATATATATATATATATATATATATATATATATATATATATATATATATATATATATATATATATATATATATATACATATATGTATGTATATATGTATATATATGTACAGTATATATATATATGTATATGTGTATATATATGTACAGTATATGTGTATATATGTATATATATATATATATATATATATATATATATATATATATATATATATATATATATATATATACATATATGTATATATGTACGGTATGTATATATATATATTTTTTTTTCTTCTTAAATATATAAATATATATATATATATATATACAATATATATGTATATGTATATATGTATAGATAGATATCTAAACATATATACATACATATTGTCTGATCTTGAATGGGATTGTGCTGAAAATCTAATTTCCCCTCTGGGATCAATAAAGTACTATCTAATCTATCTAATCTAATCTAATCTATATATATATCGACATACATATACCTACATATATACATACATATAAACAGTATATACTTAATTATACACATACACATATATATCGACATACATATATCTACATATATACATACAGTACATATTCACAGTATATACATAATTATACACATACAATAATACATACATACAATAATATATACATATACATTATATACACTACCGTTCAAAAGTTTGGGGTCACCCAAAAAATTTTGTGGAATAGCCTTCATTTCTAAGAACAAGAATAGACTGTCGAGTTTCAGATGAAAGTTCTCTTTTTCTGGCCATTTTGAGCGTTTAATTGACCCCACAAATGTGATGCTCCAGAAACTCAATCTGCTCAAAGGAAGGTCAGTTTTGTAGCTTCTGTAACAAGCTGAACTGTTTTCAGATGTGTGAACATGATTGCACAAGGGTTTTCTAATCATCAATTAGCCTTCTGAGCCAATGAGCAAACACATTGTACCATTAGAACACTGGAGTGATAGTTGCTGGAAATGGGCCTCTATACACCTATGTAGATATTGCACCAAAAACCAGACATTTGCAGCTAGAATAGTCATTTACCACATTAGCAATGTATAGAGTGTATTTCTTTAAAGTTAAGACTAGTTTAAAGTTATCTTCATTGAAAAGTACAGTGCTTTTCCTTCAAAAATAAGGACATTTCAATGTGACCCCAAACTTTTGAACGGTAGTGTACATATATACAGTATATACATAATTATACACATACAATAATACATACATACAATAATATATACATATACATTATATACATATACATTGTAGCTGAGATAGGCTCCAGCGCCCCCGAAGGGAATAAGTGGCAGAAAATGGATGGATGGACATTAGCAATAGTATATATACAGTATGTATATATTTAAAGACCAAGCTTTGTGTCATTTTTGATTATTAGTATCAACATTGCAGCTTTTTCTCTTTACATTATTACTTTTTCCCTTTTTTTTTAATATACATGTTTTAGTTGTACAACATGTTGCGGGCCCCATTTTGGAGACCCCAAGGGCCGAGAAAAAAAAGGAAGCGGAAAAATAGTCTATACGTATATATGTATATAAATATATTTAAAGACCCAGCTTGGTGTTATTATTAATTATTAGTATGAGCATTTCAGCCTTTTCTCTTTAAATTATGACTTTTTCTATTTTTATTTTGTTTGTTTTTTAAAATACATATTATCACATAATACTTAAAACGTTAAAGCAACAGTTTTTGAAGTGAATGTGCTCACATGATAACCTTTAATGTAAAATCACATATAGAGCTGCAAATGTTACTTGGCGAGAAACCACAATTTCTTTAAAAAGCGAGTTTTTATTTTACAAGCACCTCCAGTTGCGTTTCATAAACTGGGCTATATATATATATATATATATATATATATATATATATATATATATATATACAATATTCTTTTTGAGTGATTAGTCACACCTTTTAAAATAACAATATTGTTCAAAGTGAGTGGAACAATCAACCTGCAGGCTCTCGTGGCTTATTAAACGTTGACAATATTTTTGCCAAAGTAAAACAAGGGTGTGGAGATGTCCCCATTCTCTATAGAAGAGATCAAATTTGGTATTTTAGTAAATGACTGTAACTTAAAAATGTTTGTCAACATTATTATGCTCCAGGCAAAATTGTTTCTCCATAAATGAAGTGAATAATATTTATATAGCGCTTTTCTCTAGTGACTCAAAGCGCTTTACATAGCGAAACCCAATATCTAAGTTACATTTAAACCAGTGTGGGTGGCACTGGGAGCAGGTGGGTAAAGTGTCTTGCACAAGGACACAACGGCAGTGGCTAGGAAGGCGAAAGCGGGAATCGAACCTGGAACCCTCAAGTTGCTGGCACGGCCACTCTACCAACCGAGCTATACCGCTATATATAGCTATGTATAAATTTGATTTATGAAAGTATGGCCTACATTTTCTAATTGTCTTAATGGGTTACAATTATCAATCAAATCTTGGAGAATGATTAAGAATACAAAAGCCCTAAAATTGATATCCCTGTTAAAAACATTTAAAGTAATTTAGGTAGCCCTTTTTGTCTTTTTTATTTTATTTTATTTTTTCATATTTTTTAGTACTATTACTCTATCTGTATTTGCTTTTGCTTTCTTTCCTTGATGTTGAAAGTGCTTTGATTTGCTTTCTTTCTTTTTTTCAGTTTATTTCGAACATGAACACACTCACAGCATAATACATCACACAATTTCATATAATTTCTGTTTACATCATGTCCGAAAAGGAGTACGAAGCAAAGCTTATTTAATCCTACCCCTTTCCCACTTCAGAGTGTTTACAAATATATACACTCATTTACTGACCTTTTTATAGTAAAATGACATCCGTGAGTGAGTAATACAACAGTTTTGTAATATGTAATTTGTTAAGTCAGTCATTTTAAACATACTGAGATGAAGAATATCTTATTTTTAATAAGGTTGAAAGTAGGGATGTCCGATAATGGCTTTTTGCCAATATCCGATATTGTCCAACTCTTAATTACCGACACCGATATCAACCGATACCGATATATACAGTCGTGGAATTAACACATTATTATGCCTAATTTGGACAACCAGGTACGGTGAAGATAAGGTCCCTTTTTTTAAAAAATTAATAAAATAAAATAAAATAAAATAATATAAATAAATTAAAAACATTTTCTTGAATAAAAAAAGAAAGTAAAACAATATAAAAACAGTTACATAGAAACTAGTAATTAATGAAAATGAGTAAAATTAACTGTTAAAGGTTAGTACTATTAGTGGACCAGCTTACGGACTGTATCCCTTGCAGACTGTATTGATATATATTGATATATAATGTAGGAACCAGAATATTAATAACAGAAAGAAACAACCCTTTTGTGTGAATGAGTGTGAATGGGTTGGTGTACTAATTGTAAGTGTATCTTGTGTTTTTTATGTTGATTTAATAAAAAAATAAAAATAAAAAAAAATAAAAACGATACCGATCATTAAAAAAACGATACCAATAATTTCCAATATTACATTTAAAGCATTTATCGGCCTTATTTCTCATAGATCTTCTTCTTTGTACTTTGTAAGCACTATTAATTTGAACAACGTCTTAAACTGAATCATATCAGTACAATGTTTAACTTCTTTACTTAATCCATTCCATAATTTAATTCCACATACTGATATGCTAAAGGTTCTATGAGTTGCACGTACATACAAATGTTTTAACTTTTGTGTGTTTGATGGATGTTTGTTTTTAAATAAAAATCATTTTAAAAAAATAATTTAAAAAAAAGCGAAGTCTCGCGTGATTTGGGGCGCGTGAGCTCTGCGCAATGAGACTTGTAGTGAGTCCGCCATCGCTGATCCAAGTACCAGTGAATTTGGCTGTCAACAATAAACTTACTGCGCCGGGACGCGGAGCTCCGAGGTCGAGTGAAAGCTAGTCGACGGCTCCAATCACCGGTAGTCACCCCGTCCCTCCCCCGGAGAACTTTTTTAATGTGAATACAGAGACCACGGACGAGGCAACCATGACCCATCTCAGCAAAGGCGGCACCAAGAAGGACACCAAAATGAGGATACGGGCCTTTCCTGTAAGTACGCCGGAGACGATGCTCCGCCCGCCCGCCAGGCGGGGACTCGATCACCGTGGTCTCGGCTACTGGCTAATGGCTAACAAGCTAATCAGCTGAGCCGTGGACGACCAACAAAACAGTGGCGCCTTTAAACACCGCGCTAACCGCACTTAGTGCAGTTAGTTGCGGTGACAAGTGTGTATTATTACACCTACGATGAAAAAAAATGTCACGAATCACTTCAATGTTCTGTATGTAAATGGCTGCCTATCGTTAGCGCCCAGCTAACGTTAGCCTTTGACACTTGTTGTTTTGGCTTTGCGCTTAAAAACACGCGTCGCTCAAATAACTTCATTTTAACGCGTACTCTAACCGATTGTTGCACCTCGTAATGTCACGGGATTAAAGAACAAACCGGCGTTGGTAGAACTCGATCGATGCTAACAATTCTCCAGCCTGCTAGCACAGTCCTGGCTTCGCCAAAAATGCAGTAATGGATATCAGAACGTGACTCTCCGGTGGCATATTCACGTAAGGATTCTAGAAAACCTCTGCGTCCACCTGACACTCCCTTTGTGTAAAGTCACGGGGAAAACCTATTCAACTGACCTCATTTTGAATAAAAACAGGAATTCCGTCGTCTAACTGACAGTGCGCTAGTACATGAGCCAAATGTAGCCCTGCTCGTCTGCTCATGATGGCTTGAACTGTGTGACCGTGGCCTCTCAAAACCGGACCTCGACCTGATGAGGGGGAACCTGTTGAAAAGGCCCAGTCGTCCTACAGACAAACCAGCACCATGCATGTGTTTGGGCTTGTCTACCGGGGGTGGCAATGTTCTCCTTCTCAAACTATGATAGGGTATTTCTTAAAATGAATAAAGCTGTTCGATAATAACACGACCGTTCAGCTGACATCCAGAATGTGGTTGTCTCTTAGTTGATCGTACCAATACTCCAGTCGATAATTCCAATATTTTGTGATCTTCAAAGATTAAATATATATTTTCTTGATCTCACTGTTTTACTTCCAGTTCAAGGCACTAAAACAGAAAGTACATTTTCAATCTGCGGCTCTTGCAGTGAGCAAACTCATCCAAAAGATAACGCTGTCGCACAAATAATAACACACCTTTTCAGTGTCTTTGTCGGTTTTGGAATACAAAACATTATGGCCGAAAAATCCGCAAGTCAGCACAGGTTTCAAAGCCTAGGATAAAAGTAACGGCTTAGTTAAAAAAATATGGTGATTACAACATACTTTTTTCATTCTTTCTTGACTGGTTTTGCACATTTTACTTCCATCTGTGTTGTTTGACTATTCAAGCTATTTACAGTAGCCACAAGCTATATGCTTGACACTTTTTAGCAAAATATGTAGCATTTTGTATGTCTGTATCATTCTTTTTACATTATGGTTGTCTCTTAGTTGATCGTACCAATACTCCAGTTGATAATTCAAATATGTTGTGATCTTCAAAGATTAAATATATATTTTCTTGATCTCATACAGCTACCTGAACCCCTTGCTGCTTCAACGGCCCTTCAGGGTTTTGTACCATCCCTCTGTTTGCGTTTCTAGGCATATTTACAACTGTAGGCCCCATAAACACAAATGTTAGACCTGCATTAACATAATGAAACGCCCCTTTGAAGCCTCACAAAATTTCAAATGCACATTAAAGTCCAACAAATGTGGTCCACGCATTTTCGGCAAATATCCACATAGTATTGGTCGTAAATTCAGTTAGCCTGTATTCTTAGACCTCTGTGCTAACTCCTGAACACTGAACTGTACATTTTCTGTTTGACACCTCGCATGAACAACTGCCGTCGCACAATCATTAATACAGTTTTGTGCGTAAACAAGTAAAGTTTCATCATAAGTATGTAGCTCTAGCCAGTTACGTCAAATCTTAATGATAACTGATGCACTGAATAGCTAATGTGATGGACTTTTGTCATAAAAGCAAGGAATGCATCGTGAAGAAAAGGATAGCATGGAGTCTATGACAATGGAACATCAACTTTGAAGTGGTTTTGTTTCCCTGTCTTTATTATACATGATGACAAAACAGACTTAAAAGACAAGGTACTACAGACCCACTTCAGGGTCTGCATCCTCCGAAGGAGCCGACAGTCTTGAAAGACCAAACATAAAAGTGTGTGTTTTTTATGATTTATTTGGTATTTGTGTGTTGCTGGAAAGAGAAGAAAATCCGATTATAAGCAGTTTTACTGCATCTTTAGTTCAGAAAAGACAATCTGTAAAGCATGTATTTCTAATCATAAAATATAATATTTTCAGTTTTAATATAAGTGTTTAAACGACATGACATGGGAGTCAATCAGCTCTGCAAACCCACTTGATGGATGATGTGGTTGGACATGCACCCTTAGAAATACAATGGCGACACTCCAGGTGATGTCCCGTTGACCGACAGAAGTCATCATGGTCGTCCACCACATCGTCCTACTCAGCTACTTTTTTTTGAAAATACGTTTAATGTATTCTGTAAATAGACCTTGCTTATGCAACTACCCAGACTGTATTTTTATTGATTTCAAATAATCAGTTAAGCCTTATACGACCAGATTAATTCTGGACACCAATGATGCGCCTCTGTCCTAATATATGAATTTACACTCTGGGTGGCAGTAGACTGTAATTACTTTAGTTGTCAACTGTGTGAATGCTGAAAGGCAAGATGGGGGTAGTCATTAGTATGTTACTACCTACATTGCATCATTTTAGTGTCAAAGATGTAAGCTTAACACTGACTTGAGGATGGAACCCATCCATCTTCTTCCGCTTATCCGAGGTCGAGTCGTGGGGGCTGCAGCCTAAGCAGGGAAGCCCAGACTTTCCTCTCTCTTCGTCCAGCTCCTGCCTGGGGATCCCGAGGTGTTCCCAGGCCTGCTGGGGGATCCCGAGGCAATCCCTGGCCAGCCGGGAGACATAGTCTTCCCAATGTGTCCTGGGTCTTCCCCGTGGCCTCCTACCGGTCGGACGTGCCCTAAACACCTCCCTAGGGAGACGTTCGGGTGGCATCCTGACCAGATGCCCGAACCACCTCATCTGGTTCCTCTCGATGTGGAGGAGCAGCGGCTTTACTTTGAGCTTCTCCCGGATGGCAGAGCTTCTCACCCTATCGATAAGGGAGAGCCCCGCCACCTGGCAGAGGAAATTAATTTCGGCCGCTTGTACCCGTGATCTTGTCCTTTCGATCATAACCCAAAACTCATGACCATAGGTGAGGATGGGAACTTAGATCGATCGGTAAATTGAGAGATGCCAGCCACCCTTAGAGATAGGGTGAGAAGTGCAGTCACCCGAGAGAGATTCGGAGTAGAGCCGCTGCTCCTTCGCTTGGAAAGGAGCCAGCTTAGGTGGTTCGGGCATCTCGTGCGGATGCCTCACGAGCGTCTCCCTAGGGAGGTCCTCGTTGCACGTCCCACTGGGAGGAGGCCCCCCGGCAGGCCAAGGACCAGATGGGGGGATTACATCTCCTCTCTGGCCTGGGAACGCTTCGGGATTCCCCAGGAGGAAGTCGCAAATGTTGCTCTGGAGAGGGAAGTCTGGGGGTCTTTGCTGGAGCTGCTGTCCCCGCGACCCGATTCCGGCTAAGCGGTTGAAGATGGATGGATGGATGATAAATTGAGAGCTTTGCCTTCCGGCTCAGCTCCTTCTTCACCACAACAGATCGATACAGCGTCCGCATTACTGAAGACGCCACACCGATCCGCCTGTCGATCTCACGATCCACTCTTTCCTCACTCGTGAACCAGACTCTGAGGTACTTGAACTCCTCCACATGGGGCAGGGTCTCCTCCCCAACCCGGAAATGGCACGCCACCCTTTTCCGGGCCAGAGCCTCAAACTCGGAACCATAAACGAAAATAATGATAACTGTTTTTAACTCCACAGTTAGTATTATCGATTTTAAATTTAAATGATCAAAACAATGTGATTGTTAGCCGCACTTTAATAAATTCACGGACTGACTGGCGTTAGTTCGCTAGTTTAAATGCAAACATGAATACAAGAGACATTAACATATTTCCCCTTTAAGAATCAACATACCCCAGTTTAAACACATTAGTGTCTGAGCAACAAAGGTATTCAAATGTGCACATTAATCCTATAAGTGGTGCTCACTTAAAACATAGTGATCTTTCTACAGTCAAAGAATATGAAACACCTATACTGACTATGCTTTTAAAGAGGAGCTACACATTTTGCATGGCAAATTTTATGTAACTTCAGACAGATAGCTTTTAAAAAACTGAATTTTAACCAAACATTTTTGAGAAAAATATGCCTTAAATCTTGTCCAAATTTAGGACATGGAGCGAATGCTGTGACGTCAGCATTTTACTAACGTACTTTCCGGGCTATAGAGCGCAGCTACAGAAAGTTGTAGAAGAAACTATTATTATTACATATATTATCTACACCGGACAATAAACCGTAAATATATACATGAATGAAAGATTTTGTAAATGTTTATTAATTGTTTTCAAACGTTGCCTGTCACATGGCAATAAAACTGAAAATTTTGGGGAAAATAGTGTGGCTGGAAACGCTTGTTCATCCCCGAAACACATCCCTAAACTAAACAATGTTGAGAAGGCCACTTGAAACAGCAGTTAAACTACGAAGCTAACGCTAGCAAGAATAATCTTTACACCCACAATACATCTTATCTGCTTGTGTTGTTGTAAACGACATCATCGATGTAACATAAATGTACATACAGGAGGACAGCAGCCGCAACTTGAGTCTTGGCCACGGTCTTTTTGTCTTTTTTTTTTTTTTTTTACAGTCTCAAGTCCTTGCTTTCCGCGCATTGTTGTCGACCTACAGAACACAACTGCAATCACTTCTAAATGTTAGCATACCAATAATGTGGCTTTTACAACGTTGTTGTTTCCGTCTGCCTTACAGATGACTATGGATGAGAAGTATGTGAACAACATATGGGACCTCTTGAAGAATGCCATCCAGGAGATCCAGAGGAAGAACAACAGTGGCCTGAGCTTTGAGGAACTCTACAGGAACGCTTACACCATGGTGCTCCACAAACATGGAGAGAAGCTTTACACTGGACTGCGGGAGGTGGTCACCGAACATCTTATCAATAAAGTAAGAATAACGTGAACACGCACATTGGAATTGCAAATATTTACTAAGGAATTGTCAACTTTAGTGTTACAATTGTCTATAAGTAATTAGTGCTATGTGGAATGTACCGTATTTTCCGGACTATAGAGCACATAAGCCACACCCACTAAATTTTAGAAGAAATTGTATTTATTTTTTTCATACATTAGCCGCACCAGACTTTATGCCGCAGATATACGTTGCGAAATGTGTTATTTACACAGTACAATTCTGTAAATGTTTATTTACATGCCTTTATTGTTTCCAAACGGTGTTTGTAACAAGGCAGTAAAACAGCTGATCAAACAGAACAGAAATCATTGTCATGGACCCACTAGCTGTGGAAGCTAGCTCTCTAATCAGCTAAACTGACTCAATAACTCCACGGTGACGTTTTGGTGAGTTTACTGAGGAATTTGTGACACTGAAACAATACAAAAAGTGCTGTAGTGAGTTAATAATACTAACACAAACACTCAAACGTGTTAGCATTTTAGCTAATGCTAACAATGCTAGCGCCTTTACATTACTATAGCACGTACAAATATGCATGAAAACACTCCTACAGACATCACGTTGGACGGTCTAGCAAGTAATACCAGTTTTATTTATGTTGTAAAACTTTCAAACGTTGCTTGGAGTCTATACGAGTAGTAATGTTATGGACGGCTACAAGACTGAACGCCACTTCCACTTCTGGTTGTTGAAAGGCTTGGAAGTGGAAGGACACTACAGCATCTGCAGTGAGCGAATTCTTCCAAAAGATAGTGCCATAGCATAAACAATAGAACACCCTCTGTGTTTTTGATGGGGTTTTTTTTGTTGTTGTTGTTTTTTATAAATAACGTCCGCAAAGAAAAATCCATGAATTAGCTGCTTACAGTAAGTGTGAATAATTGTCTATCTGTGTTGGCCGTGCAATGAGGTGGCGACTTGGCCACGGTGTACTTTGCTTTCTGCCCGAGTGCAGCTGGGATAGGCTCCAGCTAGGGCTGGGCGATATGGCCTTTTATTAATATCTCAATATTTTTAGGCCATATCACGATACACGATACATATCTCGATATGTCTTGAATGAACACTTGATGCATATAATCACACCAGTATGATGATTCTGTGTGTCGACATCAAAACATTGTTGTTCATACTGCATTAATATATGCTAATTTTAAACTTTCATGCACAGAGGGAAATCACAACTAAGTCAATTTACCAAAACTGTATTTATCAAACAGCCATTAAGCAGTGGCACAAACGTTCATGTAAATTCCAAAACAGAAAGTGCAAGATTGTCAGACATTTTAAAACAAGGTATAAGTGGAATTTTGTGCATGATGTCACTAAGATGACATATCAAAACAACACTAAATTAAAGTGCACTTTTTGTACAGAACGCCACTACAATAATTTAAAACATAAAGAGTGCACTTTTATGCATGATGTCACAAGATATTTCAATAACTGTCAAATAAAAATGAGCTGCATAATAGGAAATCAAACCGTATATGTCCTTCGCTATGTGGTAGGTTCCTGCGGACGTTATCTCCTTCTGTTGTTGACAATTTTTTTATACGGTGTTGATGTGGAAATGGTTGCTTCGGCATTTTGTTGGTGTGGCACCGGCCGGAGATGTTGACATGCGGAGTTTCAAGAACTCTTAATTCTCTAGCGGGTGACTTTTCAAATGATGCTACAAATTAGCAGTGGTGCTACTTTTTGTAGCAACGCTTTTGCTGCATACTTGTAAAACATATTCCCACTTGACTTGAAGCCAAACCACCGCCAGACGATGGACCCCGTGCTGTTTTTCTTGGGAATTAAATCTTCCTTCATTTGTTACCAGATTCGCACCTTCTCTCTCTCGTATTACCACTCGCACAGCTCCGTTAGCACCACTGCTAACGCTACCCATGTCGCTACCTCTCTGCTCGGCGAGGGCGTATGACGTTGCGCGCGCGTCAGTATGTGACTTATGTAAGAAGGTGCGCTCGTTTTAGCTCTCTGTGAGAAGCAGAGACAAAGAGTGAGAAAAGCCTGTAGTGTAATGCCAGCAGCTAAAAGCAACTGCGTGAGGACGTATACTCGAATATCACGATATAGTCATTTTCTATATCGCACAGAGACAAACCCGCAATATATCGAGTATATTTGATATATCACCCAGCCCTAGCTCCAGCCACCCCGATAGGGACAAGCGGCAGATAATGGATGGAAAATGGATAGTGGACAAAAATATATGATTTGCGAACGCCTCTATTTTACGAACCTTTACAAGCCTCTGTGTGCGAACCATGTCTTGGCGTACGAACGATTCATTCATTCATGCATTCAGTCATTAATTTTGCATGCCGCTTGAAGCCATCGAGGGCTGCCATTTTGTTGACATCACTTCCTGTGCACACGGGCACCCATTTCGAAGGGCTTGCGCCGGTCAGAGCTGTGTCAGCCTGTCTTACAGAACACTTTATGTGATCAGAAACGCTTTAATGCCTTTGGACAACAACACTCTCAGGCTCGTTTGGTGTGTGTTTTTTCATTGTGGTTTTGAGGTCAGTACTTATAAAATTTTTAACACCGTCTCTTTACTGTTCCAAAGTTCCTCGCCCTCTCTGTTTGGCATCAATTCCTCCTTCAATATTGTTGGTTTAGCTTCCATTGTGCTTTCCGTCTCTGCTATGTTGTCGAGATCCGCGCTCTCGCTTGCTGTCGCTGTAAAGTTCTTTCAAGTGTTGTTAAAAGGCTATCGCAAAGTAGCATCGTTGCTGCAGTTACATTAGTCGCAACATCCATCCATCCATCCATCCATCCATTTTCTACCGCTTATCCCTTTTGGGGTCGCGGGGGGCGCTGGAGCCTATCTCAGCTACAATCGGGCGGAAGGCGGGGTACACCCTGGACAAGTCGCCACCTCATCGCAGGGCCAACACAGATAGACAGACAACATTCACACTCACATTCACAGACGTTAAAATTTAAACATGAACAATAGAGAATTTTATTGTGCAATGGACATGTTTTATGTCATACTACGATATTAGGATTGCGATTTTTATTTATTCAGATTCTAAATTGATTCATAATTTTCATGAATCGATTAAAATAAAAGAATAAATATATATATATATATATTTTTGTTTTTTTTTTGTGTCCTATGTAATGGGTATGTCTTCTCAAATGCTTTTTCAGTTTCTCATTATTATTAGTATAGTATTGTAAAGCTGGGATTGGGTTGGAGTTGGGTTTTCTCTTTTTTTCTTTTATTAGATTGATCAACACCCTGTGATTTTTGTTAATACAATTTTTAAAATGGTTAGTGCGTGTGCCTCGAAATACGAATGTCCTGGGTTCGATCCCCGGGCTCGGGGGTCTTTCTGTGTGGAGTTTGCATGTTCTCCCAATGACTGCGTGGGTTCCCTCCGGGTACCCCGGCTTCCTCCCACCTCGATAGGTTGATTGGCAACACTAAGTTGACCCTAGTGTGTGAATGTTGTCTTGTCTATCTGTGTTGGCCCTGCAATGAGCTGGGATAGGCTCCAGCGACCCCAAGAGGGACAAGCGGTAGAACATGGATGAATGGAGAATACATTTTTAAAAACAGTTTTTTTAAGCCAACACGGCGCATATAAGTTTTACGTCAGCAGCCAAGAGGATTTTTGTAAACTGTAACATGTTTTGAAAAGGTTGTATTAAACATTATACACCAAATGATATATTTTGACAGTTTTGTGAAATCGAGAACCGATTTTGAATGAAATATCCATATTTACAGAATATATTGTGAGAATAAATTAATGTAACAGTTCACACTTTTGCACAAAATGTAGACACAAAAATATGCAATCTATTGTAGAAATATGATGTCAACTAATAATTTTCCACCTAATAAACTTTAATTTGAGTGCAAATACTTCCTACTATAATTCTGACCAATACAAACAATTACAATCATCGCAAAGAGCAAAAGTTATTTTGAATTTAATATTTCAACTTTAATTGTTTAATTGATAGACAACAAGCAACTTAAACATTCTGAAAATGATGTCATACAATCAGTGGCGGGCGGTAAGTTTCCCACCTTGGCCTTCAGTGATGTCCGACTTCCATTATTACCTCTCAAAATACCATAATTTATGTCACCACATGACCATTGCTGGATAAATACTATACAGAAACACATTTACGCACTACTGGGCATTGTACAAAGCGGGTTATTTTCAATAAACCCGCATCAGCAATTAAAACATATCTAATGCGCTACTGTCAAAATTAAAATTGCAAAAAACCTATTTAACGTGAAAAAATAAAGAAATAAAAATATCTGAACTCACATTTCATCGCCGGGACAGCTGAGCTAGCTTCCGGGGTTGGCCGACATCGTCTCACAAGATGTAGTTTCTCTTTAAATATCCTTCTTGAAAATGGCCTTGCAAATATATGCGTTGTCTTGTCTAATCATAAAAGATGCAGACGAGGCGTGTTGGCTGAGTTTATAAAGTTTACTCCACAGCGTGCTCATCAAAAACATCCAGTTGCCGGTATGTCTACATTCAACAACCTAAACGGGGCTACTGCGCATTCTGGGTAATGGAGTTCTTACGTTACCTAGCTCATAACATCACAATATATATCTGCCTTAGGCCATTTAAAAGGCCTTACTGACAACAACTTGTGATCTGATTGGCAATCGCAATTGTCTGTCAAATGTTTGTGTCCATTCACTTTAGAGTGCACGGACGCCTGCATTGTTGATTTTGAAGGAGCTGGCAGATTTCGTACAGCATGGCAACATAAGATACCTGAATTCTGATTGGATAAAAACTCTATAACCTACAAACAACAGCGCTGGAAGGAGCATAATATGACATGAAGAGAATATGAATAATTTTAGATATTTAAAGAAAGTAAATAAAAAAATACTTTTATCTTTAATTATGATCATGATTTCTGGTTATGTTAGGCCAGCAGAAAAGGCCTTGCTGGCCCTGACAGCACACCACTGCATAAAATTTAAAAAAAAACACAATCTGTCCAACACACCATACATAAATAAGGCCAATAGAACTAAGCCACTAAGATTCTGCACTGCAGTTAGCAAAAACACCGTAACAAGTGGAGTCATATCTCTTGATGATTGACAAAAATAAGATAATTAGAATTAGAATTTTCCCTGGCAGTAATAAACATAGTGCAGTAAGTGCCTGCCCCATAGAAAGGCAACATTCAATTGTAGAACAGAACGAAATCAGGATTCAAATAATAAAGTGCATTTTTTCCACTAAGAAATCATAAAAGTTACTGTATAAAACCCATGCCACTTTTCAAGCTACCATCTGCGTTTGAGGTAAAGGAGCCTGAGCAGTCAAAATAAAGCGTGTGACATTATTAATGATATAATTTTTGTGATTAATCACATGTTAACTTTTTTTAAATCGGCTGCCCTACATGAAATATTATTTATTTGGCCAGTGATCTGTGTATTCAATTCTGTATGAGTCTACAAATGTTTACAATTTTCAAGTAAAATGTTCTTAATTTCGCACCAAACTGGGTTGCATGTCGTTCTCGGCATACCTCTAATAGAACGTTTACTGAAGGATTTATACATCATGGTGTTCTACAGCCTGTGTAACGTCTTTAATGTAAGTGTTTGCATATTTATATATTTTGCTGGTCAGACAATAAAATGCAGAGAAAAATCATAAGGTGAAGCAGACAGTTCGGGATGTAACATTATGAACATTTCATATCACGATTATTATGAACAAAATGGACACGGTTATTGTTATCACAGTATTGTTGAATTTCCTCAAAGTATTTATACTAGGGCTGTTAAATGATTAAATATTTTTAATCAGATTAATCGCATTTTGGGATTTAGATTAATCATGATAAATCACAGGTGATTACTCACTTGCATAATTTATATTTGCTTAAGAAAAGACCACAATATTTGTAAACAAATGCAATTTTATTGTCGGAATGCCATCTAGGAACAGTTTTAAACATTTTACTAGAAATTTGTGTCATTTATTTGCACAAAACTTGGCAACCGTTTTATCTAAAATTCTTTCAAGCTGTATTTTGGAGTGGAATTTGCCAGTGAGCACACCAGTCGGAGTCTCCTCATCATTTTTGTATGTAGGGCCGGGCGATATGGACCAAAACTGATATCTCCGTATTTTCAGGCCGAATGGCTATTTACAGTATATACCTGTATCTTAAACAAAAAATGCAAAGTGCTAAAGGTTGCCTATGTGTTTTATGGCTAGATAACCAGTGTTAATAGTAATCAGATTATTTTTGTTGTAAATAGTAACGTAACGTGTTGTTTATTCTTTTAAAATAATTAGTTGTTACTATGTTAAAGCAGTTTTCGTTAATTTAGTTTTTACATTTATAACCTCACAATTGTATGTAGATGGAGCTTCTACTCGCTCACTGGCGTGAATCCCGCTGGCTGTTCAGTTTGACATTTTGGAAGGTTTTTCCGCACAGGCTATGGGGAGAGGCACTTTCAAGCCGAGGAGTAGCTAAACATGTGACACACCGAGCGAGCAGCAGAGAAGAGCTATCGCTCGCTGCTAACAGAATTGAACAACATAAACCGATGATATTCGTGATAAAGTAGCTACAAGGAGAGGTATAGGTTCTCAAGCAAATTGATGTATGTGTAAAGCTGTAGTCACTCACGAATACCCAAATGCAGTCTGTGACCAAAGCATTGCATCACTCGGGAGTTGAGAAGTCTGCACCAGAGTTGCCATATTCTTTTAAAAAGTATTTTGTGCTGCCTCAGAGAAGCCTACGTAAACACGCAAGGCACTGGTCAGACACAGAGAGGAGCAAACGACCATAACAAAGGTACATAAAAAAATACCAGTATGGCGGTATTGTCTCAAATATATATCTCTTTCTAAAATATACCGGTGTTAACTAGAATACCGGTATACCGCCCAGCCTTAGACGTATGTATTGTTCTGATCACTGACTGTATAGCAGTTACAGTTAAAGAGCTTCTACGGTCAAAGTAAATGACATGATTAATCTAAGTGTGCACATGATTAATGCGATCGTTTTTTGTGATTAATTGCATTAGTTAAGTTGTTAATTTGGGCAGCATTAAGTTATACACACACTGAATTTTTTTTAAAGTGTTTTATTTTATTATTATTTTATTGAATTTTTTAAATAGACACTACACTTTTGGCAAAATAAAAAATTAAATATTATTCTGGCTTTTAAAAGCCAAATAGTTTTATTTGAGTGTTTATATATGTTTATCTTCCGTTGTTTTGATTTGTTAATCTTTTTTGAGTGTTTTTAATGGTAAAGGAAAAAATAAACGTCTGTTTATGTGACCTGACACAAGTTCACTTACTGTTGTGGACATCTCCTTGTCATATTCCTCTGCGCATGGATTGATCACTCTGTTCTAAGAGAGCACAGCCTGTCGTGTAGGTTCAATGTGCACAATTGAAGAGCTTAGTTGCTCACACATTGTGTTTGTACAAGTTTAGATTGTGGTGTGTCATTTCATAGTGGGGAAAGATGTTAACGGGTTTTGTATTAATTATGTTAGCTTTAAGGCTAGCTAGCCAGCCAACCAGCTTGCTTTTCCAGTAAATTAGTATCACCAGTCTGAGTTTATCAATCAGTTTTACAATCCTTTTAATTTAAAAGGGTAGTACCGACTGTTGGGAGTTTTACAGCAGTTTATCACTAACAATGTTACATCGCCACAGAGAGTACGATGTCGCACATGAATAATCTTTGGCCAGGACTTGCTTGAAAAAGAGGCTCTTGAATTCAATAGGATTTTCCTAGTTAACTCGGTTATTAATAATGAAAGTCCGACTCCAAAGGACGTCACCGTCAAAGAAACGATCGAATGGACAAAAACAGACAAGTGCCACAATTTCCTCTACTGCAAACACAGATGCACAGGACAGCGGTTCCAGTATACCTTTATTGTTATGGTTTGTTTTCTGTTGATATTTCAACACAGTAATATCTGGACAGTGTAATCATGCTCATGTAACAGACTTGTCCTTAACACCTCAAAAACAAAAAGTATTATATTGGGGACTAGGCAAGGGTTATCTTGTTGGATTTGAGGCTAGGTATTTCAACAGTTCAACAGGTCAGAAGTGCCAAGCTCCTTGGAGTGATGCTGGACTGCACTCTATCCTGGTCAAATCATATCAGTGATATAGTTACAAAGATGGGAAGGGCTGTTGGTATTTCCAGAAAATGTGCTGCTTTTGCTGATCCACCTCTTCTTTGTCAAATTGTTAAGAGTTTAGTCTTGTGTCATATTGACTATTGTTCTACAGTCTGGGCGTCTGCTGCAAGTGGTGAGATCAGTAAGCTCCAGATTGTCCAGAATAGGGCAGCAAGGCTGGTTCTTGGTTGTTCACTGAGAACCAATGTGAACCAAATGCATGCTTCTCTTTCCTGGCTAACAGTGCAGAACAGGTTGTCGGCTAATACTCTTATATTGTTCAAATCAGTAACCGGTAGTAAAACTCCTGCTTTTCTCATGGCCCAAATAGTTCACAGTAGCACTATACATAATCACAATACCAGGGCATCCAGTGAGGGGCATTTTGTACTCCCTCGTCCCAGGAAGAATGCTTTGCGGAAATCTTTTATTTATAGATCTTTATCGCTCTGGAATAACCTGCCTCGAATTCTCACCAGCATTGAAAGTAAACAGGTTTTTAAAAAGAGAGTAATATTTTATCTGAGTTTTTAAATTAGTTTGCTCGTTGATGATTTGTTTGGTTTTATATTGTGTAGTTATATTTATATGGTAATTATTATTCTGTGACTGTAAATTGTTTGCTTGTTTTTTATTGATGCTTTTATTTTTTTTCTGTATTGTGTAGTTATAATTATATGCTTTTACTTGTAACTGTATTGAATTGTGGACCCCAGGAAGACTAGTGGGTTGTTGAGGCAACCAGCTAATGGGGATCCTTAATAAAAATCAAATCAAATCTTAATCAAAGAGATTACGTCAAGTGTAAACACACCCTGATGACTTGTGTAGTGTGTAATTACTTCCAATCAATTACTCTTTTGAACCACATTCCAGTTTCAGAATGCCTCATCATTAGATGTAACTGGTGACCTGGAGTAATAATAACCTGCATGCCTGTGTGCAAATTATATTATCCTATGGTGTTTTATGTGAGCTCTATTAAAAACATACCTGAATTATAAATTGAACAATATTTTATTATTGTGGTTGTAGTTTGACTGAGAAATGTGTTCAGTATATTGACCCTCTCCTCTACTTGAATGATAGGATCAACTTGTGTCCAATCAGTATACTGTATATGTAAGAAAATACAAATCTCTTTTGTTGAGCAGAATTAATGGTACATAATATATTGTTCATGTCGTATCATAGACAATTGGAAGGCATCCTCCAATGTTGTTTTACAACCTTGCATACAGTTTTGTATTGACTTTCATTAGATTTTGTATCTGATGTGCGAGCATTGAGTGTTGCTTTTAAAGGAGAATAGAACAGTGGATGCTTCCAGCTCAGTGAAACCAAAATCAATGTCTGTACAAAAGACACCAACACATTCTTTCAAGCATCATCGAACCTGAATATTATAGATACATAGCAGAAAAGAATAGATTATCCACTTTGGCCGCCTGAAACATATGTTATTTATAAACACAATTACATGTTAATAATTATTGCTGTTAGCAAATCAGGAAGTACATCATCGTTGATTGATTAAAGATGTCAAATTGTTTTATATGTCATATTGTTTTCCAAAGTAAATGTTAAACTTAATTGAATTCTGACATCTTTGGTTATTGTGTTTGAAAAATGACTCTTTGTTTTTCAGTTTATTAGCCAAACTAAAACTAAACATTTTAGATTTTGAAAGTGTACTAAATTATTTTTCTTGTTTTTATGGTATACAGTATATTTCATTATATTTCTGCTTTTGACTTTTTCTTTCAAACCTAGTCATGTTATCAATTGTATCAGCTCAGGTGCGTCCTAATCCAATACTGATATTGGATTTCATCGGTTTGCTTTCAAAATCTCCGATATGAAGTAAGCTATTGGCTACTAGGAGCTAGCACCGACACAACAACTACTGTAAGCACACAATAGCACTCAAGCTAGACATACGTAGTAAGTGTCCTTAATTGAACAATATCGCAGTCTAAAATATGACATTTTTCAAAAGAAACAAGTAACGGTGGGAATCTTCTGGCACATCACTATTCGATGGGATTCTTAGTGTGACTATTCGATTCAGAATCGACTCTCGATTCAACATGATTCTAGATTGAAACCGATACTTGTGTGTTATTTGGTATAGTAACCTCCTTCTGGTTGCTACCGTAGGACGTATACATCTAGCAAGTAAGCAAATGGCCTGAAAACGTCTTTTTAAAAATGGATTCTTAACAAAATAAAAATCGAATAATTAATTCCAAATGGTTAATAATAAATAGGTTAGTTTTTTTCATACCTGCCATTGTTCTCTGTGTGAGTAATGTCACGTGATCAAGTTTTTTAACATCGCATACTACAAAATAACAAAAGTATGTATACCCCACCTTACGCCCGATTGTAGCTGAGATCGGCTCCAGCACCCCCCGCGACTCCGAAAGGGATAAGCGGTAGAAAATGGATGCATGGATGTATAATTTGTGCTGCTATCAGATCAATATCTGTATTGGACAATTCTCTAGGCTCCAATATCGGTATTGCATAGTGACCGAACCTGCTCATTATTGTACATCTGAAAAAAAAAGGGCATAGCCATGAAATTTGCCCAATATAAGATAAATTAAACAGTATCCTTAAAACACACTTCATGCACACCATGATAGAAAATGCTGCACACAAAAATGACATGTTGAAAGCAGTGTATGACTTACATTACAGTGTGCAGGGTCTCCCTTTTTATTTGCACAGAATGTGTTACTTTCATTTGTATAGTCAGATTTATACGTCAGCAAAACATGTCAACTATATCTGGATGTGTAAAATGCTTTGGGTGTTTGACCTAATGAAACTTGAGGAGCACCAGATTAGTCATCACCTCTCCAGAATGAGAAAAAGGGCAGGTCAGTGTGCCCTTAAAAAAAAAATGACAGACTGCTGAGTCACACTGCAGTGACTACTATCACACTGCCGTATGTCTGACTAGTGGAGGAAGATGATACCAAGTAGCGTTACAGAAAAGTAGCTGAAAGGAGACGTCACAAATAAGTAATAAAAGCATTTAGGAATATATTAGTTTTTATAATACCGGTTAGGGCTAAACTATTCGGGCAAAAATATTAATCACGATTAATTTGATTGCTAATTGAAATCATGATTTATAACATGATTATTCACTAATTTGAAAACATGAGTATTAATTGTACCATCAAAACGCAACTTTGAATATAATTTTAAAACAAACAACTAGATATGAATTAGTTACGAATAAAAAAGTTTAAAAAAATGATAGTGACAACAACACATTGTAATAAAAATAGCAATATGAAAAAATTAAATTTAGGTTTTCGGTTTTTATTTTTTGGAATTTCGTTTTTGGCCTTTTACAATTATTTTACCACCATAGCGTGTATGCTTTTTGTGTCATAAATGAATAAAATTTTCATTGATTAAATGGAAAAAAAAAAATTTTTTGGAACTGTTGACCAATATTTCAAGTCAAAGCGTAATATTTTTTGTAAATGTGTCAATTACGGCATTATGTTTGTGTAAGGTACTTTTCTGAAACCTTTATTTTTTTAGCGCAGTAAGACGGGATGTTGCACACAGCGCTGTTATTGTGAAGGTGGGAAGTTGCTTTGAGCTTGATGAGTTTAGAGACGACTTGAGGCTATTAAAAAAAAAAAAGAGCAAGCCTTTAAAGTTGCGACTGCTGTCCTGCGTGTGCGTTGATCTTACATGGATGATGTCGTTCACAACAACACAAGCAAATTAGATGTTTTGTGGGTGTATGGATTGTTCTTGCTAGCATTAGCTTTGTAGATTAGTGTGTGTTTCAAGTAGCAGTCTCCACATTGTTTAGTTCAGGACGCGGCGGTTGAGTGTTTCAGGGACGAATTAGCAGTCCCGAACACATTATTACAATTCTGTGATTCTGTTCGCGGTTACGTTAACATGGAACTCATATAGCCTTCCTTTTTTTGTTTTAGTTGGTGATTATTGATTAGGCATACTAGCACTGGGTCAAATAAAAAGTAGCAACCACGGTGATGTAGTCTTTTTTCACTCATTTGCTACTTTTCCGTTTCACCGTTACAAGCTCAGGAATTTGCATGCACTTTGCCCGGCCCATTAATCGTTTTTATCATAATATTCTTTTGATCGTGAGAAGCCCAAATCTGAATTGTGATTAAAATGTGATTAATTGTCCAGCCTATCACCGGTCTAGTGTTGTCACCACCACTGTGTAATGCGCCATAAAATGCCCACATAAATGTGTGTGTCGTTTCCTAAAGGTACGAGAAGATGTCCTCAACTCCCTGAACAATAACTTCCTTCAAACCCTAAACCAGGCTTGGAATGACCATCAGACGGCAATGGTGATGATCCGGGACATTCTCATGTACATGGTGGGCTCTCAGTTTCCCTAAACACCCCAAAACTGTCTTCCTTAAAGTTGCTAAAAATGTGAAAAACTCTTCTCTGTCCCTTTTCTCTTTCTCCGCAGGACCGGGTTTATGTGCAACAAAATAATGTGGAGAATGTCTACAACTTGGGTTTAATCATCTTTAGGGATCAGGTTGTGCGCTACGGCTGTATCAGAGACCACCTCCGACAAACTCTACTGGACATGATCGCGCGTGAAAGGAAGGGAGAGGTGGTGGACAGGTAGAATGCACATGAACATTGAGCCAACAGACTGTCATGTAGTTGAATAAATAACATATAACATGAATAAATAATAATATTTGTTAGCATTTAAGATAGCTAGCGATTAGCGCTAGAGATGTCCGATAATATCGGCCTGCTGATATTATCGGCCGATAAATGCTTTAAAATGTAATATCGGAAATTATCGGTATCGGTTTCAAGAAGTAAAATTAATGACTTTTTAAAACGTCGCTGCACGGAGCGGTACATATCCGGTAAAACACGGACATAGGGCATACTTGCCAACCCTTCCGATTTTCCTGGGAGACTCCCGAATTTCAGTGCCCCTCCCGAAAATCTTCCGGGGTAACCGTTCTCCCGAATTTCTCCCGATTTCCACCCGGACAACAATATTGGGGGCGTGCCTTAAAGGCACTGCCTTTAGCGTCCTCTACAACCTGCCGTCGTGTCAGCTTTTCCTCCATACAAACAGCGTGCCGGCCCAGTCGCATAATATATGCAGCTTTTACACACGCATAAGCGAATGCAAGGCATACTTGATCAACAGCCATACAGGTCACACTGAGGGTGGCCGTATAAACAACTTTAACACTGTTACAAATATGCGCTACACTGAACCCACACCAAACAAGAATGACAAATACATTTCGGGAGAACATCCGCACCGTAACACAACATAAACACAACAGAACAAATACCCAGAACCCCTTGCAGCACTAACTCTTCCGGGACGCTACAATAAACACCCCCCGCTACCACCATACCCCGACCCCAACCCCGCCCACCTCAACCCCTAACAATAATTTTAATTAAGAGTAGGACAATATCGGAATATCTGCAAAAAAGCCATTATCAGACATCTCTAATTAGCGCTTTAGTTGCCAGCTAGTGATTAATGCCCTAGTTGTCAGCTGGTATTTGACATGTTAGTTGCCAGCTAGCGATTAGCGATCTAGTTGTCAGCTAGCGATTAATGCGCTAGTTGCCCGCTAGGGATTAGCGCTCCAGTTGCCAGCAAGCTATTAGTGGCATAATACTGTTATTTGAATATCGTTAGTATTGCACAATAACAAGGTATGTTTAGGACCAGGTTAACATAAAATACAATCATAATTTCATACACAATAGCATGCTCCATTATTTTGGGAAAACGTTCAAGACCCCTGATTTAGTGTATTGATTTTTTTCTTTATTTGTACAAATGAATAATTTATTCTGTAAAATAATAATGATCTTAATGTTTACCTTTTACCGTTGTCATAGTGTATTTTATCTTTTTTCCCACTGTTTTTGTATATCAGGGGCGCCATCAGAAATGCTTGCCAAATGTTGATGATCCTGGGTCTTGAAGGCCGGTCTGTTTATGAAGAGGATTTTGAAGCACCTTTCTTGGAAATGTCTGCAGAATTTTTCCAGGTCTGTCAAAATAATTTATACTCTTAATTGTTGCTTATATAGATCCATTTGAAATGCTGTTTTACATACTGCAGAAAAACACATTGTTCTCTAAATATTTGGTTTAAGTTTATATCAAACATGCACACAGTTACAATATCATAGATCACGTTTTTTTCAGTTTCTCACTACAGCATGTTCGAAAAGCAGTAGAAAAAAACAAATCTTATTTAATCCCACTCTTTTTCCAATTCATAGCAATTACTAAAACATGTATTCACTTCCTGTTCTCAATTTGTACACAATTTAAATACATAACTAATGAAGTTCCTCAAAAAATAGTTAAATTAGTTGAAAATCGCATAATGAGGTGAATAAGATTCTAATTTTTCAATAAACTTTAAAATGTGATTAAGATAGATTAGATTAATCTTGCTTTGTCACATTTATACTGCAAAAAATATAAGTGTTATTGTCTGGATGAAAATTTAAAAAAGGTACATGGTACTGATGAGATAGTCTGCCTTGTACAGCTAAATGTTGTTGTTCCGAAATTTGAGGTGAGATGATGCAACTGTGTATCTTTGATTTTTGTATCATTAAAGAGGAACTGCACTTTTTTTGGAACTTTGCCTGTCGTTCACAATCATTATGAAAGACATGATGACGGATGGATTTTTTTTAATGCATTCTAAATATTAAATAAACGTAAATAAAATTCTGCTTACAGCGGAGCCAATTGGAGCTAGACTCTTCCGCCCATAAAATCAGATAAATAACCATTTAAAAAGTGCCAACAATAATCCATTTACATTTCGTGACTTTAATATTAACCAAGAATTAGTGACATTAATATTATAAGCTTTAATGCAGACAAACTATTTATAGCAGCGCCGTGATCCCTTCCTGTGTGCCGGTGTTTACATTATCGACTGATCAGCTGCTTCCTCGTTTCCCTGCTCCCTGTAAGTTTGTTGTATATCATAAATCATGCCTCTCACCTGAAAAGTAGATGGCTAAAGATATAGTCTGACAAGTCGGGGCACTATGACCGCCATTTAGGATATGGAACTGGCGAGAATGACACGAAAAGCACTTGCTCCCCCCCTATGAGGTGTCTTACGAAGCGTTACTATGCCATCTAATGTACAGAGTTGGCTTCACAGACATTATGAATTGTCAAATCTGGGGAAATTTATGGAAAAACTGAATATATAATTATAACATCATACTTTGGATTGCCATTAGTGTTTTTAATAATCCAATGGTAAAAATATTAAAGTGACTGCCACATTTATACATTTTAAAGTATGCCATGGTAAAGAATTGATTCAAGTAAGTTTTAACTGTGAAAGCACAAACATAAAGGAGTTTGTCAGGAATTATTTGTATTTTATTGTGTCTTTTTAGATGGAGAGCCAGAAGTTCCTTGCAGAAAACAGTGCTAGTGTGTACATAAAGAAGGTGGAAGCCAGGATTAACGAGGAAATTGAGCGGGTGATCCACTGTCTGGATAAATCTACAGAGGAGCCCATTGTCAAGGTAGTGGAGAGGGAGCTCATATCCAAGCACATGAAGACCATTGTGGAGATGGAGAACTCTGGTCTGGTCCACATGCTCAAGAATGGGAAGACTGATGGTAAAGAGTGCTTTCACACCTACAGTGTAGTTTCACTGGTTGAAAAAACAGTCATGTTTTTTTAAGCTTGGTCCATGTCCTGATGTTACATTTAACTCAAATGTGTCACTAATAACCACCTAAGATGATTTTCTTATCAATCTGTAGCAAGTACAAAAATGTAAAGCGAAAAACACGACATAGCTTTTATTGATCATTTTAAACATGTGGATTGTCTAGCAGGTTCAGTACACTAACAAAAATGCACTTTGGGTCCTATACTTCCATGTGCTTAAGTGGTAAAAGCTGTGAAATTGCACGGGTTCTGGCCTTCATCCAACATGTGCACTCTGGGTGGAGCAACCCTTAAAGGGGACCTATTATGCAAAACCAACTTTTCTTACCTTCTGGTACCTGTATCTGCACGTATCCCCAACACTTGAAATCAAACCATGAAGTCATTGTTGGGATATTCTTAAAACAATCTTGCTTTCCTTCATTCTTTCTCCAAACAAACCGTTTGGAATTTTGCCCATTTGTGACATTTTTCCCATTGGTGACATCCATACATGCTAAAGTTTTATCCAAAAAGCTGTGTGCCATTGTAGTAAAAAATATCCTTATTTTTCTCTATCCTCTTGTTGTGGGGTAGTCTGTCTCGTACATGCACATGCATCCTCCACAGTTGCCATTTGTAATACAAAGTAGCGTACAGTTCTAACTTATAAATCTGTCAGTTGACTCCATATGGATGCGCTAAAAACTACAACCAAGATGACGGGGTCAAGACACAGTCGAAGTGAAGGCGTGTAATTAAGACCGGCCACTAAATAGCACATCCTGAAAAAACAAGTCAGAAAGCGGGTTGAAGATGGTCTTTAAAACATATATACATGTGCATGTACGAGCCAGTCGCCCCACATCCAGAAGGTAGAGAAACAGAAGGAGCTCAGTGACTACAGCATTGGATTACAATGGCGGACTTGCGCTTAGCACTTTGCTTACATTTTTACTGTATATGGAGACATCCACTGATGTCACCATTAAGAAGAAGGTCACAAATTTGGCAAACTCCAAACGGCTCGTTTTGGAGGATTTTTGTATATAATATAGCATCATCTTTTATTAGCGATGGGCAATATGGCCTAAAATCTATATTGCTATATAAATTGCAGTCTCCTGCGATAACGATGCATATCACAATATATACTTTTTTTTGTAAATTATATTATAACCATTTCAAAACGGGTTACCGGTACAAAGGCTCCTAATTTGGCTGCTGACATTTGCCCTAACATATTCTGTCATTTCTGGTTGTATTTTCTCAAAACTATTACTCCATTTGTTAATTTACTGTTAATATCTGGTTAATTTCTGTTGGGACATGGGTTTATCTACACTTCTGTTACAATGTATTAATCACTTTTTCTTCTGTTGTTGGATACTTTACATTAGTTTTGGGCGATACTAGAAATTTGGGTATAATGATACTTAAAAGTTTCAAGATCAATGAATAATGATTTTTTTAACACAACTACCGGTATAATCAAACAAAAAACACAGGGTGGTGGTGTAATAATATCAATTATATATTTAAATTATTTCCTACTACTGGCTTTGATTTAAATCCTTTTTTTTGCTCTTAAAGCCCTCATGTGTCCAGGGTGTATGTGAACTACAACAAAAGATGTTTTGATATAATATAATATAATATAATATAAAAAATATATCTAACTACTGTAGTAGCAACCAAATATACTGTATATACTTGTACGTTGCTGTCAGATTAGCGGGACACAGCTGGAATGTTTCATCAACATGCATTATCACAAAATTACAATATTATTAAAAACACCAAACGGCCAAATTTATATAATTTATATCGTCTATCATCAAACCCTAGCATCTATCAATTGATTCAATTGCGTTTTTGAAAGGTAGTAATACAACTACACTGTCATGCCTCTCCTCGCAACCACATACACACACAAAAAAACATACAAACAGCTGTCTAAGACCATTTTGATGCGTCACAGTACCACAAACAGTTTACTTAACACAAACTATTCGCATCACACAACATCAGGGTGGCCAAAATAACAAATGAAACAAAAGCAGAGGTTCATCTATGAAATGACATCCAGCCAGAAGAAGACACTGTTGCGAGTGCATTCACGCACTTTATCACCATGACGACACAAGAATACATAACAAGCGCTGCTTAGATTGATACGGCCTTTTAAAATTTAAAGCGTTATCCTTTACATGGATATTTTCTGGAATATAGAGCGCACCGGTGTATAAAAGGCACCCAATAAATTGTTCCATGTATTAGCCGCACGGGACTATATATATATGTTGTGAAATTAGTTATTTACACAGAAAGAGTTTGTAAATGTTTATTTACATACCATAATTGTATCTAAACGGTGCCTGGCACACGACTGATCAAACAAAACCGACGTCATCGCCATGGGCCAACTAGCTCTCTAATCAGCTAAATAGGCTCTAACTCCACAGTGACGTTTTGGTGATTTTACTGAGGAATTTGTGAAACTGGAACAATACAAACAAAATGCCTTTGTAAGTTAATAACACTAACACAGATACTCATAAACGTTTTAGCACATTACATTACAATAGCACTCACAAATACGCATGAAACACTCCTACAGACATCACACATAGGACTTTTTGGTAATTAAGAATTGTTTTAGTTATATTGTAAAAATTACAAATGTTGCTTAAAGTGATGAAAAATCCATACGAGTTAAAACACTATGGACAATTACAAGACGGAACGGCACTTGTACTTCTGGTTCAAACATTTTAAAAAGCAGGAAACGCCGTGGACATTCACCCAGCAGCACCTGCAATGAGCGGACTCGTCCAAAAGATGGCACCATAGCAGAAACAATAACACACCATTTCAGTGTATTTACATGTTCTTTTATGAAAACTATTTGCATTATGGCTGTCAGCGAAGAAAAATCCATAGATTAGCCATACCGTTTTATAGGCCACAGGGTTCATAGCATAGGAAAAAAGTAGTGGCTTATAGTCCGGAAGCGAACTCCATGTTCCATGATTTTCACACAGCCACACTTAGACGCAAAGCCCTTTAAGCATTGAAACATGCTGTAGCTTTCTGTACATTGTGCTGCTATCCGATGACTTGCTAACCACAAACACACTTAACCAATCTGTTAGCTAAATATTATATAATATATACCATTATGTCGTCTAGGGTTTACCTCACTTCAAACATTCATTCACCAGTTGGTTCAGATCACTTTCTCACCACAACTGAAACCCCTCAGAGATCTGTTTAGGTAAAACGTGTTGGTGGAAAAGCACCCTGAGGCCCAAAAAATAATGTATTTCTGACACAGATTGTTGGAAAAAAATGGAGAAGGTATATAGTTACATTTTTGATGTAAATTCCAAAATGTCTTCAAAAACCTTGTTTACACTGGAAGCAGTGCACCCACGCTATAAATTGACTTGTAACATGTGTGCTCCTCTGCGTGTCCATCCTCAGACTTGGCGTGTATGTACAAGCTTTTCAGTCGCGTTCCCAACGGACTGAAGACCATGTGTGAGTGCATGAGCTCCTACCTCCGGGAGCAAGGCAAGGCTCTTGTGTCAGAGGAGGGAGAAGGGAAGAACCCAGTGGACTACATCCAGGTACACGTACCAGCAGATATGGCAGTGCTATGACTGTAACACTTCTGTCAAGTTAGTTGATCACTCCAGTTTAGAAGTCCCTTAACCAACCATGTTTCTAACTAAACTGAGTGCTCAAAATGGAGCCTGAAATACCCACTGAGAGAAAACCGCATGATTTCCGCCAGCCAATCAGCAAAGAAGATGTTGAATATGATGATATAGTAACTTGATGTCATTCTAATTGTAAAAATGTTTATTGAAATATTGTGTATAATAAAACAGGGTTAAAATGTGCCCTTTCAAGTTAAATGGGTTCCTATGTTTAGGGTACAATCAACACAATTGTGATGAATCAGACAGGCAGAAGAAAGTGGTTCTTGCATTTTGTGGTTATGAAAGAAGGAAGAGTGTGTTTTGTTCAAGCTTACCACTGCGTGACATTCCAGAATTCTAACGCTAGTCTAAACCTCTAAACACAGTGTAACTGCTCTAACTTCCATTTCCCTCTCCTTTGTGGCCTCGAAAAATTACGGTGACCGCCACTGCACTACAGTATTTTGTTAAAATGCTTTGGGGCTTAGTTTCCATAATTCCTATTGTAGATGTGTATTATGTCTAAGGTCCTTCCCTCACTCTTCTTTACTCGAACTACAACCGTAAATGCTGTGTTCATTCGTTAATCTATAGCTGCCACTCATCATCGTCCTAAAACCCTACCTCCTTCCCACAGGGCTTACTGGACCTGAAATTGCGTTTCGACCGATTCCTCCAGGAGTCTTTTAACAACGACCGTCTCTTCAAACAAACTATTGCTGGTGACTTTGAGTACTTCCTTAACCTCAACTCACGCTCGCCAGAGTACCTCTCACTGTTCATTGACGACAAACTGAAGAAAGGAGTAAAAGGGGTGAGTCAACTTATGCATTTGTCTCATTGGATCTTATGACTTATAGGGATGGGTACCGTTCACATTTGAACCGATACTGTACCAATTCTCAGTACCTGGGGAATCAATACTGGTACTCAACGATACCAATTCTCTGTACTTTTTTGTGTGTTTGTAAATATGAATGGTTTGATGATCAAAATACATTTTTACTGCATTTAAAAATTAACTGATTATGATAACTGCTGAGTTATCATAACTGTTACATTCCTTAGTATGTAGTTAGGACATTAAGTTGCAAGTCCAAGATTCAAAACCGCACTCTCCTTCAAAACCGCACTAAAAGAACACCTCCAGGCAACTTTAACCCTTGACTAACACCCTCCCCCTCCACATCCCACCTCCCCGGATTGTAAATAATCAAATGTAAATAATCAAATGTATATACTTGTTCTTATGCTTTCTGAACTCACTATGCTCACTGCTCGCTGTACATATCCTACCAAGTCAGACCTACACTGTTTCAATGTCCATTTCTCTGATTATGCAATTGTTGATGACTGAAGTGCTGATATCAAACCCCCCACCCCACCCCACCCCCCTTCATATCCCACCCCCCGGATTGTCAATAATGTAAATAATTCAATGTATATACTCTGATGATTAACTTGTGTGATGACTGTATTATGCTGATAGTATATATTTGTACCATGAATTTATTAATGTGGACCCCGACTTAAACAAGTTGAAAAACTTATTCGGTGTTACCATTTAGTGGTCAATTGTACGGAATATGTACTATACTGTGCAATCTGCTAATAAAAGTTTCAATCAATCAATCAATGTCAGATGCTTAGGGCTAGGCAATATTTCTGTGTTTTTTAGGCCGTATCGCGATATACGATAAATATCGGTATTTTAAACAAAATGTGCAAAGTGTTGACACCACAACACCACATTACTGTTATTACGAGTGTTTTAAAAAATATATTTTAAAAAGTCAATAATTATAGTTACTCATTACTAAAGTAATTTAATTACTAGTGGAACTACTCTTTAATAAATGTAATTCATTACTAGGGAAAGTAATTAATGCATTACTTTAAAAAATCTACATATCTATATGTCATATGCATTTGAGAGAAGTTTATGAGAGCAGCGTGTGCGTGCCAATCCGACCTGTGATGTCAGCGAGGGTTTCAGCTGAACTGTATTAGTTGGCTTTTGCAGTTAGCAGCGGCAGTCTGACGGCTGTTTCTTACCTCTGGTTAATAAAGAGGAGCCGCCCGAGTTACGGTGCGGGCACCTTGGCTGTGCGCAAAGGGGAATGTGGCGGGGGGTCAATGTCAGCAATGCGCAGTAGCGACACCGGCCCCGCGCCAGACAGTGCCTGCCTGGCCTCTCTTTGAATCAATTGCTTTGTTGGCATTTAAATTGCAACCTTACCTAGAGGTAGTTTGGCAGAGTCCGCTCTCAGTGCTGCTGGAGTGATCGCCAAGCTCCGAAGTGCAAAGAACCGGCTGAGTTGGCAACCAGGCGTCACGTCACACGCAACCCAGATACTGAAACAAGGCACCGTTGGATTTTACACGAATCGGTCGGTGGCAAAAAAGTACCGGATTCTGTAACCATCCCTAATCATGTTTCATTGTAGCTTTCTATGCGTTTTACTTTTGTTGTCGTCGTAAAAATGGTGCCGCTGATTGCAGCAGCTATCTGCTCTTTAATGTCCTACTTTGTGATCTTTAATGTTTCCCTCTTATGTGTTTTTTCACCTTTGGTTTAAACCCCTTAGGACTGCGCCACAAGGGGTGGCACTCTATTGACTTTTGCAATACTTTTTTGTGGACTTTGTTTTTAATCTACACTGCAACCACATCAATACCCCATTGTGGATTAAGAAAAGGCTTTTCTTCACCTTCCTCCTCCTATACATGTAGTAATGACCCTTACGTTGCTTTTCGCGCTATCCTTTTGCGTTTCAAAACACCCGTACAATCCCGTTTGTATTCTCTTTTAGCTGACGGAGCAGGAGGTGGAGTCCATACTGGACAAGGCCATGGTGCTGTTTCGCTTCATGCAGGAAAAGGATGTGTTTGAGCGGTACTACAAGCAACATCTGGCCCGTAGACTGCTCACCAACAAGAGTGTCTCGGACGACTCCGAGAAGAACATGATCTCAAAACTCAAGGTGTGTGACCAGTATTTGTAACTATCAAAGCAGGACATGAAATTATGATATTTTTTAATATGCATGTTAGGTTAATTGGAGACTAAATTGCTTATTGAATGTGAGGGTGAATGCTTTTTTGTCTAAATATACCCTCTGTGTAGCAATTCTTAATATAATCATTTGGTCTTCATTCCTCAGACTGAATGTGGCTGTCAGTTCACATCTAAACTGGAAGGCATGTTCCGGGATATGAGCATCTCAAACACCACTATGGATGAGTTTAGACAACATCTGCAGACAACTGGGGTGAGCAGACATAAAAGGCAACAATTCACTCTGTAATGGGTACACTGACTATGCATAATCACTACACTGCTGCTGGGCCGATGGATCACTACTGTGTGCTTTCTTCCTAATTATACTCTACATATAACATTCACATCCTGGGAATACATACAGCTTTCTCATGCAAATGCTATGCAGTTGCACAGTAGTTGTTTTCATCATCTTCATTGGTAATGAGGAAAATCTTAGTTTTTCTGTGTAATTTTGTTTCGGTGACATAAATGATAGAGATTATTGTCGTTGTTGTACAAGGGGAAATTCACATCAACCTCCATTGCTCTGTTTATGTAATTAGTTTTTTTTATTTGCATTGTTTCTCAATTTTCAGTTGCCTGCCACAATTTGACATACCGTATTTTTCGGACTATAAGTCGCAGTTTTTTTCATAGTTTGGCCGGGGGTGCGACTTATACTCAGGAGCGACTTATGTGTGAAATTATTAACACATTACCGTAAAATATCCAATAATATTATTTAGCTCATTCACGTAAGAGACTAGACGTATGAGATTTCATGGGATTTAGTGATTAGGAGTGACAGATTATTTGGTAAACGTATAGCATGTTCTATATGTTATAGTTATTTGAATGACTCTTACCATAATATGTTATGTTAACATACCAGGCACGTTCTCAGTTGGTCATTTATGCGTCATATAACATACACTTATTCAGCCTGTTGTTCACTATTCTTTATTTATTTTAAATTGCCTTTCAAATGTCTATTCTTGGTGTTGGGTTTTATCAAATAAATTTCCCCCAAAAATGCGACTTATAATCCAGTGCGATTTATATATGTTTTTTTTTCCTTCTTTATTATGCATTTTCGGCCGAAGCGACTTATACTCCGAAAAATACGGTACATACAAAATAAATAGCAATTCACCCTCGTTTATAAATAACGCACTTGGTCTGCCAGAGAAAAAGAAGACATAGTAGGTGTTGGCAAATTAGCAACTTTGTTGGTATAGTTAGTAAATAATCAGACCTATCTGGTTGCTCCTTGGTTATAAGCAACCAGTTATTGGTTGCCATTATTATTATTATTATGTTTTAACCGAATGTAGTGCCAAATTAGTACTTGAAAAACAGTCCTGGTGCTTAACAGTGGCCATCCTAGTACTTTGGCAAATGTTTGTACAACCAAAAAACACTGCCTTTTAAATCTTATGGAATTTTGTGACATTCGAGTTGAACAAATTAGTCGTTTAAAAACTTCCATGATATAAATTAAAAGATAACGAAGTAATACGTTAAAAATAAGTAATAATATCCACAACAAATTGCCATAATTATTGGAGCAAAACAGAACATGGAGAACATGCAAAAAAAAACAACTTAAGTTGTAATGTTTGATGCTCAAAATTTTAAGTGTTCGTAAATGCAACCTCCCTTGCAATAACCTTCAGTGGTGCATAATGAGGAAGTGCTTTTTGTTGTTGTGGTTACTGGCTTGGCTAGTGCAGCGCTGACAGTGTATGAGGGTTGCTATTGGCGTGATAAGTTTCAGTGCTTCTGTCGGTACTCTACATTACTTAGAAGTATGTTACTTGTACAATATCACAGCCAAGCACTTCTTGCGTGTTGCTGAGTCTGCATTCATTTTGAACCGATCCCTACTTGCGGCAGAAGAAAAGATCATTTATAGTTCTAAACATATTTGTTTTGATTTGAATGCTTTCTCTTACGTTTTGCAGATGCGTCATAGCCAATTGTGCAAAGTTGACGATTACGTAATTGCCACTTTCCTCGCACCCAACGACAGGAATAGATTGCAGTCCTGTGGCAAGGGCTGATGTGCATATACAGCATGTACAACGGGTGCCATATCAGAGCAAGGGTCTGTGGCTCGTTGGTCCCAGGCACAGTGTTAATGCTTAGAAGCAAACTGGTATATCCCTAGCAAACGGTTACACTTCTCATAATTTGTTAAGAGCATTGTGTGGATGTGCAACATGTATTTATTTATTGATCACCATGATGGTGCTGTCACCTGTATAAAAGTTTTTGTTTCTCCCCCCCACCACCACCAAAACTCAGGTGTCGCTTGGAGGCGTTGATCTCACTGTGAGGGTGTTGACAACAGGTTACTGGCCAACACAGTCTGCAACACCCAAGTGCAGCATCCCCCCTTCCCCACGACACGCATTTGAAGTCTTCAGAAGGTGAGTCACTTGCACACAGCGTCTTAACAATGTTGTACTCCTTGGTGCACTGAGGCTCGATCCTGTCCTTAGTGTCTCAAATCATAATTTTCTTGTCATAGTCATTGTCCTGATACCAATATTTTGGTCCCTGTGCCAAATTGGATTTCAATACTTTTCAAAATGAAGGGGACCACAAACAAATGTCATAATTGGCTTCATTCAAACAGAAAATTGTATACTACATGAAACAAATGTTTCTTATTGCACTTAAAGAACAATTTTAGGAAAAGAAAAAAAAATTGATAAAAGGCATTAAATACACTGGGCTTTTCCTATAGCACTCAAAGAGCAATTTACAATTGTATTTGTTACATATATAGTCTGCCATAATCTAGGATTAGGTTAAAATAGAATAGAAAGCTTTGTTGACATTGTATTAAATGCTTCCTGATTTATGGTTGTCACTCTTGGTTTGGCTTTAAGACAAATACAATCATTAGTAAATACTAAAAACAATACAGCTAAAGCTACACATATAATACATGTAGCTGGTAAAACAAACATTGTTAAAGATAAAACACAAATTGTAGAAATTTTTAACAAAATTCCAACATTTCACTTGCGTTAGTTTACGCTACGTGGGTGGTTCGGACTGCGCTAATAATTGGCAACAAGCCAATCAGCTGTCTGTGCGTCAAGTATCTGTATCGGCACTGCAGGGGAGCTGGTTAATAACTACATTACCTTTAAACTCTTTGTGCCGGTCTGGATGTTTGTTATTTAAATGTTTACCTAAGTTTAAAGCAAAGATTGTAATACTTTAATGCCACCAGCCTGCAGCGCTTGCAGCGTGACGCTTCCGTGTTTAAAGCGCCACGTTTATCGATAGCTTTGAAGCCCAAATACCTCCATATTACACTTCACGCACCTTTTTTTAACCAGTAGAAATGCTGTTTTTTGCCATTCTTCCTCTCCGTGCGGTTTTTGCTCGTATGTACAGCTGTGTGTGCGTGCTGACACACTCAACATCATGCGCCTCGGCTCTGTACGTTGACGACGCACAGCAGCAAGCGGATAGAAAATAATTAGTTCTCCCGACAAGAGAAGACTATTTTCACCCACTATTACTGTGGGCCGCCGTCACTGGAGACAATATCTGCTGGAGTACTTGCATTCAGAGATGTGGAGCTTCACTTCCGTGTTTAGATTAGTTTTGTGCATTGTTAAAGGTAAAATGTAGATTGTTACTATAACTGGTTTATACTAAGATGGCATAAAAGCTCAGCAGAAAGGAAAGAACGGTAGGCAGAAAGTAAAGAGGCACTTTTTTTTTTATTGTCTTATTTTTATTGTAATCAAAACGTGTCAAGACACCTTTTCCTCAAACAAATCACACACTTCCAGCTTCAAAATAAAAGCATGATGCGTCACATCCGATCTAACTACATTAACCAAAACGGAAAATGGCTTACATTACCATCATGCTTTGATTGTCAAAGATGTTTTGTAAGGCAAGAAATTAGGTATTTCTACCTAAATAAATGCTTGTACATCAGTTAAAGAACATGGAGCTGGGAATTTTCTGGCAGTCTGAAATATTGTGTAAATTATTTAATAACATGTTCTGATTGATAATCTGCAATTACAGAATGTTTAGTAGACTGAATATTACACTTTATTAAATTAAAACAATTAAAACATTGTAATGCAGTTATATGAATACTATTAGCTTGTACAACATGTAATGTACCGAATATCAGAAGCATTTGTTCAAGTAGAATTATCACAGATTTCATTACCCAACCTCTTTGACAATCAAACCATGATCATAAAATCCACATTTTGGGTTGTTAATGTGCAAAACTGTTATTTAAACACAGAAGTGTAGCTCTTCTTTTATGAATTTAAGTGCTCCTACACTAGGAATTAAAATTCTGTTGATAATACACCAAAGCACTGCAGGTCTTTTTTTTTGTCATTAAAGTGTGTTTATGTCAATTTTCAGTTGAGCTGTTTAAAAAAACCATAATGTTTAATAAACATGTCAACAAACTAATTTTCCAGTTGTTTTTTAAAACTTGAAAATTATCGGTCTATGGTGCACTTATTAATGATAAAAAATGTATATATTTGCGATTAATTTCACGTTAATTATGAACAAAATGATTAGATATTTAATCATTTGTCAGCCCTTATAAATGTGTGTGTATATATGTACTATATTGTAATTATATCTAACACAAACTTAGCCAAAGTCCGATTGCTACAAAATATAAGACGAGTGGAAAAGAAGAGATGTCATAAAGCCGCACTAAAGGTTCTTAGATGTTAACCTTGTCCATGTCTATTCTCCATTCTGTAGGTTTTATCTTGGTAAGCACAGCGGCAGACAGCTAACCCTGCAACACCACATGGGCTCTGCAGATCTAAACGCCACTTTCTACGGACCCATCAAAAAGGTATGTGTCACTTTTCACATTTTCCATAATCCATTGATCAGTTGTTAATAATCAATCATGTGAAACTGTTCGAGTCACACACATAAGGCCAAACTGAATGTACTGCTTGACTACTACCAGCATAGGCACTGTTGACTTAGTCTCACCTGGTTAGTGGTTGCGCGAAGAGCATGTTTGTATGAGTAACATTTTTAAAAAACCTCTAAGCGGCACGATTCCGATCAATAAACAGAAGATCTTATGCTAAAGTGAACGTAACATTTAATGTATGGCTGTTAATTGATACTAAAGAAGTTCAGCAATTACAGGGCATCCACTGTCATCAAGTCCTTGCTGGGTGTAGTGATCAAAAATGTACAGCTTTTTTCAGGAACTTGTTTTGTTTGTTGTTCTTGAAGTGATTATTACAGTTGTGTGAACAGGAGGATGGGTCGGAGGTTGGAGTAGGGGGAGCTCAAGTAACCGGTTCCAACACTAGGAAGCACATCCTGCAGGTGTCCACTTTTCAGATGACCATCCTTATGCTTTTCAACAACCGAGAGAAGTCTACCTTTGAGGTACTGAACTGTCCGCAGTTTTTTTCAGGCCAAAGAACACAAATTGTGTAATCACTGACCACCCTCTGTTATACTTGCACATAGATTGCTGACTCTGTTGTGTTTTCTTCACCCTGTAGGAGATCCAGCAGGAGACAGATATCCCAGAGAGGGAGCTGGTGCGAGCGCTGCAGTCTTTGGCCTGTGGGAAGCCCACTCAGAGAGTCCTCACCAAGGAGCCCAAGTCCAAGGAGATTGAGAACGGCCACGTGTTTACAGTTAATGACCAGTTTACCTCCAAACTGCACCGGGTCAAAATCCAGACAGGTACACCAATCCATTAGGTGTATAAAAATGCTAAAAAGGTTTATTATTATTATTATTATTAAACCTGGATATTGCTCCTGTGTCAAGGTGCTAACTTCAAATCTCCCAAAAATATTTTCGAGATGCGGCGACACGGATTGTTAGGCTGACTATTAAAACACACCGATTAGTTCCAGCTGCAATAACACTCTATAATTACCATCATTCACTCGGAGCAGGAAGCTAACAACCTTAATAGAGTTGTGGTTGCCCAAAGAGTTGACTTTAATGTGGTCTACAAAATATGTAATGGCTGTTCTTTGGTTAAAATGTTACATGGATTATGTTATATAGACATTTTTAAAAGACACATCTTTTAAAAACAAATACACATTTTTAAGCCTGTTTACTTAATGTAATACTGGCTTGATTTTACTTACAGCATAAGAATTGATACAACAGCTGAAATGATTAGTTGTCATTGTCCCTGTGCTCCCTCAGTGGCTGCTAAACAAGGGGAGTCCGACCCAGAGAGGAAGGAGACTCGACAGAAAGTGGACGATGACAGGAAGCATGAGATAGAAGCTGCTATTGTTCGCATCATGAAGTCGAGGAAGAAGATGCAACACAATGTCTTAGTAGCAGAGGTGAGTTGGCTCCATGTGACTTGACTGTCATTTCTTTTTAACCAGAGGTGTCCAAAGTGCGGCCCGCAGCTAATTTTTTTACACAGCCTGCGCCACGTTGTAAAAATAGTATTACCAAAAAAAAGGTAAACGAGCATAATGTACATGTGAAATGCAACAAGAACAAGTTACAATGTGGACTAATAACACTGCCATGTAGGCTGTTTTTTCTTTAAAACTCATTGCTCAGAAAATAATAATGACTTAAAATCAATGTCTTGAATTATTGACCTATTAAAGGCCACTATAAAATATTTTTTGGGGAAACATTTTGCATATCAAAGTTTTCTATGACAAAAAGGGCATAAAACAATCAAAAACTCATAAAAAAATAAGAACTTATTGATATGTCTGAAGTTGACCTAGAGATTTAAGCTTTGAAAGTAATACAAATTAATGACTTATTTTTAGCACTTTTATGAGTCTGAACTTTTTGGATCTCTGAGAATTGTAGTGGGATTTTTTTCACTGCCATTGCTTAAAACAATTATATTGAATTAAAATCAATGTTATGAGTTATTGACCTCTTAAATGCTCCAATTACTTCACATCAAATATTTCACTTTGAAAAGCATTTTTTGGGGGAACGGGGGAAATGTTGAATATTTTGTTTTTGTCAATAAAAAGTTTTTTCGTAAAAAAAAAAAAAAAAAAAGGGGGGGGTGGGCATACAAAATTCAAACGACAGGTCTGAAGATCTAAAGCAGGATTCTCACAACTTTTTTCACCAAGTACCACTTCAGAAAACACTTGGCTCTCCAAGTACCACCATAATGACCAACATTAAAGATACAGTAGTGTAATTGACCTAAGGATTCATTAAAAACAAGGCAGAGGTTTTATGTAACAAGTATATTTATTATTTTTGGCCACTGTAACATCCCCCATTTTGAACAGTAACACTGTGTTTGAATATTTAACTAAGTGATTATTTGCAAATTGTTGTGTCTTACCAGTCTTCCTCTCAGATGACATATATGCAGAGTAAGGAGGACCATCAAGACAGAATAAGATTATCAAGTTTTACTGAAGCTTTAGGGGACCAGTCCTACAATGCGCTAATACCAGCCTCTAGAATAGGTCTGAAAATCAAACGGAAAGAGACAACTTATTGAATACGAAAACAGCCCCCACCCTGCCCAAAAAGGAATAAGCCTCATTGTTCTAATACTGATAAGGTAAAAAGGGAGTATGCTATACTCCCACATTCCAACCCTTTCAAGGTAAAGCACAGAGTTTACTTGCGGACATAAGATACAAGCATAAAGAGTACATATGGGAAAATATTAGCTGCTTTAAACATGACTATGAATAATGAAGGAACTCTTAAAAATATATGCATTCTCCACACATACCACTAGTGAGAATACTAACATAGGTCATTGAATGCTTTTTTCCCGGCAGTGGACATTTTAAAGAATTTAAATACAGTGGAACCTCGATTTACAAACCTCTCTTTTTGCAAACTTTTCTATTTAAGAACTATTAGATCGGGTTAAATATGCATCGGTGCGCGAACGCTTCATTCATTCATTTTGTGTCCTGCTGGCAGCTATTTTGTGCTTGCTCTTATTGAAGAGATTGACACTTGGCTCCCCAAGTACCAACATAGTGGCTAACATTAAAATACAGTAGCGTAGTAGGCCTAGGTATTCATTCAAGGCTGGGGTTTTATGTAACAAGTATATTTAATATTATGGCCACTATAGCATTACACACACTGCACAAACATCATTAAAAATGATATTCAATATACAGTACATATTTACATACTTATTTGGCCTACCTCTAGTTTGAGAATCACTGATGTAAAGATTTAAGTGTTGGGGAAAAAAATAACGTTAGACTTATTTTTCTGGGTCCCTGGGACCAAACTCAAAGGGAGTCCCAAAAGTTTAAAAAAATTATAAATTGTAATGGTTTTGAAAATGAAAAATATCAAAATGGCCCCCACATGATTAGATTTTTTTGTGTGCGTCTCTCAGTGGCAGAAGTTTGGACACCTAAATGACCTATAAATCTGTCCCATGTTATAATCAATCAATCAATCAATGTTTATTTATATAGCCCTTAATCACAAGTGTCTCAAAGGGCTGTACAAGCCACAACGACATCCTCGGTACAGAGCCCACATACGGGCAAGGAAAACTCACCCCAGTGGGACGTCAATGTGAATGACTATGAGAAACCTTGGAGAGGACCGCATATGTGGGTAACCCCCCCCCCCCCTCTAGGGGAGACCGAAAGCAATGGATGTCGAGTGGGTCTGACATAATATTGTGAAAGTCCAACACATCAGCGAAAGTCCAGTCCATAGTGGGGCCAGCAGGAACCATCCCGAGCGGAGACGGGTCAGCAGCGTAGAGATGTCCCCATCCGATGGACAGGCTAGCGGTCCACCCCGGGTTGGGAGCAGAGTAGAAAAGAAAAGAAAAGAAACGGCAGATCAACTGGTCTAAAAAGGGAGTCTATTTAAAGGCTAGAGTATACAAATGAGTTTTAAGATGAGACTTAAATGCTTCTACTGAGGTAGCATCTCTAACTTTTACCGGGAGGGCTTTCCATAGTATTGGAGTCCGAATAGAAAACGCTCTATAGCCCGCAGACTTTTTTTGGGCTCTGGGAATCACTAATAAGCCGGAGTTCTTTGAACGCAGATTTCATATGGTACAATACAATCGGCGGCGCTTCACGGCATAATGGATTGTAGGAAATTCATGGATTGTACATGTGTGTGCTTGCTCCACAGGTCACACAGCAGTTGCGAGCACGATTCCTCCCCAGCCCCGTAGTCATCAAGAAACGTATCGAAGGACTCATTGAGCGGGAATATTTGGCACGAACACCGGAGGACCGCAAAGTGTACACCTATGTAGCGTAAAACAAGTGAATTCAGTGCACCATAGAGGCGGGAGGAAACAGCGGGCCTTGTTTTTGTGGACTGCAATGCGTTTGAATGAACTTGGAAGTGCTCTCATCATTGATTCTGGGATACACTGGGAAGTTGACCTTTTCTTCCATAAAAAATGTTAGGAAAACAAAAAAAATCATGCAAGAGAGGGAGAAGTTTTCTAGCAATATTGGATTTCTTCTGCTAACAGAAATGACCAGAAAGAGAGGGGATGGTCTAGTTTTGTACAAAATGATGTTTCTTGTGGCCTTTGGGGAGAATTGGGAGAGATTGACCAAAAGGTTGAAGGAGTGTTGCTGGGTGGTTACTAAGCTGACATGCGGCTACACAGAGACTAAGAAAACATTAGAATTCACACCCCTGTTTTAATTGTTGACGTCCGTGTTATGTTTGTGTTTTGTGGCACAACGACGGCTGTACAGACACTCTTAGCCCTTTCCCCTCTCGGAAGATTTGCAATTCAACACAAGAGGGCAAAGTGTTACCTGGCACAGACTCGACTTGAAGCAACAGCGGTCAAATACACTTTTAAGTAGTTAAGGAGTGCTTAATTTATGTTGCAAATCTGTCTGTTTTTTTTTTTTAGGCTCATGTCTGCAATTCATGAATTGCACCTCCTATGCTGTTGGATTATATTATCAGAATTTTTTGGCCAGGTCTGTGCTAGTGGTCCGAGAGCAAGTAAAGAAGTGAAATCTTCCACCATGCTTTGAGCAACAAGCTCCATCGGGGTGGGGGCGGGGGGGTAATAAAACATACATGAAGCCCCCTCCCATTGACGTTTCGGTCCATCTTGACATTTTACTCAGGCCTGTGTGCGCGACCACAAAATGACAGCCTCGCTCTGAACGGCTCGTTCCCTGTGGTGCAGGTTTCAATGAGGATCTGTTTTGTTCGTTCTCGGCTGCATTTGGAATGGGTGGAACCTGACTAGCACCGTGTTCTAATGTGTACAAATTGTAAGATAATTATTGTACTCACTGCAAAGGTGGATTGTACAGGGCCTTGTTTTCATCATAATAAATGTAGAATAAAACGGATGTTCTCTCTCGATGCTCTTCCGACAAAAAGGCCAGAAGAGCAAATGTCAAGAGATCTGTCTCTGCGGCCATGAATTAAATGTAATTACAGTCGGCTCCGCTCAAAACCTTTGCCTGCATCTAAAAACGCTTTTTCATGCTTCGGCAAGAACATGTTTCTTATTTCTGAACTGCATTTCATTAAAATTAACATACTAAAGAACAACCCTACTCAGTGGCCTAGTGGTTAAGAGTGTTTGCCCTGAGATCAGTAGGTTGTGAGTTCAAACCCCGGCGGAGTCATACCAAAGACTATAAAAATGGGACCCATTACCTCCCTGCTTGGCACTCAGCATCAAGGGTTGGAATTGGGGGTTTAATCACTAAAATGATTCCCGGGCGTGGCTTCCGCTGCTGCCCACTGCTCTTCTCACCTCCCAGGGGGTGAACAAGGAGAGGGGTCAAATGCAGAGGACAAATTTCACTACACTTAGTGTGTGTGTGACAATCATTGGTACTTTACTTAAAAAAAAACATTTTCTAGGCTAGAGCATGCCGGTGTTTAAGCCCCACCCACCAAATTTTTTAAAAATAAATAAAATAAATACGTTGTGAAATTATATATTTGTAAATGTTTATCTTTAATTGTTTCCAAAGGGCAGTAAAACAGTTGATCAAACAAAACAGAAATCATCGTCATGGACCCACTAGCTGTGGAAGCTTAGCTCTCCAATCAGCTAAACGGGCTCAGTAACTCCACGGTGACGTTTTGGTGAATACATGAAACTGAAACAATACAAAAAGAAGGCCATTGTAAGTTAATAATTCTAACACACACTTGTAAACGTGTTAGCGTATTTGCTAATGCTAATGACGCTAGCTTGATTACGATAGCATGTACAAATATGCATGAAAACACTCCTACAGACATCACACATGGGACAGTAAGTTTAAATAGTTTTAAGTTACATTGTAAAAGTTACAAATGTTTGGAGGGATAAATGGGTTGTACTTGTATAGCGCTTTTCTACCTTCAAGGTACTCAAAGCGCTTTGACAGTATTTCCACATTTACCCATTCACACACACATTCACACACTGATGGCGGGAGCTGCCATGCAAGGCGCTAACCAGCAGCCATCAGAGGCAAAGGGTGAAGTGTCTTGCCCAAGGACACAACGGACGTGACTAGGAAGGTAGAAGGTGGGAATTGAACCCCAGTAACCAGCAACACTCCGATTGCTGGCACAGCCACTCTACCAAAACTCCTTTGGAGCAGGAAAGCCATGGACGGTTACACTTCCGGTTGAAGGCACGAAACAGTACATTTTCAACCCTGCGGACCTGGTCCAAAAGATGGCGCCCTAGCACAAACAAACACCTTTTCAGTATCTGTGTCGGTGTAAATATGAAAACTGATTGTTGAATACGAAACATTATGGCCGTTAGCAAAGAAAAATACATAAAATAGCTGCACTGTTTTAAAAAGCCGCAGGGTTCAGAGCGTAGGAAAAAAGTAGCGGCTTATAGTCCGGTAAATCTGATAGCGGTTTAAACTATGTAATTATGGGTCTTGTCAAATGCTGATATCGGTAGTTATTGTATAGTCAAACCTGTCTATAGCAGCCACAAGAGAAAAGTAGTCTTATTAACTTTACCGCTTATCTTGCATCCCGGAATATTGTATTTGTATTTTATTTTTATATTTTTAACTCCGTATAGCGGCCACTAATATAATTAGCTACACAAATTAATGGTGATTGGTAGAGTCTGAGTTGGTGTTATTGAATCTTTTACTCTTTTGCGGATAAACTTCCGTCATTATGAATTGTTTGCCCTATAAATTGCTTTCTTTCTTAATTAAGTTAGCATTAATAAATAACAGCAAATAATGATGACTAAGCTGTTTCTAACATGACACTTCTGTGTGGTATGGGGTGGGCGATAAAGATGTGCCGTTAGTGAATGAAGTAACTCTTTTGAACAGCTCTTTTTAAGTGAACGATGAGAAAGCTGTTTTTTTTAGGCAGCACCTGGAATTTCCCACTCTGCATGTGACAGACTGGACTAAAAAAAAAAAAAAAAAAATTCGATTCACTTTTCTGATTTACTGTTCTTAGATGGATCTGTGAAGTAGTTGGAGCGTACACACCAGGTAAGGTATTACAATTTTTGTATTGACATTTTTACTATTTCCTCATTTTCATTCCAGTTTTAGTTACACAAATAGTAAGAATAAAAAGTATATTTTACTTATGTATCATTAAAATGCTTCAGTGCTACAAAGGAAGGGAAAATTCTAAATAGTAATGTCACTGTCAAAGCACATATTTATTATAAAAACAAAAATACTTTCATAGTCAATATTTCAGAATAATTCCCACCAATGGAGTAATATAGGAGTACATTTAAATGCTGCCTGGACTTTCCTTGATTTAGAAAAAATAAAACAACGTTAAAAAGAAAACTCCAATAACATGGCAATCTTTTGAATGGCTCTTTATTCATCCCACAAGGGGGAAATCATGCTTGCAGTGTATGTTTTTACAGTAACAGAAGTAAAATGAAAGTAATGAAAAATTAGCAATAAATAATACATATTATGCACTATGTTTTTTCTTCTTCAAAGAACTAGAAAAGGCAATTTTGGTTGAATTTCGTGTGCACGCTGTAGAGCCAAAGCCGACCAGAAATGCTAACAATCAGTCAGCATGCTGGTCAGATAGCGCCGTGCAACAAAAAATAGGAGCTAAAAAAAATATCTAGCATGCTATAAGTAGTATGCTAATAATGGCACGCTTACAGTCAGCATTAATTAAATAAAATATATGACACTGAGGTCTACACCTGCTAAATTTTTTTTTTTTTTTAAAGTAGCATGCTAAAATGCTAACTGTAACATGTTTCAAGTACTAAAAAACATTTTGAGGTGTGTCGCTGAAAAATATGTTTACAATGCTGGCATTCATCAAAAATATGGCTGAGGTGTATACGAGCAAAATTTTTGCAAAAAAAAATAAAATTAGCATGCTAATATTAAAATGCTAACGAATATGAGATAGAGAAAAAGTTGCAAATCAAGAAACAAGTTGCTTGCTTTGCAGTACGGGTGAGTAAACAAGTCAACATAGACGAGGGGCGGTATAGCTCGGTTGGTAGAGTGGCCGTGCCAGCAACTTGAGGGTTCCAGGTTCGATCCCCGCTTCCGCCATCCTAGTCACTGCCCTTGTGTCCTTGGGCAAGACACTTTACCCACCTGCTCCCAGTGCCACCCACACTGGTTTGAATGTAACTTAGATATTGGGTTCATCACCTATGGTCATGAGCTTTGGGTTATGACCGAAAGGACAAGATCACGGGTACAAGCGGCCGAAAAGAGTTTCCTCCGCCGGGTGGCGGGGCTCTCCCTTAGAGATAGGGTGAGAAGCTCTGCCATCCGGGAGGAGCTCAAAGTAAAGCCGCTGCTCCTCCACAGAGATGAGGTGGTTCGGGCATCTGGTCAGGATGCCACCCGAACGTCTCCCTAGGGAGGTGTTTAGGGCACGTCTGACCGATAGGAGGCCACGGGGAAGACCCAGGACACGTTGGGAAGACTATGTCTCCCGGCTGGCCTGGGAACGCCTCGTGATCCTCCGGGAAGGGCTGGGCGAAGTGGCTGGGGAGAGGGAAGTCTGGGCTTCCCTGCTTAGGCTGCTGCCCCCGCAACCCGACCTCGGATAAGCGGAAGAAGATGGATGGAGACGCACATCTACCACTAATGCAATGCGTCACAATTATTTTCCGTTACGCCCAAATGTAATCCTTATTCAAACTATAAAAATGTTTGACCGACTTGAACCATTTGATACTGAAAAATAAAATAAATTAACTCAATAAAAATTAATTCATTCAAATTGATCAGCAACATTAACTCAGAGCACAATATATCAAAAGACTAGAGATGGCCGATAATATCGGACTGCCGATATCTTCCGATAAACGCTCTAAAATGTAATATCGGAAATTATAGGTATTGGTTTCAAAAAGTAAAATTTATGACTTTTTAAAACGCCGCTGCACGGTGTGGTACACGGACGGAGGGACAAGTACAGAGCAGTTGCTTCTCCCAGTCATACTTGCCAACCCTCCCGATTTTCCCGGGAGACTCCAGAATTTCAGTGCCCCTCCCGAAAATCTCCAGGGGCAACCATTCTCACGAATTTTTCCCGATTTCTACCCAGACAACCCTTAAAGGCACTGCCTTTGCATGCCGGCCCAATCACATAATATCTACAACTTTTCACACACACAAGTGAATGCAAGGCATACTTGGTCAACAGCCATACAGGCAGAGGCATAAGCGTACTAAGCGCTTGCTTAGGGCCCCGCGGCCACCAGGGGGCCCCCAAAAGCAATTAACAAAAAATTATTGTTTTTTATTTTTTGCATGTACGAGTCTGACTGATGATTTCTAAATGATCAAAGATATATTATTGTACAAAAACACAATTTTAGGTCAACAGAGTGCTGCTGCTGATCTAGGCCTAGTGATTCTTCCTGCCTCTCTTTAAATGTAAAGCTGCCTCTGCTGCACCTGTGACGTTTGCCGCCTGCCGTGCAATGCCAGTGCGCACTGGGCATCAAAAAAGCGCAGATAGAGGCTAAACAATGTCACAAAAAAGGACATATCCTTCAGGTGCAGAAAAAAGGAAGAAGAAGAAAGTGGAAGAGGAGAAAAAAATGCAATGATAAAGGTATGTTTGCATGACTTGGTAATAAAAAGTTTATCAAAGAGATTTGTAGCTGTAATTAGCTTTAACTAGGTGGCGTTAGCTAGCTAGCGCGGTACTAGCAATATGTTTTTAGCATCAGGTTACTAGTGAGATATGTTGTTTGCACAAATTGTTTGCAGCAGAGCACGGTAATTTATGTGAGTAAAATAAACATTATTTTTTACATCAACTCATAAGTTATGTGAAACTTCCCCAGGAGCATTGTTAAAATACTTTGGAGGCACAGAATCAGCCCAGAGCCAGTCCACATCCTCAGGCTCAACTGTGAGTGATGAATCAGGTGAGGAAAAGACTGTCACCATACAGTATACATTTAATTTCTTAGTATAAACATTACACCTGAAGGGAAATTAATATAGTCAAAGTATCTCATTAATATGTGTGCCTATATGTATGTATTTCAGCTTAGGTCCATCTTCATCCTCTACAGTGCTCTCTCACACACCTCCATCCTCTGTGCCCACTGTCCCCTCCATGTCTGAAACCACAGCTGATTTATCTAGTAAATTAACTGCAAAACACCCTTTATAATTGCTCATTGTACTGCAGAACATTCTGAGATTAATAATTATGTCCAACAGTGCAATTTAATGACCTTATAGGTCCTTCTTTTTTAGTCATTGTCTTTCTTCGGTCACTTCCTCAGCAACTTCCACCACAACGTCCCCTTCACACCATGGACCATCATCAGCTCCGCCAGTTGACCCAGCTGAGTGGCCTTCTTTCCTCTCAGATTCAGACAGGACTGAGCAGGTGATCAGAGGACCACTGTCTATTAAGGAGAACTTTTCATTCCCCAAACGGCCTGATGGCCGAAGTTTTCATTATCATTATACCTACAGACAGCTAGTCAATGGGGGAAAAGTCAAGCGTAGCTGGCTGACTTACTCAAGAAGTAAAGATGCAGTCTATTGCTTTTGCTGCAAATTATTTTCCAAAAAGTCCTTAAAACTGGCAGCCGAGGGACAGCGGGATTGGGTTATTTTTGCACATTGCTGTTTCAGGATTTTGTTACCAAAAATAATAAAGTGAATCAGAATCAGCTTTATTGTCCAGTTATGTTTAACACACATGGAATTTAACTTCAGTAGACTGCACTCTCTTTGTACAAAGTAAACATTAAATATGAACAATTAACTAAAAATATAAACTAGTAATTAAAGACTAATATGTACAAGACTGATGAGACAAGATGACACTTTTACTGTAAATACAAAGCTTTATCACTTGGACTGTTCAACCCCAGGCCACTATTGTAGCTGAATGTTTTGTACATTTTAAGATTAGGAACCATATGTGGCACTCTGGACATCATTCGTTCATTCATTGGTATTATTTATGTTCTTAACTGGGCCACCTCCATATCTTTATAAATGACATGTCATTTGTAAAGACATGCCAGGCTGACAATAGGATAATGTAAACAACACTGCCAGAGCCGCAATGAGTTTATAGTAGGTGTGTGAATGATCAACAATCAATATTATTGGCAGAAATACAGGGCCCCAAAATCAAATTTTGCTTAGGGCCCCATGGAGGCTTGGGCCGGCACTGCATACAGGTCACACTGAGGGTGGCCGTATAAACAACTTTAACACTGTTACAAATATGTGCCACACTGTGAACCCACACCAAACAAGAATGACAAACACATTTCGGGAGAACAGCATTTTTTTCCATAACTTGAGTTGATTTATTTTGGAAAACCTTGTTACATTGTTTAATGCATCCAGCGGGGCATCACAACAAAATTAGGCATAATAATGTGCTAATTCCACGACTGTATTTATCGGTATCGGTTGATATCGGAATTGGTAATTAAGAGTTGGACAATATCGGACATCCCTACAAAAGACTTTAACCATCCATCCAACCATAATTTGTAGTGGGTTTTTTTCCCATCAGAATTAAGTGGATTAATGGCTAAATAAGCATGTTGTGCACAGCTTTCCCAAGCGAGGGGTTTGAAGCGTGATACTGATAAAGCACACTCCTTGGGGTCACATGTGCCTCCCAGGGGGGGCCTGCTCCACTATTTAAGAAGAACTGCACTAATGTAAACAATACGTTTTTGATTAAAAAAAAGCTCTGCCAAAAATCACGTTTGGGTTGCGTGTGTAATGTGTGTGGCTGTAACACAATACCCTCCATAAAGCGCTAAACCCGGTGTGTAATGCTCTTAGCGGGGTTTTAACAAACAATGGCTTTTAGGCTGCACTTTTTCAATCTGTGCAGGCCCGTCTGGACTCTTTGTGACGTCACATTGTTCCACGCACGCCATCTGCTTGTCGTATTAGCGGCGGCTTTAACACTTCCACACTCCTCCTGCCTCCTTTCGCCCACTAGTAAGTGTTTTTGTGACTGCTGCCTAGGAAATATAATAACATTACAGTGTGTTTTCGTATTATTTTTTTTAACCATAACTGTGTTTGTTTGCCTGGTGACGTCAGCGCCCCGAGTTCGCGGTCCTACTTTTTTGTTGGGAGCTCGAGCGGCGGGGAGAAGTCATCCAAGATGCTCTCCCTCGACACCCCGACGCTCCTTCCTCCTGTGCGGCCGCGTTCTGGGTCATGTTTGAAACATTGGTGCTGTTAAGGAGAGCGGAAGATGAAAACGCCGCCGACTGAGGAGCTGAAACCGCCGAGTAAGTCCCAACTCCGCGTCGCTCGTGGTTAGCTTCAAGTTAGCTTCATGCTAACTCGGTCGTTTGACCGAGAAGTAACCCCACTCGCTTCAAATTGAACACGTTCAAGGTTGTATTTCCTTTAAAGTTCTCGGCTGTGTGCCTGTGTTTCATGCAGTTTTAATGTGTTTTCCCCCATTTGAAGTTTACAACCCTCCTGATAGCCAACAATGCGTTGCCATGGCGACCCCACCGAAGAGACAGGTGTCCCAGACCACCGCCACAAGATGGAGACAGATTTGATGCAGTTGAGCTAATCCTGTGTTTTCTTCTTAGATCGGACTCCAGCAGGATGTCAACATCTGGCAGTAAGTCTTCCTTTTAAAACTAACAATTAGGGCTGTGAATCTTTGGGCAACTAACGGTTCGATCCGATACCTGGGTTGACAATTCGATTCAGAGTCGATTGATTGATAATTTTATTAGTAGATTGCACAGTACAGTACATATTCCGTACAATTGACCACTAAATGGTAACACCCGAATAAGTTTTTCAACTTGTTTAAGTCGGGGTCCACTTAAATTGATTCATGATACAGATATATACTATCATCATAATACAGTCATCACACAAGTTAATCATCAGAGTATATACATTGAATTATTTACATTATTTACAATCCGGGGGGTAGGCTGTGGAGGGGGTTGGGGTGGGGTGGGGAGTTAGGTTTGGTTGCTATCAGCACTTCAGTCATCAACAATCCTAACAGCAGCTCCTTGAATTCCTTGAATCCCTTCTAAGTCTATCTGATAGCTCAGTCACAGCTCTTTTTATTACCAAATATGTGTTGTATGTGTTTTATGTTGCACGTTTGCACCAAGAAAAATTCCTAGTTTGTGAACCCGTTCTCAAACAATGGCAATAAAACTATTCTGATTCTGATTCTGATTCTGATTCTGATATCATCTGAGAAATGAACATTGAAACAGTGTAGGTCTGACTTGGTAGGATATGTACAGCGAGGAGTGAACATAGTGAGCTCGGAAAGCATAAGAACAAGTATATACATTTGATTATTTACAATCCGGGGAGGTGGGATGTGGTGGGGGGCAATTCAAACTGATTTTTGTAATTTGATATAACGATAATGACATTTTTCAAAACGGGTTAAGGGTTAGAAAAGCTCCTTCGGGATAGCCTAAAATGTCTGTCAAAATATATATATATATTTTTTTTTTTAATTTTTTTGAAAATGTCGAATCGATTTAGAATCGTCATTTGGGTGTGAATCTTTTTTTTTTTTTTGTGCAGTCCTACTGGGAGTGTGACTCTTAGGGCATCAAACAATTCGTTCTAAATGACAATTTCTGGGGTGATGATTCGGTTCAGAATAGATTCAAATCAATTCTCGCAATAAAACATATTTATATAATTATTTTAAGTGATTTTTGAAAATTATAATTTTTTTAATTGATTTTTGAAAATTATGAATTTATTTAGAATTAGGATGACTAAGAATCATGATTCGGATGTGATTCTATTTTTCTTTTTGTGCACCCCTTTTAGGGGTGTGAATCTTTCTTTCTTTCTTTAGTTTATTTCGAACATGAACACACTTACGGCATAATACATCACACAATTTCATATAATTTCACTTTACATCATATCCAAAAAGGAGTAGGAAGAAGCAAAGCTTATTTAATCCTACCCCTTTCCCACTTCAGACCGTTTACAAATATATACATTCATTTACTGACTTTTTTTTTTTATAGTAAAATGACATCCGTGAATGAGTAATACAACAGTTTTGTAATATATAATTAAGTCAGTCATTATTAACTAGTCTTTGGGCACCTAACGGTTCGATACGATTCCTGGGGTGACGATTTGATTCCGAACGGATTCTCGATTCTACACAATTATTCTCGCAATGTATTGATATAATAATTAGAATGAAACTTTCCAGGTTAGAAAAGCTCCTTCTGGCCTAAAAACGTCTTTAAAAAGTGATTCATATAAGAAAAGGAAACATTTTTAATCTCGCGGTAGAAAATGGATGGATAAATAAGATGTAATGTGAATCGATTTTTTTTTTGTGCACCCTTACTAATAATCATTACTAGATAAACTTAACAGCCATAATATTAGGGACAACTTGTGAGAAGATGGTTGCATCATTTCTTTAATTCACCCATATATTATTTTTAGCAGGGCAGAACTGTACAAATCCATCTGTTTCTAATATATTGTCTGCCACAGTAATACATGTTGTGTTAGTCAAAACTGAGCATTCTTATCTTTTTAAAGATAGAGCGCACATATATGGCACGTGAAATATCCAATATTGCGGCAAGTGAGCATACATTATTGACTGTTGCATTGAACTTTCTGTCGAACATCTGTCCAAAGTGTTCGGGTTTTTTTTATTTGCCCGCCACGGCACATTTTAGAAAAATATCCATCCATCCATTTTCTACCGCTTGTCCCTTAATAAAACAAAATTGGTAAAATAGGGTTAAAAAAAAAAAAAGCACTGAAACACCTAAAGGTGAAAATGGAAAAATAGAGTTAAAAAAGCCATATACAAAGCAAAAAAAGTTAAAATGTTGATACTAATTTTCCATAATAAAAAAATAAAATATTTGAAAAATCTCAAGTGCCTCACAATTTTTCAGTGTGTGGCCCAATTTGAAAAAGTTAAAACCCCTCACTGCCCACGTTTAAGTGCAGTAGTGCAATCCAAACCAGTGAGATCTAATAAAAGAGCTAACTTAAAAACATGCATGCATGAAAACACTCCTACAGATAACACACATGGGACAGTTTAGTAAGCATAAATAGTTTTAGTTTCATTGTAAAACTTGCACATGTTGCTTGGAGTGATAAATGAAGACTCCTTTCGAGCAGGAAAGCCATCGACGGTTATACTTCCGGTTAAAGGCACAAAACAGGATGTACATTTTCAACATGCAGCACCTGCAGTGTGAGACCTGGCCCAAAAGATGGCACCTTAGCACAAACAAACACCTTTTCAGTGTATGTCGGTGTGACTATGAAAACTGAATGTTGAATACAAAACATTATGGCAAAAATACATAAAATAGCTGCACTGTTTTAAAAAGCTGCTGGGTTCAAAGCGTAGGAAAAAAGTAGCGGTTTATAGTCCGGAAAATCTGATAGCTGTTTAAACTGTGACAGCAGTGAGATCTAATAAAAGAGCTAACTAAAAAAAATGAAAATTCATATTTTTAGGTAGGAAGACTTCGGTTCAGTACAGAACTGTACTAAATTCCCATTAATTAGGGGGTGTTTTTTGCGCCATGGCGTTTGCTGAGACATCAAACTCAAGCGGCCGCTAAAGGCGACGCAGTTGCTGCTGGAGCGGAGAACCAGGCATGCAGGACACCTCCACCAGCCAAGGGGAATGTGCAGCGGCTCGGGTAGTCAAAAGTATTCAATTAAAACTCCGAAAAGCCATCGATACCATACTTTGTTCTGCTAAATACAGACAACAGTGCTTGATGTCATGTTTGCACGTCCCTAAACCTGCGTGTGTTTGTTGTTGAACCCTAGTCGGGCTCCTCACCCGGCCGGCCCGTCAGCAGCACCAGCAGCGTCTCTTAGTCATGAACTTGCATCTGTTGGCCAACCCTGGAGACTCTCGGCTGCTGCAGCACAGTCTGGACCGTCTCCTCCGCTGGCTGTGCCCGAGTCTTCACATCTTCCACGTGTCCGAGAGGGCCTCGCCTCATAGAGGCTGTGCTCACATCTGTCCTGCAGCTGGTACGTACAGTCTGTAGATCACCATCTAGATCTGACCTGAGACACTGACCGTGACAAACTGTAAACAAGGAATAAATGCATGTAGACTAATTACAGGATCTTAAGCAGGGATTCTCAAACTGTGGTACACGGGCTCCATCTAGTGGTACGCTAAAGAATCACTTGATTCAAGTACAGTGTTTTATTTTCCTATATTCAAACACAGTGTTACTGTTCAAACTATATATAGTCTTACAGTGCCTTGTTTTTAATGAATACTTAGGCCTATTACGCTACTGTATATTTATGTTGGTCATTATAGTTTTACTTGGAGAGCCAGATTTTTTCTGAGGAAAAAATTTGAGAACCTAAGATCTCGAGAATGGTTGTCACAATCTCGCTGTCCTATCTAATCTGCAGCTTTTGTATTATTTCACAGTTGAGCTGTCCTATTTAGTCTTCAAGCATGAACGTAGTCGTAACTGATGTTGTCTTAGAAGATGTCTCACCTGTCACCCAAGCTGCCTTTATCAGCTTATGCTCAAAGACTAGATAGGGCAGCTCTATTATCGTTTCAGACTAGAGCTGTCCTATGCCTCTAGCTGCTGGCGGTTGTGCTATCTAGTCTACAGCTTTTGTGTTCTTTGACTAGAGCGGTCCTATCTAGTCTTTGAGCACGAACCCAGTTCCAACTGGACTGTTTATGTTGTCAGGGAAAACGTTTCAGGTTCCCCCCGAGTATGGTCAAAGACTAGATAGGACAGCCGCAGTCTCGTCTCCACTTTTCAGTGTACAATTCATTGTTGATTCAGCAGTCCCTTTTATCAGTTGCATTGTTTTTTGTCCCAGGCTCGCCGTCTGTGGCCATTACCTTCTTCCTCCATGAGGCGTACGGAGAGGAGCGCATCCTCAAAGTCCTGGACTTCTTCCAGCGGCCGCCCTGGCAGTATCATCACGCTGAGAGCGGCAGGACAGACGGCTCGCCCGTCCAGGCCCCGCTGCGGCCCTACCTGCTGCCCGGCCGGGACTTCTACAGCCTGGGCGCGGGGATGCCCGTGTGGGGGGTCCGGCCCGTGCACTGCGGCGGGGAGGTCCTTCGCGTGACGCTGTACAGCGGCTACGACAACTACGAGGACGCCGTGCGCTTCTACGAGACGGTGCTGCAGCAACGGGCCGAGGAGCAGAAGACGGGCTTCTGCTGGTTCACCCTTCACGCTGGCAAGTCGGCACGTTCCTCGCCCACTTTGACGAGGTAGTAAATGTCCTGCTTTCCCCCCCACGCAGAGCCGGGACTCTGCCTGCAGCTGGCACTGAAACAACTGTCAGCGGGCGTGCGAGTGGAGGCGTGTAACTCCGCTGTGCTGCAGTTCGGCGTCGAGGAAATGGGTCAACTGGTCCCTCTGCTGCCCAACCCTTGTACGCCAATCAGCAGCTCTCGCTGGCAGACGGAAGACTTGGACGGAAACAAGGTCCTCTTCCAGGTACTGTAGGAGTTGTTTTATGGATTCTCAAAGAAAAGTCTTGAAGGGGGACAACTATACACGATATTAATGATATCAATCTGGCCAACAATAGCTTTTTAAATACTATTGTGATAATGCATGTTGACGACACATTCCAGCTGCGTCCCGCGAACGATGCAATGCAATTTAGCGTCCCTGCTAGCGGCTAACATACCCCTTCTCAGTGCAAATCTAGAGTAGGAAGGGGATTAATATGGCCCTATTACTCACGGTTTACCTGACAAATGAAACGTGACAAAAATGGGGGGGGTGCACTATCCACTTTAGCTGCCAGAGAGCAGTAGAATGTTGAATATCCTAAAATGTCGATTTAAACTTTGTAGAGTGGCGCTTTCCATCATTTTCAGCAGACTGTTGCAAAATGATTACCTCCCTCCCCCCCTCAGGGATGTGGCCATATGAATCCCTTTCCTACTTTACTCATACGTCAGCAGTCCTCTGCTCCATGACAGCATGAACTGTTTCTTACAAGTGGCGTTATCACTGGAGGACGAGGAAACATATTGTAGGATGCAATAAGCCCTCTTAACTGCTAACAGCAAGCTAGCACTATTGAATGTAAACAAATGTGGGTGGATCGATACAAATATCGACAGTAGCGATACCAAAAGGAAGGCGTAAATAGTCTATACTGCAGTTGTTAAATCAATATTTTAATTTTCACAATTTTTGTTGTTTACAAACTCAGGAACTAAGTCTCTGGACTTAATACGTAATTGAACTTTATCAAATAAGTGTTAATTGATATTGTTACACTGTCATCCTGGGTTTTGTCTTGATTATATTTGTGATAAAAAAATGTCATCTTGAAATGATCTTAAAGTTTAAAGTATCAGCATCAGCACTGGTGTGACCAATACTTACCCTGTAACTACTTGGTATTGAATCCATACCCACATTAGTAGTATCCCCCAAAAGTATCCAAACAACAGAAGAATAAGTGATTATTACATTTGAACAGAGGTGTAGATAGAACTGTTACAGCAGAAAGTAAGCAGATATTAACAACAAAGTAGCAAGTACATTAATAATAGTTTGGAGAAATTAGGCAGTATGTTACCGCATGTATCAACAGCCAAATTAGGGGCCTTTGTAACCCATTTTGAAAAAGTTATATCATCATTAATATGCTAAATATTATATTGTGATATGTATATTTATTGCAGGAGGCTGCAATATATACATTATGCCATATTGCCCATTCCTATTGGCAACAACTTTGCAATACTTGAGTCACACTACCATACACTATTGTGATATTCTACAGTTTAAAATAAAAGGTGTACACTAGATAACAGTAATAATTCATTGGAAAAACGGAGTCAAAAACTGTCATTTAAATATTCCATTTATTGCAATTGTACAGAAAGTTGAATGTAAAAAAAAAAAGGGTACTGCTTTGCTTACCATGACCACACAGCAAGGTACTGTAGCGGTATGGCCACACTTTGAAGAGCACAGGTGGGGAAATGGTCCTTAATCAGGCCAAAAATGTGACAAATAAATTAAAAAGCGATATTATATTGCTAAATCGATATTTCCCCCTCTTCCAGTGCAATGGTTACATATTACCAAATAAAACCTCAAAGCAATGTGGAGAAAATTCTGCCTTTATAAAAATACGTTTGACTCGTCAGCCCACCTCTTTGGGGTAGGTTGCAGCACACCCATGACTCTGAATATGATAAGCCTTAGAAAACCTATAAATGGATGGACATTTTGCCACCCTCCAATGTGGAGAATGACCACAATAATCTATCAAAAAGCCTGTTGGAATATATTGTGGTGGTGGTTACTGTTAGCTGGCAGGATATATGAGTACATATAAACAGTGACTATATAGCTCGGTTGGTAGAGTGGCCGTGCCAGCAACTTGAGGGTTCCAGGTTCGATCCCCGCTTCCGCCATCCTAGTCACTGCGGTTGTGTCCTTGGGCAAGGCACTTTACCCACCTGCTCCCGGTGCCACCCACACTGGTTTAAATGTAACTTAGATATTGGGTTTCACTATGTAGAAGTGCTTTGAGTCACTAGAGAAAAGCGCTATATAAATATACTTCACTAATCACATATATGTCATATGCTGCTTTCCACAAAGTTGCACAACAAATGTCTAAATGTCAACCATTAAAAATGAAGTTTATACAATAGTAATAGTAAACTTACAAATAAACTTCATATTTTTAATGTCAAATCTTGAATTAATCAAACATGAGTCAGCAAAATGATCCACATTCTCCGTATTAATACAAAAATAATGAAAATAGAGCAGTGAAGTCACATGACAGCCATATGTTGACTGCGTGTACGTTAAGTTTAGTCACTTATCTGGCCTCATCCTAATCTCCCCTCCTCCTGTGCCGCAGGTGAAAACCCCAGTTCAGCCTAGGCGACCTTTGACCTGCGCTTTCCCGCTGAGCTGCCCCAGCGTGTCTCCGCGAGCTGTGCAGCTGAAGACCGCGGGACTCATCAACCCGAGTCTGTCGCCGAGCAACTTCATTGCCCCCCCAGCCTGGCAGAACCATAGGCATGGTGAGCAAGGAGATGAAGTTGTGTGTGCATGCAGAATAGTTGCAGGAATAAGTTAAAGTACCAATGATTGTCACACACACACTCGGTGTGGCAAAATTATTCTCTGCATTTGACCCATCACCCTTGATCACCCCCTGGGAGGTGAGGGGAGCAGTGGGCAGCAGCGGTGGCTGCGCCCAGGAATCATGCTAACATGGAAACATTTAGCATACTTCTAAGATGGGACCAAGTAAAAAAAAAAAATCCATAATTATTAGCCTGAAACGTACAAAAGTAGCTAAAACAATAGCATGCTAACATGGTAACATTTAGCAAACTTCTAAAATGGCACCAAGTAACATCCATAATTATTAGGTGCTAACATTAGCATGCTAACATAGGAACAGTTAACTTACTTTTAAGATGGCACCAAGTAAATAAAAAATCCATAAAATGTTCATAACTTAAATAAAAGCATAAAACATGCTTTCATAGAAACTAGAGATGTCCGATAATATCGGACTGCCGATGTTATCAGCCGATAAATGCTTTAAAATGTAATATCGGGATTTATTGGTATCGGTTTCAAAAAGTAAAATGTATGACTTTTTAAAACGCCGCTGTACGGAGTGGTACACGGACGTAGGGAGAAATATAGAGCAGTTGTATCTCCCAGTCATACTTGCCAACCCTCCCGATTTTCCCGGGAGACTCCCGGATTTCAGTGCCCCTCACGAAAATCTCCCGGGGCAACCATTCTCCCGAATTTCCACCCAGACAACAATATTGGAGGCGTGCCTTAAAGGCACTGCCTTTGCGTGCCGGCCCAATCACATGATAACTACGGCTTTTCACACACACATAAGTGAATGCAAGCATACTTGGTCAACAGCCATACAGGTCACACTAAGGGTGGACGTATAAACAACTTAAACACTGTTACAAATATGCGCCACACTGTGAACCCACACCGAACAAGAATGACAAACACATTTCGGGAGAACATCCGCACCGTAACACAACATAAACACAACAGAACAAATACCCAGAACCCCTTGCAGCACTAACTCTTCCGGAACACTACAATATACACCCCCCGCTACACTCTACCCCCCCAACTCAACCCCGCCCACCTCAACCTCCTCATGCTCTGTCATGGAGAGCATGTCCCAAATTCCAAGCTGCTGTTTTGAGGCATGTTAAAAAAAAATTGTGCACTTTGTGACTTCAATAATAAATATGGCAGTGCCATGTTGGCATTTTTTTCCATAACTTGAGTTGATTTATTTTAGTATCCATCCATCCATCCATTGTCTACCGCTTATTCCCTTCGGGGTCGCGTGGGTCCCTGGAGCCTATCTCAGCTACAATCGGGCGGAAGGCGGGTGTAACCCTGGACAAGTCGCCACCTCATCACAGGGCCAACACAGACAGACAGACAACATTCACACTCACATTTACACACTAGGGCCAATTTAGTGTTGCCAATCAACCTGGGGATTATTATTGATGTTGTGTTGTGCCTGCAGGGCTCCGAGCTGCCAGTGAATCTGCTGTAGAGAAAGTTCACGGCGCCGAGAGCCAAGGATCAGGAAGTTGCTGCAGCACACCTCCTGGCAGCTCCTGCTACTCCTCGCAGCGCAGCAGCCCCGCCCCCCCGCCCGCCTCACACCCGCCCGACTCCCCTCTGCGGCCGTGCCTCACCCGCTCGCTCTCCCACCTGCTGCTGGAGGAGGACGAGGAGGAGGGGGAAACCAACGTGGACACAGGCGTGGCTGTCATACCTCGCTCTTCTTCCGTGGAGCTTTTGAACGCCGCTGGGCTCGGAGGATCCGCCGGGAAGTGGCGTGGAGGCGCACCGGGCTCCTGCTACGCACACGCAGACAGGACCCGCCCGCCGCCGTCTCACAGGAACATGGCGGAGCAGGTGGAGTTCTTTATCTGAGACGACCAGTGAGCAGAAGACGTAAGTATTCACTCCCTTCGCACTTTTTTTACCGCCTTGCAGTTTTATCCAAACATATTGGACTTAAGTTAAAGTACCAATGATTGTCACATGGTGACATTTGTCCTCTGCATTTCACCCATCCCCTTGTTCACCCCCTGGGAGGTGAGGGGAGCAGTGAGCAGCAGCGGTGGCCACTCCCGGGAATAATTTTTGGTGATTTAACCCCCAATTCCAACCCTTGATGCTGAGTGCCAAGCAGGGAGGTAATGGGTCCCATTTTTATAGTCTTTGGTATGACTCGGCCGGGGTTTGAACTCACGACCTACCGATCTCAGGGCGGACACTCTAACCATTAGGCCACTGAGCAGGTCAACATGATGTCATCCTGCTAACTTCTTCCCTCCAAGACATTTGTTCCAGGACTTACTTCTTTCTCAATTCAACTCTTCTTTTTGGGCTTCAAACCCCGTCGTAAGTGGCTGATAAGGTTTGATGTGTTGGAGCTTGATGGGTTTTTTTTGTCCCCGTTTGCTTAACTCCAAGTGAAATGGCTGGCAAAATATTTAGGGGTGCAACAACAAAAAAATCGATTCACATCCGAATCACGATTTTTATTTATGCCATTTCTAAACAGATTCATCATTTAAAAAAATCAATCCATCCATTTTCTACCGCTTGTCGCATTTGGGGTCGAAATCAATTGAACATTTTTTTTTGAAGAATCTAATTCTAAAAAAAGTCTGTTTTAGGCCAAGTCCATGCAACCAGATGGATCTTTTCACACCTGTTTTGAACTAGTTTCATTATAATTATTGTACTAAATAATACATTGCCAGAAGGGTGTTGATCCCAGGAACGGTGTAGTGCCCAATAAGATGAAACTGTGACAAAGTCCCACGCGTTTGACGCCATGTTTGTTTACATTGAGCGCAGGGGAAGTTTACAGAACCCTCCCCCACCCATGCTTATTGTAGTGGGTTTTTCCCCCCCAAATCAAAGCTTTTTATTTTATTTGATCAGATTCAATATGAAATGAAGTGCATCCGTAAAGGCCACACTTTTTTCACATTTTATGTTACAGCCTTATTCTCAAATGGAATAAATACATTTTTGTTCTCACAATTCTACACACAAAACCCCATATTGACAATGTGAAAAGTTAAAAAAAAAAAAAAAAAAAATTGCATCATTGAAAAAAGCCTTTTCACATTGTCATTATGGGGTATTGTGTGTAGAATTTTGAGGACACAAATGCATTCAATTTTGGAATAAGGCTGTAAATATAATGGTTAATACTGTAATTTCCAATATTTACCTATTTTTATTGTGTGTAAAATATTTCAATCCAAACATGTTCCTCATGTCTTCATACTAAAACTAATCCCACATGAATTGCTTGTTATTGAAAAGGAGCCTAAATGTTTTGCTGCAACATTTACATAAATTCCATCCTGGAGGGATTATTAAAGAGTTGTTTTATGTCCAAATGGTATTGTTTGTATATTTAGAAGTAATATTTGTGCAATTGTTGTTCTGTGGATAGCAAACTTCTTCACACTAAACGTTAAAGTAGCAACTCTTCCTGCAGTATTTGATGTTGGACATGCTAAATGATCAGCTGTGAGATTGAACAAGTGAATAAAAAGTCTGCTTCGGCCTCCAAATGACAAATTGTCCCAGCTGTGTCATCATCCCTTCATGTGCTTATTGATCAGCCATCCATCAAATGTCGGGCTGATCCATAAATCAGTTGACTTTTCGGCCTTCAACACTTGCGCTGTCCCTTTAAAAGTGTCGTCCATCGTACGTGTTTACATTTCAAAAGTGCAAATAATAATAAAACGTAATAGAGCAAAATACTGCAGTGTTCATGTGTAAAATACAAAAGTTAGAGCTCCCTCTGCTGGTCAAAGAATGGTATTGCTCCCAGGAACTTGACCACAACCCATCCAGCTCAGCCCTTTGACCCACTGACCCACCCGAGTGACTCGCACCTTGAGGGGGTCAAAGGTCCAGTACTGCTGCCCCCTGAACATGTAGAGGTGGCCGTCTGGACGGCTCAGGACCCCATTGGTGCCCCGTGGCACGCCCGTCCAGTCTTTGAGCCTGCGGGGGTAGTAGGGCTCCTGGTGCAGGGTTTGCAGGTTGAGGACAAAGTAGCGCGCGCCCTTGAACAGGACCATGTGACCCAGGGGGGCGTAGTAGAAGGCGCAGTCCGGGCGGCGAGGGAGGCCCGACTCCATGACGTATTTAGGGAAACCCGGGTCGAGGACTCGGCCCGAGTAACGCCACACGCGCCTCCCTGTGGAGAAGAATGGACGTCACTAGGCCACTATATTAGGAACGCCTGCATGGCAACAGTGTCGCTGTACCCTTGAAGAAGAACCACTTGGCGTCCGGCGGGGAGAAAGCCGCCGCCTCGATGGCCACCGGGAGGTCGGTCCAGGTCCTGCGGAGAGGCAGCGGGTCGCTCACGTCGCCGTCAGCTGATACGGTCCAGTACACGCCGCCTCGGAACACCACCGTCGTCCCGTTCTGGTCTGAGTTGGACATAATAGCAAGTTAGGACCAAGTAGTGCTTTAAATCAGCCACATCATTAGGGACACTAGTCATTAAAACCATAAGAGAATAAAAGTGTTTCACTTGACTTATACAAGTTATTTTGACTTATGAAGTAATTAACATTATGTTGTACTTAATGGATGCATGATTTGATGCAGTATCACACACACACACACAAATGAGCTGTTTTGGAATCTATTTTGTTTTTTTCTTTAGAAAATGTGCAACTAGGCAGTTTGTCCAGCAGAGGGCGCCAAGCCTCTGGCACTGCTATGAAGATAAAGTGACTGCGCTAATTATTGCAAATACACTTTTTTTTCTCCTTTCATTTATGTAGTTTATGGACAGTGTGCACGATACATTATTAACTTAGTACAAAATATGTCATAATGCGTATTATTTAAAACAGTACAACAATTATATTTAATACATACAGCCAGCCAACCATTATCAACGGCTTGTCCCCTCTTTGGGTCGCTGTAAACATGTTTGGTATAAAATATTTGTATTTAATACATATACATGTATATGCATATATAAACATAATTTTATATACATAAACGGAGTGGTAGAAAATGGATGACTGGCATAAATATATATACTCATATATATATATATATATATACTCATATATATATATATGTATATATATATATATACACACAGTATATAAACACATATATATACATACATATATATAGATATATATATGTATATATACACACAGTATATAAACACATATATATATACACACATATATATATATATATATACACAGTATATAAACACATATATATATATACACAGTATATAAACACATATATATAATATATATATATAAATCCAATGTTTATTTGTATAGCCCTAAATCACAAGTGTTTCAAAGGGCTGCACAAGCCACAACGACATCCTCGGTACAGAGCCCACATAAGGGCAAGGAAAAACTCACCCCAGTGGGACGTCGATGTGAATGACTATGAGAAACCTTGGAGAGGACCGCATATGTGGGTAACCCCCCCCTATATATATAGCTGGGGTAAGCTCCAATTTAGCTCATGACACAGTAAGGAGAATGATACATTTTTTACTGAATACTTACTAATATGTGTAAGTAATATACAACTATTATGTGTTTGTAGTGACAAACAGAAAATAATTGAGAACTGAATCCGGACACTTACTACATATATTTAGCTTGTGTGCTTAGCTGTTGTGTAGCTGCTATTGGAGGACATTTAGATGTTTCACTGTCCAACTTCACACAAGTAGATACTATTTTTGCTGATATCAGTTGATAACACATTAATGTCAACAAAGAAGACCGGACTTAAGGACGTGAGGTTGTACTTGAACAATAAAGGCCTCACCAGCAGTGATGGCGTCAAACAGCCCAGACTGGCAGTAGAGAGGGCGGCCATTGTTTTGCCTGTTGAGAACATCCGTGGACTCCCACTCCTGCAGGGCGGCGTGCAGCACCTCACCTGGCAGCCGCACGGCTCGATCACCTGCCGGCTTACCTGGGGAGAAAAAACTTACTCACTCCATTGCAATAACATATCAGAGACAAAAACATATCTGAGGGATCAGACAGTTTCTACATGAAAATGAAGTCTCCCTACGTGATGCCTTCACTGACACGTTCAAAACAGTGACGCTTTTGCCACCGCACCATTCCATTCTTGGGCGTAACGATTTGATTCTCCATTCAAAATCAATACTTTTTAAAAAACATTGTGTGCCAGTTCTATGATTAATGCATCCCTCCGTTAAATAAACACATCTGATACATTTTCATATTACTTAGAATAACTAGTTTTAATAAACCGTTTAATAAAGTTAAATACAAACAAGGCATTTACAGTACACAACATTATTTAAAAAAAAATCGATTCAATGCCAATACTGATACCATTTTCAAACACAATTATGATCAGACAAAAACACAAAAATATAAATTAAATATTTAAATGATTTCCTGCTATTTGCTTGGATTTTAATCCTTTGTTGTTGTTTTTTTACCTTAAAGCCCTCCTGTGTCCAGGGACTTATTTCCCCAGTTTGTAAACAATAACAAAAAATGTTTTGATAGTAAAAACAATCGATCTGACCACTACGACTTTACTACTTGGTATCGTAACTGTCGATGTATGTATCGATCCGTCCACCTTTGTTTACATTCAAGAGTTTTAGCTTAGCGGTTAGCATATTCTCCTATGGCGTGTAATGCGGCGTCTTTAGTTAGTCAGCCGGTGTGTAATAAGTGCACTACTTACAGTACAACCGCGTTGTAGGGCGCAACATAAGACAAGACCTGCATGTTAGTTCAAACCCCGGCCGAGTCATACCAAAGACTATAAAAATGGGACCCATTACCTCCCTGCTTGGCACTCAGCATCAAGGGTTGCAATTGGGGGTTAAATCACCAAAAATGATTCACGGGCGCGGCCACTGTTGCTGCTCACTGCTCCCCTCACCTCCCAGGGGGTGATCAAGGGTGATGGGTCAAATGCAGAGAATAATTTCGCTGTGTGACAATAATTGGTACTTTAACTTTAACGTTGAAATGAATGGCAAAGACTACTTCCCGGAACGAGTGTGTACTTGCAAAGGAGACTCAGAAGGGTAAGAAAACAAGAAACAACAACTACCATTATCTATTTGTTACCACATAAACACACAAAAGTACTGACAATTGTTACTGCAGAGCAGGGATTGTCAAACTGTGCTACACAAAGTCCATTTATCTTAATGAAATATTCAAACAGTGTTACCGTTCAAAGTGTGTGTAATGTCACAGCGGCCAAAAATATGAAGTATACCTGGTAAATAAAACGTCTGCCTTGTTTTTCATGAACACTTAGGCCTACTATGCTACTGTGTGTTATCATCATGGTGGTGCTTGGAGAGCTACTTGCTGACAAAACCCTCCCCACTATTTGAAGTAGTGAGAAGACCCAAAGGGGTGTGTCTCACCGTAGAGCTGCTGCACGGCCAGGATGTCGTCCCAGCTCATCAGCAGGCTGCGGCCCAGCTTCCTGTAGTAGGGCGACATGAGGGCGTGGCGCACGGGCGAGTGCTCCAGCCCCAGGGTGTGTCCGATCTCGTGGGCCATCACCGGGAACAAGTTGTGGCCCTTGTGTCCGTTCAGCGTCCACCTCTCCGCCATGTCGAAGTGGGCCTCCCCTCGGCGAGGCAGGAAGGCGTGAGCCAGAGTTCCCCCTGAAGACCAGACCGTGTGACGTAGATTATGCCAGGTTTCATTTTAGACCACACCACCAAAACACCAGAAAACACCAACTTTGTGTGCTTGTTGCACATTTACATGTTAACTGGCTGTCCGATACTTTCTTTCTTGATATTGGACCGATATCAATTTCCAAGGTAGGGAATCTTCAGGCGATTCAATTAGAAATCAGATCTGATAACAAATCGATACATATTTAATTATTATATTGTATACTGTAATATAGTCTATATCAGTGGTTTTTTCATTTTTTTCCACCAAGTACCAGTATCAGTATGAGTTGGACTATCAACATCTATCCATTTTTTTAATATTACCCTTTTGATGCATATTGAAAGAAATGCATTACAAATAGAGATGTCCGATAAATGCTTTAAAATCTAGTATCGGAAATTATCGGTATCGTTTTTTTATTATCAGCATCGTTTTGTTTTTTTATTAAATCAACATAAAAAACAAGATACACTTACAATTAATGCACCAACCCAAAAAAAACTCCCTCCCCCATTTACACTCATTCACACAAAAGGGTTGTTTCTTTCTGTTATTAATATTCTGGTTCCTACATTATATATCAATATATATCAATACAGTCTGCAAGGGATACAGTCCGTAAGCACACATGATTGTGCGTGCTGCTGGTCCACTAATAATACTAACCTTTAACAGTTAATTTTACTCATTTTCATTAATTACTAGTTTCTATGTAACTGTTTTTATATGTTTTTAATGTATTTATCTTATTTTATTAATGTTTTTAAAAAGGACCTTATCTTCACCATACCTGGTTGTCCAAATTAGGCATAATAATGTGTTAATTCCACGACTGTATATATCGGTATCGGTTGGTATCGGTAATTAAGAGTTGGGGAATATTGGATATCGGCAAAAAAGCCATTATCGGACATCCCTAATTACAAATGATGATAAATAACTAAAGCTGCAGTCTCGTCCTTCTCACTGCCCTGACCCACTATGGACTTTTTCAGGAAGATTGGAGCTTGTGGAAGGAAGTTCAGGGTTTCCCACACATTCATTTATTTGTGGCGGCCCGCCACGAAAGAATTACGTCCGCCACAAATTAAAAAAAAAAAAAAAACTTTTTTTTTTTTTTGTCCTCTCCAGCTTCTCAGGCAAATCATATAGTTGATGTAGATGCCCATATCGGCTGTTCGGATTTACTTTACAAAAGAGAAGTGTAGGATACTTCTCTTGTATTTGACTTTATTAAATGTATTTATATTAGAAACACAACATGTGTATATAACAAAGGGTGCAACGTCTGCAGGCAGTAGGAAACACATGGTTAAAGGCCTACTGAAATGAATTTTTTTTATTTAAACGGGGATAGCAGATCTATTCTATGTGTCATACTTGATCATTTCGCGATATTGCCATATTTTTGCTGAAAGGATTTAGTATAGAACAACGACGATAAAGATTGCAACTTTTGGTATCTGATAAAAAAAAGGCTTGCACCTACCGGAAGTAGCGTGACGTAGTCAGTTGAACATATACGCAAAGTTCCCTATTGTTTACAATGATGGCCGCATGAAGTGAGAGAGATTCGGACCGAGAAAGCGACAATTTCCCCATTAATTTGAGCGAGGATGAAAGATTTGTGGATGAGTAAAGTGCAAGTGAAGGACTAGTGGGGAGTTGAAGCTATTCAGATAGGGAAGATGCTGTGAGAGCCGAGGGTGACCTGATATTCAGCTGGGAATGACTACAACAGTAAATAAACACAAGACATATATATACTCTATTAGCCACAACACAACCAGGCTTATATTTAATATGCCACAAATTAATCCTGCATAAAAACACCTGCGTGTTTGTTATGCTAGCTCCTAGCTCCTCTGCTAGCTCCTAGCTCCATAGAACACGCCAATACAATTCAAACACCTGATCAACACACACAATCACTCAGCCCAAAAGACAGTTTACCTAACCCAAGGTTCATAAAGCTTATATATTTTTAAAAAGTTACGTACGTGACGCGCACATACGGTCAAGTTATCGAATGTTTAGCAGCCAAGGCTGCATACTCACGGTACCTGATATTCAGCTGGGAATGACTACAACAGTAAATAAACACAAGACATATATATACTCTATTAGCCACAACACAACCAGGCTTATATTTAATATGCCACAAATTAATCCTGCATAATAACACCTGCGTGTTTGTTATGCTAGCTCCTAGCTCCTCTGCTAGCTCCTAGCTCCATAGAACACGCCAATACAATTCAAACACCTGATCAACACACACAATCACTCAGCCCAAAAGACCGTTCACCTAACCCAAGGTTCATAAAGCTTATATATTTTTAAAAAGTTACGTACGTGACGCGCACGTACGGTACGGTACGTGTTATGCTAGCTCCTAGCTCCTCTGCTAGCTCCTAGCTCCATAGAACACGCCAATACAATTCAAACACATGATCAACACACACAATCACTCAGCCCAAAAGACCGTTCACCTAACCCAAGGTTCATAAAGCTTATATATTTAAAAAAAGTTACGTACATACGCAAAAAAAAGCCAAAGCTGCATACTCACAGTAGCACGTCTGCGTCTTTGTCATCCAAATCAAAGTAATCCTGGTAAGAGTCTGTGTTGTCCCAGTTCTCTACAGGCGTCTGTGTATCGAAGTCAAAAGTCCTCCTGGTTAGAGTCTCTGTTATCCGAGTTCTTCCATCTTGACTGCATCTTTCGGGAATGTAAACAAAGAAGCGCCGGCTGTGTACTGTTGTGGCTGACTACGTTCGAAAAATACGTCCATTTCGCACCGACAACTTTCTTCTTTGCTTGCTTGGCTTCCTTCTCCATAATGCAATGAACATGATTGAAACAGATTCACGAACACAGATGTCCAGAATACTGTGGAATTATGAAATGAAAACAGAGCTTTTTCGTATCGGCTTCAATGTGGAAGGCATACCCGTGTTCGCCGGGCTACGTCACGCGCATACGTCATCCGCAGAGGCGTTTCGAACCGGAAGTTTAGCGGCAAATTTAAAATGTCACTTTATAAGTTAACCCGGCCGTATTGGCATGTGTTATAATGTTAAGATTTCATCATTGATATATAAACTATCAGACTGCGTGGTCGGTAGTAGTGGGTTTCAGTAGGCCTTTAAGTGTAGGGAGTAAAACTGATGGCAGTCTAAAGTTCAAGATTTTTGGAGCTCTTTGTTCAGTGGATCAGATGTTTGATGAAGCTCTGTGTCTATCTACCATCACTACTGTTTTCTGTTTATTTGTTACTGACTGTGGCAGGACACCTCTGCCTCTGTTTCACTTTATGTTGCTGGTAAATAATATGGTCGTAGTAGTAGGCTAAAGTTAAATTATTTAGTATGCACTAATTAAATGGGCAGAGCTTTGAGACATTATAGCTTTTATATTTTATAAGATATATTTTTGTAAGAACCACAATTAATAAATATATTTCAGTGAATAACTTATTGTTCAAATCTGTATATAAATATGTACATAAAGTGTTGTAATTATATTGTAAAATGGATGGATGATGGATGGACGTTTAAAACAAAACTGTTATTATTAATTAGTAAGTATACATTTTTTTAGCCTTTTTAGAGAAAATCAAATCATTGTAGTAAATTATGCAAATTACTCGATGATGTCATGGTGACCACGCCCCCACCGCCACAGGTATCTTGGCAGTTTATGGGAAACACTGAAGTTGATCGTTATAATTTTCCACCATGATGGGGTGATATTGGTGTTGAAGATATCATGATCAGTCACGATCAAACCCCCAACTAAAAGCCTCGTACCAGATCTGATCATCTTAAAAGGGGGAACTGCACTTTTTTGGAAAGTTTGCCTATCGTTCACAATCATTATGAGAGAAATGACGATGGATGTTTTGTTTTTTTGCATTCTAACTATTAAATAAATGCGATCAAAAGTCCGCTTACAACTGAGCCTTTGGGAGCCGCGCAATTCCACCTATAAACCTCTAAAAAATCATCAAAACACCTCCATTGAGGTTTTATAAACATGATGTAAGTATATATGTAATGTAGTAACAGACATATTTTTAACATTTACTTATTGTCGTTCTCGCCATTTTCTGGTCCTAAATGGCTGTCAAAGTGTGCCAAATTCTTGGAATACCTATTCAGAATTCTTCTGTCCAGGTGAGATGCATGATTTGTGTTCTACAATAAACTTAGAGGAAGCAGAAGACCACTCGATTATGTATACATAGGGATAGATACAGGGACACGCCTAAGTCAACATGGCACCGCTATAAATAGTTTGTCTGCGTTAGCGCTTATAATAACAATTTTACTAATGCATGGTTAATATTCAAGTCACAAAATGTAAATTGAGTATTGTTTGTGCTTTTTGAATGGTTATTTATTGGATTATATGGGCCAAATACAGGATCTGCCATTGGCTTCGCTGTAAGAGGACTTTTATTTAATATTTAGAATGCATAAAAAATGAATCCATCCGTCATCATGTCTTTCATAATGATTGTGAACGATAGGCAACATTCCAAAAAAGTGCAGTTCCCCTTTGAGTGCAGTAATGAAAGTTTGATGCTTGATGGCCAGTTGTCGCTAGGCCTAAGTGTTCATTAAAAACAAGGCAGGGGGTTTTATTTGATAAGTATATTTAATATTTTGGGCCACTGCCACACACAGTTTGAGCAGTAACACTGTTTGAATATAGGAAAATAAAACACTTTAAATATTTAATTATTGAAAATTCCAGGCTATAAACCGCTACTTTTTCCCTAGATTTTTAACCTGATTTTTAATTTTTTTCCCCGCTAATGCCCGTAATGTTTTGTGTTCAATAGTGTGCATTAACCCCAAGCACAGGACTGAAATGGTGTGTTATTGTTCACGCTGTGGCGCCATCTTTTGGACGAGTTCGCTCACTGCAGGTATTGCAGATTGAAAATGTACTTCCTGTTTTGATGCTGTAAACCGGAAATAAGCGTCCATAGCGTTTTTGCTCAAAAGGATTCTTCATTCATCACTCCAAGCAACGTTTTTAAGTTTTACAATACAACTAAAACAATTCGTAAATACTAAACCGTCCCATGTGTGATGTCTGTAGGAGTGTTTTCATGCATATTTGTATGTGCTATCGTGATGTAATCAAGCTAGCATCGTTAGCATTAGCTAATATGCTAACACGTTTGCGAGTGTCTGTGTTATTAACTTACAACAGCATTCTTTTTGTATCGTTTCAGTTTCGTAAATTCACCAAAACGTGAAGTTATTGAGTCTGTTTAGCTGAGCTAGCTTTCGCAGCTAGTGTTTCCATGGCGTTGAGTTCTGTTTTGTTTGATCAGCCATTTTACTGCCGGTGCACAGGCACTGTTTGGAAACAATTAAGGTATGTAAATAATCATTTACAAAATATTTATGTGCAAATAAGTCATTTCACAAAGTATATGTCTGCGGCTTATAGTCCGATGAAGCTAATATTTGGGGGAAAATGATAATTTCTAAAAAAAATTAGTGGGTGTGGCTTATATACCGGTTCGCTCAATAGTCTGGTAAATACAATAACCTTTTGTTGAAGTGTACAAAGCATTTATACTTTTCTTGTTTTACTACTTTGATATTATTTTATTTTGAATACATAAATAATTGATATTTGGGCATCGATGAAGAATCGTCCACATTCTAACCATAATGCATCAAAGAATCCATCATTTTACCCACCTCACATTTACCTAAGTAAATCATCTGTACTTGTCAGAGTAAATTGAATGCAATCCCTGACCTGGTCCATCGAAGGCGTTGCTGGCCCCGTCGTTATGGTCCCCCTCGTAAAAAGCCAGGCGGATGTCTGCGGCTCCCTCGGGGGCCTCCCGGAACACCAGACCCGACACGTTGCTCCACAGCTGGAAGGCGGCGTTCACCGCCAGTCGCACGGAGCCCGGAGACAGGTGGCTGGGCCAGTTGACTATGTGGTAGGCCAGGTGGCGCTTGTACCACTTGTCCGCTACACAAACACAGGTGGAGATGTCAGGAAGTAGAAATCACACTGTAATGGTAATAAGGATGCAATGTTATGCAGAGGTGTACGTATAACAATTTTATAGACAATGTTATGCAGAGGTGTACTTAAAACAATTTTATAGACAAACAATGTTATGCAGAGGTGTACTTATAACAATTTTATAGACAAACAATGTTATGCAGAGGTGTACTTATAACATTTTATAGACAAACAATGTTATGCAGAGGTGTACTTATAACATTTTATAGACAAACAATGTTATGCAGAGGTGTACTTACAACAATTTTAGAGACTAAAGATACTATTTATTAAATTTAGAAAATCATTCAAACAGGTTATGTATTGGAGTGAATTCGCCACAGTTTCTGAGCGCCGTTCTCCACACCTGCTCTTAATTAGTGATCAGGGCACTCAGCTGCCTCTGATCACCAATCGGGGGGGGTTTATGTGTCAGGGTAAGCCTCCTTGTCACACTGGTTTCTGTGTCTGCAGCAGAGGAGTCCAAACTTTTCCCACCAAGGGCCGCATACTGAAAAGTGCAATTATGCGGGGGCCATTTTGATATTTTATTTAAAAAAAAATTAAAAACAGATATAATATTTAGTTAAAGTCAAAACTTTTTGTTATCTTTTTATTACAGGTAACTAAGTATATTATTAATGATTACAACATTTCAGATTTTTCTCATTACGTACCAATTTGTTTGCCTTTTTTCTTTACCCTTTATTGTTGTTTTCCCCCCTGTATAATATTAATAATAATAATAATACGACACACAGCTAGTGTGTCAAAAATTGCGCCTGTACGAAAATGTTAATGTTCAGGTCCACATTTAACAGTCTTTACCATAATTTTCCAATTAAATAATTCATAAATTGGTATTATTTTTATTTTTGAATTAACTAACTAACCGTTGTTTATATTCTTATTTTATTTTGAGAGCTTGAAATATTTTAGATCAGGGGTGTCTAAACTTTTTCCACATACTGAAAAGTCAAGTATGCAGGTGTCATTTTGATATTTTTTATTTTTTTAAAAAGAAGACAAAAACAGATACATACATCTAAACTAAACTAAACTTTGTCTTATAGGTGAATATAATAATGAAAATAATATAATATATAGGTAAATATATCAATATTAATTATTAGTTTAAAAACCTCAGCTTTTTCTCATTACATTCCGATTTTGTTCTCTTTTCTTGCAGTTTCACTGTTATTTTTTTCCCAACAATATGCTGCGGGCCAACAAAACTCACCGCGAATGGCCCCCACTTTGGACACCCCCGGTCTACAGTGACTAATGTTGATGGTTTGCCTGCCTAGTCTTAATTAAAACATATATTCTCATCTCTGCACTGCGCCTGCCATTTCTGCATCCTGGGGTCACGCCAACAGCAACCATACGCTACATGATAAAAACTGGCACCGGCCACAATCTCAAATGTTTGTTAGACAATCAACAGTCTTTCTTTCTCTAACACAAAATGTAAGACATTTTACAGGGCAGATTTGTCACATATATGAGAAATATTAGCCTGTTTCGCCAAGATGTTGTCAGGTGGAGTCGCATGTTGAAAACTAAAACTAAAACCACACACAATCCCTGAAAGCTGACAAAATGGCTCAGCTTAGAGTACATGCGTGACTAAATAGCTCACTTTAACACACAAATGTGGTTTCTCTGCTTACATTTTTGAGCCCCAAACACACCGATCGTACGTTGGTTTGCATATACACAGAGAGGGGAGGAAATGCACCCAGCTGCTTTTTTTTTTTTTAACGGACAGAAGTAAATAATTTAGTGTACACACAGGAATACACAACATGGCAATCTGCAAACACACAAATGGCGTCCGGCCATGCAGCACAGCTCGCAGACAGAGAGGCTGCGTGGCAGGAAACAAGCGTCGGGGACGATTTAGTGCGAAACATAACGGCTTTTTGGAAAAGTCATGAAATAACACATTGAAATAAGGAGAGCCAAAATTGTATCATAATGGCAGCCGCTAATTATTAGAGGTAGTCAAGTCAGGAGAGGATGGTTTGTGTTGGAGAGCACATGTGCAGGTTAAACTTGGCTTTGGTTAGAAGTCAGGATGTCAAAAATAACCATTTAACTCATGGGATTATCACAAAAAATTGCATTAATTATGTGTTGCTCTAGAATGAACCACAACAATTATTTAGAATTTTTTTTAAATTTTTACATGAATTTATTTTGAGCTCCTTTACATAAACCTCGAGTGCTTACCTGAGAGGTGGCGTGGCTTGATCAGGTCAATGCATACGCATACTAAATTTGCCTTCAAAATAAACCCAGACGGAACTTTAGATCAGCGGTTATTAACTTTTTTTTTGACCCGGGGCCCAACATTTAAGCCCACTTTAGTCATCATTTTTGCGCTTAAAAAACTCCTACGACTTTATCTCCAGACTTCTTAGAGGACAAATTTCACCACATCTAGTGTGTGTGTGTGACAATCATTGGTACTTTAATCTTAATCTTCTGTTTAACATTGTCATTACTGCCACAAGTGGTGGTAAAGTGTATTACAACTGAGCATAGCTGCGACCACAGCTGAGAAATATATTTTTTTGGTGCCCCTCTGGGGGCCCAACAATGGGTTATTTTCAACCTTTTTTGAGCCAGAGCACATTTTTTGCGTTGAAAAAATCCGGAGGCACACCACCAGCAGAAATCATTAAAAAACGAAACAGTTGACAGTAAAAAGTCGTCGTCGCAATTGTTGGATATGACTTTAAACCATAACCAAGCATGTATCACTATAGCTCTTGTCTCAAAGTAGGTGTACTGTCACCACCTGTCACATCCCGCCGTGACTTATTTTGAGTTTTTTGCTGTTTTCCTGTGTGTAGTGTTTTAGTTCTTGTCTTGCGCTCCTATTTTGGTGGCTTTTCCTCTCTTTTTGGTATTTTCCTGTAGCAGTTTCATGTTTTCCTTTGAGCGATATTTCCCGCATCTACTTTGTTTTAAAAATCAAGAATATTTCAGTTGTTTTTATCCTTCTTTGTGGGGACATTGTTGATTGTCATGTCATGTTCGGATGTACATTGTGGACGCCGTCTTTGCTCCACAGTAAGTCTTTGCTGTCGTCCAGCATTCTGTTTTTGTTTTACTTTGTAGCCAGTTCAGTTTTAGTTTCGTTCTGCATAGCCTTCACTAAGCTTCAATGACTTTTCTTAGCGGCACTCACCTTTTGTTTATTTTTGGTTTAAGCATTAGACACCTTTTTACCTGCACACTGCCTCCCGCTGTTTCCGACATCTACAAAGCAATTAGCTACCTGCTGCCACCTACTGATATGGAAGAGTATTACACGGTTACTCTGCCGAGCTCGAGACAGCACCGACACTCAACAACAACACATCATTTGCAGACAATAATTACTGGTTTGCAAAAATTATTTTCAACCCAAATAGGTGAAATTAGATAAACTCCCACGGCACACCAGACTGTATGTTGAAAAACACTGGGTTAAGAAACACTGCTTTAGATCATCCCTTTACCAGGTTTTGAGCAAATATATGATGAACATTTTAAAAAAAAATGTGTATGACATTCTGATGATAAATTTGAATTTGTGTCAAAATCTTGGGATCTTTTTTAAGGATAATTTAATTGATGTTAGTAATTGACTGTGATCATTACAGATCAATCTGAATTCAAAAGTGTGATTAATCTGAATAAAAACAAATAATGATTAGACTAGTTAGAATGGCATTTTGTTGGCTGACAGGATATTTTTAAGACTATTCTCTGGACAAAATATTAGTCAAAGAATCTGCAGGGGAAAAGCATGTTGAGAATATATGATTGGAGTCCACGGTGCGACGTCGTAAGAGGTCCCAGTGGACATCTGAGAGGCCAGGAAGTCAAGATACACGAGACATTCCACGACTTCCCTCATGGAAGCAATTACAAAGATGCCCTCTATAACGCCAGTGTGGGTTAGTCTTCTTATCTCAGGCTTTAGGAAGTGTCTGAGATCTGCAGATAACAAGAGTTCTGGTTGGTGGACAAGCTGAGAGATGTGGTCAGTTAGTTGCTGGCGTTGAAGACTCAGCGTCAGTGACGTGAGGGAGCCCATTTTAACGAGTTGCCCTCTTTACTAATTATTAACTCCACTCCACAAAAGGCTACTTTGACAGAGAGAAGGTCGCCTACATCTGCGTAAGGTTGTGGTTGAAGTCATGTTTCTTTTTGGCCGTGTTGAAGAAAGTAGGGGGGCAGCTTTGGCAGTCTCCTTCCTGCAGTTTGGCAATTTTGCCCAACTTCTTTGATTTAACACCTCGGTTACAGTTCTGCCGTCATGTTTATGGCCTCAGTTTACACTTTGTCTTTTTTTCAATAAAGCAGGTTGAATATTTTGTGATATATGGCGCTATTTAGAGTAAAATAAAGGACGAAAAAAGGTGTGCAAACCACACAAAGTATACTAGAAATAGGATCCTCTGCTTGCAAATGTATTAGGAGAACTTCACTGTTTAATTTTTTATTTTGCCTTTCATTCACAATCCATGTAAGACAAGAACTTCTTTGTTTATGCATTCTAAATCATAAATAAACGCTAGGTAAAGTCATCTAACAATGAAGCCAATGGAAGTGGCTCTATTTTGTTTATAAAGTGCTCTAAAAAGCATCCAAACACCCCCATCAACGTTTTATACAGACATACACTATATTGCCAAAAGTAATTGGCCACCTATCCAAATGATGAGAATCAGGTGTCCTAATCACCAAGCACTTAGGCATGGAGACTGTTTCTACAAACACTTGTGAAACAATGGGCCGCTCTCAGTGATTTCCAGCGTGGAACTGTCATAGGATGCCACCTGTGCAACAAATCCAGTCGTGAAATTTCCTCGCTCCTAAATATTCCAAAGTCAACTTTATTATAAGAAAAGTGAAGAGTTTGGGAACAGCAGCAAGTCAGCCACGAAGTGGTAGGCCACGTAAACTGACATAGAGGGATCAGCGGATGCTGAAGCACATAGTGCATAGACTTTCTGCACAGTCAGTTGCTAAAGAGCTCCAAACTTCAAGTGACCTTCCAATTAGCCCACGTACAGTACGCAGAGAGCTTCATGGAATGGGTTTCCATGGCCGAGCAGCTGCATCTAAGCCATACATCACCAAGTCCGATGCAAAGCGTGGGATGCAGTGGTGTAAAGCACGTCGCCACTGGACTCTAGAGCAGTGGAGACGCCTTCTCTGGACTGATGAGTCACACTTTTCCACCTGGCAATCTGATGGGCCAGTCTGGGTTTGGAGGTTGCCAGGAGAACGCTACATTTTGGACTGCATTGTGCCGAGTGTGAAATTTGGTGGAGGAGGAATTATGGTGTGGGGTTGGTTTTTCAGGAGTTGGGCTTGGCCCCTTAGTTCCAGTGAAAGGAACTTTGAATGCTCCAGGATACCAAAACATTTTGGACAATTCCATGGGATGGCACTTCGAGTTCATATGTGAGTAAAGGCAGGTGGCCAAATACTTTTGGCAATATTGTGTATATGTAATGCAGTAACAGGCACATTCATAATAACATGTAATATTTAAGTATTTTGCTCAATTGTAACATACGGCAGCGCATTCATTTCACAGATTTCTTGAGACAAAAAAAAAGACTACATTAGGACAAATTATGATCCAGAAAGGGATATTTTTGAGCCTGAATATACAGAGGATGAGCTACACGTTTTAGAAACTGTGACGTATTCTGGCATATTGTGAAGTGTTTTGCGATTCCAAAGGATGCAAAGGACCTCAGGCAGCTTGCAGGTAAGATAACTACTTACTTGAACTTCAACACACAAGGCAAACACCCACAACTTGGGTACTAGCTCGACGTAGCATGGAGATAAGCACAATGAAACATAGGTAGCGGGGGAAAAAACAATGGACCAGCAACTAAGACAGGGAGACACCAGAATATAAGGGGGAGTAATTAGGGGCGGAAAAAAGGTGAGGACGCTGATCAACAAAGCCGCCTAGCAACCAGAAAACGTAAACATGGGGGGAAAAAAGAGCATTGAGAACATGACAGAACACTAAACTAAGGAGAATAATACACCTGGTGTGACAAATCAAAACAAACTGTGTAATAAACCCATCCAGCTTTAGTGTAACGCTAATCATCATGTAGCAGTATTGCTAAGTGCTAAACAAACTACAACCATAATAAAACAATCACTCACTGTACAATCTCTGCTCTCACTGGGATGTCGACTGATGGGATGTTTATATGTTCCCGTTTAGATAAACAATTAATGAAAATCCCCATAAATGGTAAAAAAAAAAAAAAATGTGTTATCAGATTTAAAACTAAAGAAAAGTGGATTTTGTTGGAAGAGTTAGATTCGGTGCGATGGACTACAACATGGGTGTCAAACTCTTTTTTTAGCTCAGGGGCCGCATGGAGGAAAATCTGTGCACACGGGGGCCGGACTATTAAAATCATGGCATTAAAACAAAAATATTCTCATTGTTTTCTGTCTTACTTTGGCCAAAAGTAGAACAAACACATTGTGAAAATATTACAATAAACATATAGCAAAAAATACCGGCGGCGGTAAAGTTTAGATCCATGAAGGAAAGAAGAAAGAGAATGAATGTTTATAACTGAATACATTTATTTACGTATGCATAAAAATGTGTTTTCTCTCGTATTATTTTTTTAATGAATTAAGTAACGTTTATGACAACCTTTTTCCAAAACACAATATAGAATGTGTTGATTAATGCATACATTAATCATTTGTTTTCAAAACGGTTACAAAAAAGTGGGACTGCAAAAATTTACCGTGTGCAGTAATTTGTAAGTCATTCTAGTTAATGCAATATTAAAAAAGCACAAATAGAGAACTCTGTAGGATCCCCTTTTTTTGTAATATAGTTGTTAAAGTCATACTGGTTTGATATCTTGTTTTGTGCAGTGCCTTATTTATATTGTATTTTTAATTTATTTTATGCAACTTGTTGACACGTTTTATTTTGTGTTTATGTATGTAAAAAATATTGTATTTCATATATTCATTTTTTATTTTTTGTATTCATTTATTTATTCTTTTTTTTTTTTATCTTGTTAACTGTTCTGATTGTTAATTTGCTTTCTTTAAGTAAAAAAAAAAGGTCAAAGACAAAGCCATTCGCGGTTTCTTGTGAGTATATACACTTCACTGCCGATGTGGGGGGGCGCCACCTAAAATCTTGCCTAGGGCGCCAGATTGGTTAGGGCCGGGCCTGATGACGCCTCATCAACCCATCACTACCTAGCGCCAACACTGATGGAGTATTGGTGCGTGCAAAACAGTAGCAGGCGGCTGTGGCCTGCGAGCCGGTTCTAATACTTAACAAATATCATCCCGGGGGCCATAGATCATTCATTCGGCCCGCGGGCCTTGACTTTGACACGTAGGGACTACAACATGGCTGCATGCTGAAGGCATCAGTCAATCTTCTACAAATACTGTAAAACAGATGGATCGACATGGATCGTACGTACAATTGCGCAATGACAAGTAATAGGTGTTGAGGTCATGGCTCTTGTGAAAACTTCAGCCTCCCACACCAATCAGTCCAGTAGCACTTATCTAAGACGTGGGTAGTGGAATGTCAGCTCTGTAAATATCGGTGGGAACATCCACCACAAGTCAAGGTTTGTTTTTCCAACTTGTCAGGAAGCTGTGCTGTTCATCGCTGCAGCTGAAAGTGGGGGGAAAGCAGAAGAACGTGTCTTGTTTGCATTTGGCTACAGCTCGCAGCTGCTGGGATTTACATCCCAGGCAGGCTGAGTGAAGGTTGTTCAAATGTATCTTCAGGGAACGTGAAACTCTTTGCAGGCACTCATAGTTTGCATTTTCTATTAGGATTGCATATTTTGTAGATAACGATATATATCCTTTAGCACAGGGTGTCCAGACTACGAGCCGCGGGGGGTCCAATTGCGGCACACCAGCCTTTTTAACTTGGCCCGCGAGACAGCACGAGTCCAAAAGGCAATTTGGTCACGCATGGTGTTTTCATTCATCCATCCATCCATTTTCTACCGCTTGTCCCTTTTGGGGTCGCGGGGGGTGCTGGAGTCTATCTCAGCTGCATTCGGGCGGAGGGCGGGGTACACCCTGGACAAGTCGCCACCTCATCACAGGGCCAACACATATGGACAGACAACATTCACATTCTAGGGCCATTTTAGTGTTGCCAATCAACCTATCTCCAGGTGCATGTCTTTGGAGGTGGAAGGAAGCCGGAGTACCCGGAGGGAACCCACGCAGTCACGGGGAGAACATGCAAACTCCACACAGAAAGATCTTGAGCCCGGGATTTGAACTCAGGACTACTCGGGACCTTCGTATTGTGAGGCACATCCACTAACCCCTGTGCCACCGTGCAATTGCTCTGTTTATTGCTATTCTGAATGTTGCTGGGTCGGGTTTCGTTTTGGAATTGGAATTGCATTATTATGGTATTGTTGTGTATTGTTTTGTTGGATTGATTAATACATTTTAAAAAATTAAAATAATAAAATAATTTGTAATATTAAATATATTTCCCATTTTATTATTCTGCATATTTTTTTATATTTATATTACTTGTATATTTTTATACTATGTATATATCAATATATTATATATGCAGTATATTATATACTCAAACCACCAATGATCAGCCCAGGAAAGCTTTACTGATTTCTTGTACTGCATAGTTATGCATAGTTTAGTTATGCTAAAAACATGCTAATCGCGAAGGAAAAGCTAAAATACTGCTTCCGGTTCAATTTGTCATCGCACACGCATTTTTTTACCATTTCAATCATATGCCAATCATAACATGAGTCATATGCCATTCAAGCTGTCTAAATGGCAAACAAGAGTGTGACTACATTGTGAATCATTATTCTGTCTTACATATAAAAAGCATATACCTGCTGGAGCTTGTTGGGTACTGCAACCTTGTGTAGTACCCAGGAGGCTGGACTTTTTACAGCTTGGAAACATACTGTATGTGTACATATTACCACATCACTACTCATAATGCTAATGAACCCATCACATGTCCACAGTCCTATGTTTGATACTAAAACAAAGACACAGTTCCATTAGAACAGGGGTGTCCAAACTTTTTCCACTGAGGGCCGCACACTAAAAAATCAAAGCAAGCAGGGGCCATTTTGATATTTTTTATTTAAAAAACCAATACAATATATGTATAAAAAATATACATTTAGGCCTCCACTCAAGCCTGATCCCGGGTACCCCAAAGGGTTTTGGTCAAAAAAATATAAAAAATTTGTCATTATTCAGTATTATTATTTTCATTATTATTCAAGTTTTAAATCTCTAGATAAACATTAGGTCTATCTGTCAATATAACGTTTTTAAAGATTTAAGTTGTATGCTCTTTTTGTCAAAGAAAACCCAGTTTATGGAAAAAACACAAAATATGCAATATTTTCACCCAATAAAATTTTTAAGTGGAATATTTGACATTATATAATAATTTGAGCTTTAAAAAGGTCAATAACTCATAACACCATTGATTTTAATTCATTATTATTTTTTGAACAATGACACTTAAAAACAAATCACACTAACATTATTGGGGATCCAAAAGGTTCCTACTCATTAAAGTGTTAAAAAATAAATTATATTTTTACTGTTTACTTTTAACACAATAATCTCAACTTCAGATCTATCCGCCAATTATACATTTTATTGTTGTTTATGTTTTTTGTTTGTTCGTTTGAGGCCCTTCTCTAAAAAAAACAGCTCAGTTTTTTATATGGCAAACACAAAATATGCAACATTTTCCCCAAAAAATATCTCAAAGTGGAATATTTAATGTGACGTAATTGGAGCCTTGAATAGGTCAATAATTCATAATGACATTGATTTTGATTCATTATTATTTTTTAAAGAAATAAACAGCCTGCATGGCAGCGTTGTGTTATTAGAGTAAACATTGCAACATGTTCTTGTTACATTTCACCTGTTTGCTCTTTTATACCATTTTTTATGTTTTTAATTTTTTACAATCGTATTTTTAAAATGTGCCGTGGGGCCGTTAAAAAATGACCTGCCGGCCGCAAATGACACCCCTGCATTAGAACAAGCTGTGTTCCAGTGCAGTCATTGTGTAGTACCCAGTGGCATACAGTGAGCGGTGTTTACCAGACGGAACAAGTCAGGTACTGACATGAAGAAGCACACGTCAGCCATCGCTGCATTCTCTTCGCGTGACACATAGGAATGCAGAGGCTTCACACATCAGCATAAAGAGAGAAATTGCTCTTTCTCAAGGTGATGACGCCCAAGAGCACTCCCAGAAGGCGTGGGGGGGCAGATCAGGGGGCATAAATTACACTGTTTTCACAAGAGACCAGACCCTCCAGGATTTCACCATGTTGCAATCGCGCCATTTCACGCAAATCCATCCAATGATGAAAAATGATCGATTCTCTGATGCATCACGATTATGCACGGACAAGTCACGAATTGATGGACAAATGTCCAAATATCGATTATTTACGTATGTTAAAAACCTCTAAAGGCTTAGTTGGTCACATGCGTGGACAGCACCTTTTAGCTCTTATTTCCAAAATTGTGTACACTACTGAATTGGGGTCTTATGGCCGCTTATGTGGACACTTATATTGCCATCTGGTGGTGTCAGAAGAGTATAACATACAATGGAATTTGGGAAAAAAAAGTGTAAAAATAAGAATTAGCATGTCACTAAACATGAAGTACACATTTGTGTACTTATGGACTAAGTACATCATATCCAAAGATGATTCTTAGTTTTTATTCTAATTAGGGTCCAATAAGCCCAAATAGCAAAGAGAAATAAAAAAAGCATGTAAACAGCTTGGGCCTTAAGAGGTTTTAAAGTACCGTATTCTGCAGACTATAGAGTGCACCCACGAAATTGTAGTATAAAAAAAGAGTAGTTTCCATATATTGGTCGCACCCAACTACAAGTCACAGATATATACATTGTAAAATGAGTTATTTACACAGAAGCATTTAACTGTTTCTAAACGGTGCCTGTCACAAGGCAGTAAAACGGCTCATCAAACCAAACAAAAGTCATCGTCATGGACCCACTAGCTGCGGAAGCCAGCTCTCCAATCAGCGAAACAGACTCAATAACTCCACGGTGACAATTTGGTGAATTTACGGAACTGAAACAATACAAAAAGAAGGCCGTTGTAAGTTAATAATACTAACACAGACACTCGTAAATGTCTTCGCATATTAGCTAATGCTAACGACGCCAGCTTCATTACAATACGATAGCACGTACAAATATGCATGAAAACACTCCTACAGACATCACACATGGGACGTTTACCATATTTTTCGGACTATAAGTCGCAGTTTTTCTTCATAGTTTGGCCGGGGGTGCGACTTATACTCAGGAGCGACTTGTTTGTGAAATTTTTAACACATTACCGTAAAATATCAAAAATTATTATTGATCTCATTCACGTAAGAGACTAGACGTATAAGATTTCATGGGATTTAGCGATTAGGAATTGACAGATTGTTTGGTAAACGTATAGCATGTTCTACATGTTATAGTTATTTAAATGACTCTTACCATCATATGTTAAGTTAACATACCAGGCACGTTCTCAGTTGGTTATTTATGCCTCATATAACGTACACTTATTCAGCCTGTTGTTCACTATTCTTTATTTATTTTAAATTGTCTTTCAAATGTCTATTCTTGGTGTTGGGTTTTATCAAATACATTTCCCCAAAAAATGCGACTTATACTCCAGTGCGACTTATATATGTTTTTTTCCTTCTTTATTATGCATTTTCGGACGGAGCGACTTATACTCCGAAAAATACGGTAGTACGTAGAAATAGTTTTAGTTACATTTTAAAACTTACAGACGTTGCTTGGAGCGATGAATGAAGAATCCATACCAGTAGAAACGCTATGGACGATTAGAAGACGGAACAGGACTTCTGACTAAAAGCACTAAAAGGAGGGACACTGCAGCAACTGCAGTGACCGAACTTGCCCAAAAGATGCCGCCATAGCACAAACAATAACACACCTATTCTGTGTATTTGCTTTGTTTTTTTAACTTTTTGCATTATGGCCGTCAGCGAAGAAAAATCCATAAAATAGCTGCACCGTTTCATAGGCCGCAAGATTCAAAGTGTCGGAAAAAAGTAGCGAATTATAGTTTGGAATTTACCCTAAATAAAACCAGTGAAAACGTCCCCAGCCAGCTGGACCAAACGCACAACTGTCCATCGAGTGAGTCACTTTAATACTGATCATGATACACGCAGCACGTCATGTGTGTTAGTACAACTACAGTACATACACTATCTGCCTAGCTGTGTACAAACATAACATGAAATGTGGGCTAATACTTTACAGATACTGTAATATCATTGTTCATGTTTTTCAGTCAGTACAGATTGTTGTCTGTGGAAGTTTCCCTCTGGTGTGGGTTCTCCTGGCCAACAGATCTTCAGGAGACCGGTAGACCGTTTGAATCAAGTCTTTTTATTCTCATGCAGCGATTGCTTTTCAGCAATATATGTTTTTTTCCTTCTCAGTCTCGCGTCTCTCGCCCTAACTCCAACTCCCTTGTCTCGCTCCGGCTGCTGCTAATAAAGGCGACAGGTGATTAGATAACAAGGTCCACCTGGGCCATCTACGCTGTCTTCGAGGCCGTTCCTTGCACACCCCGTTCCGCGGCAGGCCCGCAGGCCACGCCCCCCTCCACATTGTCATATCGCACTGTGTTGTGTGTTACAAACTCAAACGCGTTACGTGATGTTGTAGAAGCTAGCTTATCTCTTAGCTTTTTCCGGCGATGTGTTACAACGCTAGAAAAAGAGTTCCTCAGAAGTCGCTCTTACAATAACAATGGCGCTACAGCTTAGTTGTTATACAGATTACGCAACATAAATGAAGTATTGTTGGCAGTTTTTGAATGCATGTTTTAAATGATTTAGAGGTAGAATTGATTGCTACCATTTTCTGCATTGCAAGCTACCAAAAACGATCCACTTTTTACATGTTAGAATGCAGAAAAAAACAAAACCTTTTGTCTTCTTAGGTCTCATAATGATAGTATATATTTGTACCATGAATTGATTAACGTGGACCCCGACTTAAACAAGTTGAAAAACTTATTCGGGTGTTACCATTTAGTGGTCAATTGTACGGAATATGTACTGTACTGTGCAATCTACTAATACAAGTTTCAATCAATCAACGTAAACGATAGGCAAAATTCTGAAAAAAAACGCTGTTCCCATTTAAAGTTAAGGATTTTTGTAATTTCTGATCGTTTATGAGGGCACCAAAGTGCATACAGATGACAGCAGCTTGTTGTTGTATTTTGTTAATAAAGAGAATGTTGATTTATCCTCCCCTTGTTGTGTTTGTTTGATATACAGTATTGTACAACACTTTATATTGTGTTCAAAGTTTACAAACCTTCACTAAAATATGGACTTTTGTCGAGGATATAACCAAACATTTATGTTTATATTGTTTCTTATGGAGATATTTGCTTCGCTATACAAACTTTCCTATTCACGGACCCTGATCAAGAACCAAATATGTCCAGAAATCGAGGTTGCCCTGTAATGAAAAAATGGGCACTTATATAAGAAAAGAGAATGCAATCATCTATAATGTTCTTTAAAGTGCTCTAAACTCTCCTTGGAGTGCTTTGTGCTCAATTATTTCAGAGTCTGCAAGACATTTGGCCGCTTTTAAACTGCACTCGGCCACTTTTTACTGCTGTGTTTGAAGAAGACAATTAGGATATGATCACAAAGTCCATAATTCCCACGGAGCATTTAAGAGAACAATCAAGCAGAGGTTGAAAACTTGAAACAGATTTTATGTTGCTGTTTTTGTGGATGTGTCGTCGTTAATTGTGGGTTTTTGTCAACCTGTTCATGTTACGTATTCATAATTAGCTGTGCAAAGACACTGCAGACCTCAAAGAGTCATGCAAGAGACTATGGACCTTAAATGCGATGCAGGATATACACACACACACACACACAACCACACACGCCTAAATAGGACACACACTTGGAAGTAAATAAACACGCTACCTTTTACTGCAAAACGTTTCCTGCGGCGCCACAGGGGCCCCGGGGTAGAACTCCTCGCAGTACGCTTGATGTTTACCCTCTTGGCCCAGATCTGCTGGCTGCCCTGGTCGGAAACACCACAGCGAGGCTCTGCCATCTGCCTCAGGGTGGCGCTGTCCAGTTCACCTGTCATGGGCAGGCGAGACAACCACTGGAAGTCCCTAAGAAAAAGGTAAATATTTCATAATTCGACACATGTCCGTGGAACATGTGACGCCAAACGCGCCCCGAAGTTGTACAATTTGGAATACAAGGATTTGCTAATTATTTTCAACCTATATTCAATTGAATAGACTGCAAAGATGAGATACTTAATGTTCGAACTGGAAAGCTTTGTTATTTTTTGCAAATATTAGCTCATTTGAAATTTGATGCCTGCAACGTGTTTCAAAAAAGCTGACACAAGTGGCAAAAAAGACTGAGAAAGTTGAGGAATGCTCATCAAACACTTATTTGGAACATCCCACAGGTGAACAGGCTAATTGGGAACAGGTGGGTGCCATGATTGGGTATAAAAGCAGCTTCCATGAAATGCTCAGTCATTCACAAACAAGGATGGGGCGAGGGTCACCACTTTGTGAACAAATGCGTGAGCAAATTGTCGAACAGTTTAAGAACAACATTTCTCAACCAGCTATTGCAAGGAATTTAGGGATTTCACCATCTACAGTCCGTAATATCATCAAAAGGTTCAGAGAATCTGGAGAAATCACTGCAAGGCCGAAAACCAACATTGATCCCTCAGGCGGTACTGCATCAAAAAGCGACATCAATGTGTAAAGGATATCACCACATGGACCCAGGAACACTTCAAAAAACCACTGTCAGTAACTACAGTTCATCGTAAGGACAATAAAATGCAGGACAAACAGAACACTTTTTTACCCGAGAGCAATAGTGTCGTAGAACACAAGGTATAAAAAACAATGACTGTGCATGTGAGCTGTGTTCTTGGTATTTTAATGTATTATTATCTATTTATCTGAGTACCATGTTCTTATGTTTTTTATGTGTCATGAATTTGCACTAAATTGGTTTGCTTGCAATGTCGTTGTACAATGTACAATGACAATAAAGATATATTCTATTCTATTATATTCTAAGTGTAAGTTAAAACTCTACTATGCAAAACGAAAGCCATTTATCAACAACACCCAGAAACGCCACCGGCTTCGCTGGGCCCGAGCTCACTTAAGATAGACAGATGCAAAGTGGAATGCCGCTGTGCCAACTTTTTTGCAATGTCTTGCTGCCATTAAATTCTAAGTTAATGATTATTTCAAAAAAAATAAAAATATGTTTCTCAGTTCGAACATTAAATATCTTGTCTTTGGAGTCTATTCAATTGAATATAAGTTGAAAAGGATTTGCAAATCATTGTATTCTGTTTTTATTTACGATTTACACAACGTGCCAACTTCACTAGTTTTGGATATTGGGTGCAACAAGTGTAAAGGTGACTATATGGGTGTTATGTTATGTTTAGAGGGCTCTAATTATGTTTAAAAAAACATGTTTAGAAAGTTGTAGACAGTTTTTAATGCTCTAACTATGAACATTTTGGATTTACAGTATATTAATAATCCGTCTTCGCGAAAATGTGTTTATCGTGGTCATGGAAGGAAGAGACAAAGGCCTTATAGGACTTGAAAATGTGACGTACTGTGGTAAACGAAATGCATTGTGGGTCTTACTGACCTCTGAATAGCTTATTTACGCAGCTGAATGCAAGACTCTGTGCTTAAAGTTTAGTGTTTTTCCTTTAACAAGTTCAAAACATGGGGCGAACGCGCGGCAGCATTAACTGCCACAATCGTCACGGTCGCTTCAGGGAAAACAAGATTTGGTGAGATGTTTATGATTTTCCGGCATGAAAGCAAAGCCAAGGAACTGGCGAATAGCCTGGATAGCAGCCGAGAGACAATCAAACATGACTTTTAACGCCATCACCTGGTACATGTTGCCGTGGTCACAACTTTTTTTTAGACTGGTAAGTTTGAATCAAAACAGGTTTTATTCTGTTTCACACATTGCATTTATTAGGCTGCCTATGGTATTTTGGAACAAAATAATTATGTCTGTTTACTTTTAGTCATGGGTAAGCACAAACATTTCCAAGTATGTAAAATAAATAATGAGCTTGTTTTTTCCCCCCAGGAAAAACCTGCTAATCAAATGAGGCTGGGCAACCTCACTCCATCTCGAAACACACACGAGATGAAAGCAGTAGATTACGCGCAATTTGAACAGAGCACAATGAGCCTTAATAGACTTTGCATTCTAAAATCCTTCACTGGTATAAGAACTGACTTAGTTTCTTAAATCTCTTTACCATGGCACGTGCTCATATGGATCAATTACACCAATTGTACTTATTTTTTGAGGCACGAGCCTTTGGAATAGTGCCCCCCCTTTTTTTTGTAAGGTCCAATTTAATCCAGTTTGTGGCTCATTCTCCCATTCCCGCGGGTACAGTACAGTCATGTAAACAAAAGCTTAGTCCAACAAAAATGGCTACCGCGGCACCACAATGCATTGCGAAATCAAATGCCCCTTTGAGCCCGATTATGGGTTTTTACGTTGAATACGACAAAGTGCACTCCGTGCTAAGCGCAGTGCACTAAGAGAGAAAGCTCCCTTGTGCAATCAATAACTCCATCCATCCATCCATTTTCTACCGCTTATCCCACAGATGTAAAACTCAAGGCCCGGGGGCCAAATCTGGCCCGCCAGATTTTTTTATGTGGCCCGCGAAAGCCTGGAAATAATATGCGTTAATAAAATGCCTAATCTTTTCTTACTAAACTTATTCTTTCCCTTTTTGACATTAAAAATCATGTACTGCAGGCAATTGCATATCTTTTAAAATTCAATAGTAGCAAAACTCAAGATATTATACTATGTATTCCAAAAATATTTTTTGTTAATATTAAAGATAAATGTTCTACTAAAATATCTGCTTTGACTTATGATTTCAAAACAAATTATCAATCAAATTGTAGTCTGTAAATTTGAAAACAGATGTTACGGTGAAATGCGTTTTTTACCGTAAAATCAACTTTGGTACTGTTTATTTCCATATACAGTAAGACGCTAAAACATTACCAAACAACAAAACAACAAGATTTTACCGTAAAATCAACTTTGGTACTGTTTATTTCCATATACAGTAAGACGCTAAAACATTACCAAACAACAAAACAACAAGATTTTACGATAAAAAAAACAACCTGGCATCTCTGTTGCTGAAATTTTACCGCTAAAAACAGTGGTGTAGTTTCTCCATTCCATTCCATTTATTCAATTGTTTTATATGCTGTAAAAAAAAAAAACACTGCTTTTACTGTAAAATTCTGGTGACTGAAATGTAAATATTTTTTTTGCAGCTTATGTAAATAAATATATTGTTAATGTCCATCCATCCATCTATTTTCTACCGCTTATTCCCTTCGGGGTTGCGGGGGGTGCTGGAGCCTATCTCAGCTACAATCGGGCGGAAGGCGGGGTACACCCTGGACAAGTCGCCACCTCATCGCAGGTAGACAGACAACATTCACACTCACACACTAGGGCCAATTTAGTGTTGCCAATCAACTTATGCCCAGGTGCATGTTTTTGGAGGTGGGAGGAAGCCGGAGTACCCGGAGGAAACCCACGCAGTCACAGGGAGGACATGCAAACTCCACACAGAAAGATCCAGAGCGCAGGATCGAACCCAGGACCTTCGTATTGTGAGGCAGACGCACTAACCCCTGTGCTACCGTGCTGCCCTCAATCAATAACTCATCTCAGCTGTATCCCCTGCATCTAATCAGGATATCTGAAAATTCAACTTAAAAAATTGCAACTTGAACTAGCTCCCGCTACTGCTTGTCCATGCCGAAATGGCGTTGCGCACCTGAACGTACCCTTCAGTCAAGTGTCAACTGCATAGTTTCCATACCCGACACTCGGTCTAAGTCTGTTGAGGGCATTTTCAATATGTTTCCATGACAGTTCTGTCAGTGTGCAGGCCGGAGGGCAAGCTTTCTGGAATTCCTCAGTGGTTCAGGGAGGGTTCAGGAGACGTTTTCTTGAGGGCTCATCCCACACATCACCTTTTCACTCACTCAAGGTTAGGGATCGACCAATTATCGGCCGGTCCGATTATCGGCGGCGTTATTAGGCATTTTGACGTGTATCAATATCGGCCGATTTTTTACTACAAAGTAAAGTACCAATGATTGCCACACACACTAGGTGTGGTAAAATTTGTCCTCTACATTTGACCCATCCCCTTGTTCACCCCCTGGGAGGTGAGAGGAGCAGTGAGCAGCAGCAGTGGCCGCGCCCGGGAATAATTTTTGGTGATTTAACCCCCAATTCCAACCCTTGATGCTGAGTGCCAAGCAGGGAGGTAATGGGTCCCATTTTTATAGTCTTTGGTATGACTCGGCCGGGGTTTGAACTCGCAACCTACCGATCTCAGGGCGGACAGTCTAACTACTAGGCCACTGAGTAGGTACAACAGAAATACATCAGCAGATACAATATATACACATATGATACCAGTATTTAGTATTAAAACACGGAATGATAAGTAGAGAGTACCATATTTTTTCCTGAATATAGACTCTTACTGGTATATAAGCCACACCCACTAAATTTTAGAAGAAGCACATTTTTTCATATATTATCCGCACCAGACTATAAACCGCAGATATATTTGTTGTGAAATTAGTTATTCACACAGAAATATTTTCTATATGTTTATTTACATACAATATTGTTTCCAAACGGTGCCGGACCCACTAGCAGCTAAACAGACTCAAAGAGTCTACGGTGACGTTTTGGTGAATTTACAAAACTGAAACACGACGAAAAGAATGTCATTGTAAAGGTATTAATACTAACACAGACACTTGTAAACATGTTAGCATATTCGTGAATGCTAACAACGCTAGCTTGATTACATCACGATAGCACATACAAATATGCATGAAAAACACTCCTACAGACATCACACATGGGACGATTTAGTATGTAGGAATTGTTTTAGATATATTGCAAAACTTACAAACAGTAGTCGGAGTGATGAACGAAGAATCTTTTCGAAACAGAAATGCTACAGACGGTTTTAAGGAATTAAAACTGGAAGTACGTTTTCAACCTGCAACACCTGCAGTGGGTGAACTCGTTCACAAGATGGCGCCTTAGCACAAACAATAACACACCAGTTTAGTGTCTGCTTGGGTTCAATGAAAACTTTACAACACAAGACATTATAGTGAAGAAAAATCCACAAATTAGCTGCACCGTTTTATAAGCTGCAGGGTCCAAAACGTAGGAAAAAAGCAGCAGTTTATCGTCCAGAATTTACGGTAAAGTGAATACTACTAACCAGTGCTTCTTTTTGCGAAAGCTGCGCTGCCGTGCTCAGACAGTCAGCCCCCCGACCCACACAGGCCCCATGTCTCCTTTGCTTACGAGAACTTGTCAGAACTTCATTTTTTTTGGCCGAGTATTCCCGTTTTTGTCCTTCTTTCCTGGAGTCTTCCCCCTGTTTTGTGCATTTTCGCTACTCCAGCGATGGTACGCCGAGCCTCCGTCCGCAACACTCGCAGCGTGGGAGCAGCGCAAGTTTTAGGTTTTGTGATTCAATCAACGCGACAAAATATGGATGGACATGAATATGACAGAAGAGATGTGTCAAAAATCCACACTTTGTGTAAATTGACACAATCAATCATACCATTTAGAAATCATTGATGTAAACTGTGCTACAAATTGACAACAGGAAGTGAACATAGGTGTTAGTGATTGCTATGAAGTGGAAGAGGGGTAGGGTTGAATAAGCTTTGCTTCTTCTTACTCCTTTGCGGACATGTTGTAAAGAGAAATAAAAACATCTGAAATATGTGATGTAAACTGTATGCATGTTTGAAATAAACTTCAACCTAGTACCAACTAACCGATATTTCAGGCTTCCTCATGAGGAAACCTTACAATGTATTAAATCTAGAGATGACCGATAATATTGGCCTGCCGATATTATCGGCCTATAAATGCTTTAAAATGTAATATCGTAAATTATCGGTATCGGTTTCAACCTCCTGATTTTCCCGGGAGACTCCCGAATTTCAGTGCCCCTCCCGAAAATCCCCCAGGGCAACCATTCCCCCGAATTTCTTCCGATTTCCACCTGGACAACATTATTGGGGGCGTGCCTTAAAGGCACTGCCTTTAGCGTCCTCTTCAACCTGTCGTCACGTCCGCTTTTCCTCCATACAAACAGCGTGCCGGCCAAGTCACATAATATATGCGGCTTTTACACACACATGAGTGAATGCAAGGCATACCTGATCAACAGCCATACAGGTCACACTGAGGGTAACGTATAAACAACTTTAACACTGTTACAAATACACCACACTGTGAACCCACACCAAACAAGAATGACAAACACATTTCGGGAGAACGTCCGCACCGTAACACAACATAAACACAACAGAACAAATACCCAGAACCCCTTGGAGCACTAATTCTTCCGGGACGCTACAATATACACCTCCCGCTACCACCAAACACCCCCCCCCCCAATCTCCCAAATTCGGAGGTCTCAAGGTTGGCAAGTATGCTCTAGTATACTCTGGACTGAAGCTGTGTGCTTTCATTGTTTTTGTAGCTGTTGTTTTGAGGCATGTTTAAAAAAAATAAAAAAAATAATGCACTTTGTGAAAGTCAAAGTATAGTATTTCCCATAGTTGTAATGGGTATTAGGATTATCTCAGGGAGAGCATGTCCCAAATTCCAAGCTGCTGTTTTGAGGCCTGTTAAAAAAAATTATGCACTTTGTGACTTCAATAATAAATATGGCAGTGCCATGTTGGCATTTTTTTTCCATAAATGGAGTTGAAGTTGTTCTCTTATTTTGGAAAACCTTGTTTTTGATTGATTGATTGAAATTTGTATTAGTAGATTGCACAGTACAGTACATATTCCGTACAATTGACCACTAAATGGTAACACTCAAATAAGTTTTTCAACTTGTTTAAGTCGGGGTCCACGTTAATCAATTCATGGTAAAGTTACATTGTTTAATGCATCCAGCGGGGCATCACAACAAAATTAGGCATAATGATGTGTTAATTCCACGACTGTATACGTCAGGATCGGTTGATATCGGAATCGGTAATTAAGAGTTGGACAATATCGGAATATTGGATATCGGCAAAAAAAGCCATTATCGGACATCTCTAATTAAATCCAATAATTGCTATAAAATTGATTAGATTGCAAGTTATTGTGATGTGCAGAAATCACATATTTTGACCAATTTTCAGTAGATTTCCCATATTTTGAAATGAAAGCGCTGATGCTCTTGTTAGACACATAATAAAAAGGTGTTTTAGAAGGTTGATGTTTTTTGCTGCTAAATTAACCACAAAATTAGCTCTGCATGAAACATAATCTCGCTACTGGTCCGACGTGTCCTGAAAAGTAATGTTAAAAAAACCCAAGTTAAAGCCTTGTGCAGATATTTACTGGCATTAAATATTCATGTTTAGATAACTTCTACGGCGTCTTTGACTACCAAATTTTCCGGACTATAAGCCACTACTTTTTTTCCTACGCTTTGAACCCTGAGGCTTGTAAAACTGCGGCTAATTTGTAGATTTTTCTTCGCTAATGGCCATAATGTTTTGTATTCAACAAATAGTTTCCATAAAACACCAGGAGACACTGAAAAGGTGTTATTGTTTGTGCTCGGGTGCCATCTTTTAAACGAGATCGGTCACTGAAAATGTACTTATCTGTTTCGTTTACTAAACGCCCATTGCGTTTCTGCTCCAATGCAATGGAGTGCTTCAAGCAACGTTTGTAAGTTTTACAATATAACTAAAACAATTCATACTTACAAAACTATCCCATGTGTGATGTCTGTAGGAGTGTTTTCATGCATATTTGTACGTGCTATCGTAATGTAATCAAGCTAGCGTTGTTAGCATTCACGAATATGCTAACACGTTTACAATTGTCTGTGTTAGTATTACTAAGTTACATTTACATTCTTTTCGTCTTGCTTCAGTTTTGTAAATTCACCAAAACGTCACCGTGGAGATATTGAGTCTGTTAAGCTGATTGGAGAGCTGGCTTCCGCAACCAGTGGGTCCATGACGATGACTTCGGTTTTGCTTGATTACCCATTTTACTACTGTTTTACAAACGCCATTTGGAAGCAATAAACGTATGTAAATAAACATTTACAATATCTTTCGTACCAATACATATCTTCGGCTTATAGTCCAGTATGGCTAATATATGTAAATATATTTACTTCTTCTATGGGTTCGGATCAAATACCGGTGCACTCTCTAGCATGGAAAATACAGTACTAATAACTGGTATCAACTCTGATCTCTATTTAAGGTACCATCAAAAGACTTCCATGATTAGCACTTAGATGACTTACTTACCGGATGGCTGACTGCATCTCAGCTGCATTGTGGATGTGGTTGTTATCATGAAGGTAGCCATATTTTTCCAGAAACACCTGAAACATCACAGTTGTCAGTCATTATGATCACACAACAACACTTCCTCATTCTCCGCCAATCACCTTTCAGGCACGGACGTGTGTTTGTAAACATGGGAAAAACTGACATCAAATCCAAACCACACAAACATAAAACATTATTCACATTAGCTGGCCGTTACAGTATGAATAGCTCTATATAGCCTATTATTTGTGCTTTATCGACAAGTGATGTACCGAAAACTTGACCACCGGAAAAATACTTTGATTACCGAAAACCGCGGTACCCAAAACCGAAGGTAGAAAAATTGCACATCATTGTCTGGAGCGTTGTCAGCATGTCTGTGATGTGGATGTAATTTTTATGTATATTGCAGGTATGCCCGCAGACAGCCATCTACAAAATGTGCAAATATTAAGAGGACAGTGGTGACTTTTAAGAAGAGAAAGTCCAATTCGAGCAACAGCGCCAAGCAGGTGTGACATGCAGCTCTCCTCTGTCGTTAGGGACATCGAGGAACAGAGGTAGAGTCTCTAAACATGACTACATTTTATAATAACACCAGAAGAAGATGCTAAATTTGTTGCTAGTTTTTTTTGTTGTAAGTCTGTAAACAGTTGAAAATACATTAACAAATTACCTTTCACAAAAAGCAGCAACAATTGAAAATATGGCAAAATTATATATATATGTATATATATATATATATATATATATATATATATATATATATATATATATATATATATATATATATATATATATGTGTTAATACTAATTAAATTGTTCTAAATGTATGTGTACATTTTTTTGTCTTTTTTAAGAAAATCATATCATAGCAAATTATGCAAATGAATTGATGATGTCATGGTGACCACGCCCATAACCACAGGTATGTATGTATGTATGTATGTATATATATATATATATATATATATATATATATATATATATATATATATATATATATATATATATATATATATATATATATGCATACATATACATAGACACACACACACATACATACATACATACATACATACATACATACATACATACATATATATATATAAACATGTCTATATATACACATACATATACACATGTATATATATGTATACATATATACACACATGTATATATTTATACATAAATATATACACACATGTATATACACAGATATACACACATGTATATATACACTTTCAAATTTTCTTGTAATCAGACAATATTTTCGGTATATTTAGATGGAATCTTTACCGGAGAAGAAAATTTGAAAGAGTATATGAATAAGAAGACATAATGAACCATTTTGAGCCTGTATATATACACACACACACACACACGTGTGTATATTAGGGCTGCAACTAACGATTAATTTGATAATCAATTAATCTGTCAATTATTACTTCGATTAATCGATTAATAATCGGATAAAAGAGACAAACTACATTTCTATCCTTTCCAGTATTTTATTGAAAAAAAACAGCATACTGGCACCATACTTATTTTGATTATTGTTTCTCAGCTGTTTGTACATGTTGCAGTTTATAAATAAAGGTTTATTTTTTTAAAAAGCCTCTGCGCATGCGCATAGCATAGATCCAACGAATCGATGACTAAATTAATCTGCAACTATTTTTATAATCGATTTTAATTGATTTAATCGATTAGTTGTTGCAGCCCTAGTGTATATATATACACATATATATACATATATATATACACATATATACATACACACATATATATATACATACACACACACACACACACATATATACATACACACATATATATATACATACACACACACACACACATATATATATATATATATATATATATATATATATATATATATATATATATACACACAGTATATATACACACACACATATATATATATACACATACATATATATATACATACATATGTGTATATATTTACTGTATATATATATATATATACATATATATACACATACATATACATGTACATATATATATATACATATATATACACATACATATATATATGTATATATTTACTGTATATATATATATATATATATATATATATATATATATACACACATATATATGTATACACATATATATATACACACATACATACATACATACATACATACATACATACATACATACATATACATATATATATATATATATATATATATATATATATATATATATATATACACATACACTACCGTTCAAAATTTTGGGGTCACCCGAACAATTTTGTGGAATAGCCTTCATTTCTAAGAACAAGAATAGACTGTCGAGTTTCAGATGAAAGTTCTCTTTTTCTGGACATTTTGACCGTTTAATTGACCCCACAAATGTGATGCTCCAGAAACTCAATCTGCTCAAAGGAAAGTCAGTTTTGTAGCATCTGTAACGAGCTAAACTGTTTTCAGATGTGTGAACATGATTGCACAAGGGTTTTCTAATCATCAATTAGCCTTCTGAGCCAATGAGCAAAACACATTGTACCATTAGAACACTGGAGTGATAGTTGCTGAAAATGGGCCTCTATACACCCATGTAGATATTGCACTAAAAACCAGACATTTGCAGCTAGAATAGTCATTTACCACATTAGCAATGTATAGAGTGTATTTCTTTAAAGTTAAGACTAGTTTAAAGTTATCTTCATTGAAAAGTACAGTGCTTTTCCTTCAAAAATAAGGACATTTCAATGTGACCCCAAACTTTTGAACGGTAGTGTATATATAAATAAAGGTGCATACTCAGGTGCAGACCACCCAAGAGAACCCACTGGGGTCCGTCCTTAGTCCTCACAAGGAAGAAGAAAGAATGGAAGTGTGTAAACATACAGTACATACTGTAGTGACAGATGGGGATGCAATGAGCTTGTGAAGCACAAGGATGATAGTTGGACATTATGACCTGTCAATCACACTGCTTCATGTCAGGACACCCAGCACAGGCTCAGTGATTACAGATGCGGCTAAGAATGGGAGGGAAATTAAAAGAGAAGGAATGTACCACATAAATGTCCCTTTGTCTCTTTACACGCACGCAATGGTGCCAGAGGGTATTGTTTAACGTAGGAGGGATTTGTTGTTACACATACTTTTACAGCATAAGGAAATACTGGACCTGTCATGTGAAGTATTAACATCGTTTTTTTTTACATTAGTGTCCACCTCACATTGTCAAAATGTAACAACATGACCGCAAATTGTGAGTTGCTTCTTTTGGACTGTTTTTTTTAGACTTTTATTCAATATAAATAGAAATTTTAGACATTTAAAAAATACTTTTGTTCTGTTTAACCACAACATAACAGAAGCTCGTGTGCGCACAAAAATCGACTTGCATCCCTCTAAAATCGATTCACAATTTTCAAAACTCAGTTTAAAAAATAAAAATTAGATTATATATATATATATATATATATATATATATATATATATATATATATATATATATATATATATATATATATATATATATATATATATATATATATATATATATATATATATATATATATATATATATATATATATTATTGTATGATTACATAATTTTTTATAAGAAACCCCAGCAGACAATGGTGTGGAGCACGACGGTGTATGTGTGTGTTAGAGTGGTGTTTTTGTTTGGGTTTGTCGTGTGCAATGTGCGCAACGTGCGCAACGTGCGTCGCTCTTTTTTGTTGCTTTGCTTTTGTAGCTGTATGCAGAAATAGCACCTCTGAAGTGGCAGTTTGTCGCATCAGCTATGTGCTCCTTTAATGTCTTTTATGTACTTATGATATTTTCCTCTTTGTTTCTTGCATTTGAGAGCACAGACTCGCTAATTCCCTGTGCGTTAATAACATACAATCTGATTCTAGAAAGACACTTTAGGCCAAGGGCGTCAAACTCATCTTCATTGTGGGCCACATCGCAGATACCAAAGCCCTTGGAGGGCCACTTCATGATAATATTACACAGTTTCCTTTTTTTAATTTTTTTTTTATTATCGTTGTTTACTAACAAACTAATGGAAAACCTGCTTTAGAATCAAAAGTCAAAAGTGACAACTTAATTTCAGCTAGTGTAGAATTTTCATAAGAAAAACACAAAGGCAAGAAATGCAGTACGAACGGGTTGAGAAGGCCCTATTTGGTTTACCTGACACATGAAAGGTGACGAATTGCGGGAGTGCACTATCCACTTTAGCCGCCATCCCTACTTTGACCATGGAGAGTGGAGCTTTCTCTCATTTTCAGCAGACTGCATTGCAAAATGATTAACCCCCCGGCTCTTCCTCTCATGCGAGATCCACGCAGGAATGGGGCCGTATAAACCCCTCTCCTACTGTAGCTTGTTGCATCAAATAATATTGAGTAAAGCTCTGCATTTGCATGCTTTCATGTTTTTTTTGGTCAAAATTTAGATACATTAATCAATAAAGATGAAATAAAGTTGATGCACATTCTTTCCAGGCAATCGCGAGCCGCAAAGAATAATAGAGCAGGCCAGATGTGGCCCCCGGCCCTTGAGTTTGACACTTTGACCCGCTTTGAAAAAGTTGCATTAGAATTATTGTACCAAATCATTGCGAGAATCGGTTAGAACAGTTCGGATTCTCAAACTCTGGTACGTGGGCTCCATCTAGTGGTATGCCAAACAATCCATCCATCCATTTTCTACCGCTTGTCCCTTTCGGGGTCGCGGGGGGTGCTGGAGCCTATCTCAGCTGCATTCTGGCGGTAGGCGGGGTACACCCTGGAAAAGTCGCCATTAAAGTGATTTGGGTCTTCATTTTAAATATTCAAACACAGTGTTACTGTTCAAACTACGTGCTAAAGTACCACTGATAGTCACACACACACTAGGTGTGGTGAAATTACTCTCTGCGTTTGACCCATCCCCTTGTTCCACCCCCTGGGAGGTGAGGGGAGCACTGAGCAGCAGCGGCGGCCGCGCTCGGGAGTCATTTTGGTGATGTGTGATGTTAGTGACCAAAATTATTATATATTCTTAATTAAAACCTCTGCCTCGATTTTAATGAATACCTATGTCTACTGTGCAAATGTATTTAAATGTTGGACAGCAAAGTGTTTTCTAATGGGATATTTATTGAAAAAAGTTTGAGAACCACTGAGTTACCATGGAGGATTGTGATGAATTGAGTTGATTCCAAATCGGATCGGATCGAATCATTAGGCGCCCAAAGATTCCCACTGCCCATTAAAATGGTAAACTAGCCAATATTTGTCATATCTACATGTATTTCACATTTTCTTTATGAAAAACACCGTATTATTCTCTATAAAATGTGTTTCGTGTTCAGATTTTTGGGATGTCTGCAACGGATTAATTTGTTTTGCATCATTTTTGATGGGAGAAATGCTTTAATGTTTGTATAATCTGGTCGCGGGTTTGGTTGTACTTTGTTCAAAAACGTTACACAAATTAAAATGTTATCTTCTGCTAGAAGATAAATTAAATATATTAAATATTCTAGTTAATTCACACCTCTGCCTCGTTTTTAATGAATACTTATGCCTACTGTGCAAATGTATTTTAATGTTGGACAGTAAAGTGTTTCCTGATGGGATATTTATTGAAAAAAGTTCGAGAACCACCGAGTTACCATGGAGGATTGTGTTGATTCCAAATCGGATCGAATCGAATCATTAGGTGCTGTCACGCCAAATTTCTTCCCTCTACAAAAACCTTCCCTCCCCCATGTACTTCCGGGGTCATGTTTCCTCTCACGTCATTGACAGCGATCGATAGCACTTCGGCTTTGACTGCCCGTCGCTGGAAGGATACTTCGTCTTTGACAGCTGCTGGAATCTGAAGAAATCGATTATTGTTTTTTTTTTGTACAGGCGCGAAACAGGACAGTCGCGTGCAGGTTAAGGACCCCCGGAAACTTTGTGATTTTATTGGACGCAGCCCCGGAAGTAAATGGGGGAGGGAAGAAATTTGGCGTGACAGTGCCCAAAGATTCCCACTGGTGGTCGTTAAGCAAGTTGCACACAGCCACATTAAATGGTAAATTAGCTAATATAGCTCATATCTACATGTATTTCACATTTTCTGTATGAAAAATACGGTATTCTCAATAAAATGTGTTTCGTGTTCATATTTTTTGGATGTCTGGAACAGATTCATTTGTTCTGCATCATTTTTGATGGGAGAAATGCTTCAATGTTCGTATTATTTGGTCGCGGGTTTGGTTGTATTTTGTTCAAAAACGTTATATAAATTAAGAAAAGGTTTGGTCGCCTCTGCTAGAAGATAAATTAAATATTCTTGTTAATTAAAACCTCTGCCTCGTTTTTAATGAATACTTATGCCTACTGTGCAAATGTATTTTAATGTTGGGCAGCAAAGTTTTAATGAATACTTATGCCTACTGTGCAAATGTTTTTAAATGTTGGACAGTAAAGTGTTTTCTGATGGGATATTTATTGAAAAAAGTTCTAGAACCACCGAGTTACCGTGGAGGATTGTGTTGAATTGAGTTAATTCCAAATCGGATCGAATCGCATCATTAGGTGGCCAAAGATTCCCACAGGTGGTCGTTAAGCAAGTTGCACACAACCACTAAAAGGTAAACTAGCCAATATGTGTCATATCTACATGTATTTCAAATTTTATTTATGAAAAATACCGTGTCATTCTCTATAAAATGTGTTTAGGGCACGTCCAACCGGTAGGAGGCCACAGGGAAGACCCAGGACACGTTGGGAAGACTATGTCTCGCGGCTGGCCTGGGAACGCCTCGGGAAGAGCTGGACGAAGTGGCTGGGGAGAGGGAAGTCTGGGCTTCCCTGCTTAGGCTGCTGCCCCCGCGACCCGACCTCGGATAAGCGGAAGAAGATGGATAGATGATTCCCACTGGTGGTCGTTAAGCAAGTTCCACACAGCCAAGTTAAATGGTAAATTAGCTAATATATGTCATATCTACATGTATTTCACATTTACTTTATGAAAAATACGGTATTATTCTCTAAAAAATGTGTTTCGTGTTCATATTTTTTGGATGTCTGGAACAGATTCATTTGTTTTGCCTCATATTTGAGGGGAGAAATGCTTCAATGTTCGTATTATCTGGTTGCGGGTTTGGTTATATTTTGTACAACAGAAAAAAATGTATATAAAATAAAAGGTTTGGTCGCCTCTGCTATAAGATAAATTACCAAAATTGTTAGTAACGATAAAACGCCATTAACTCACGCTAAATACAAACAGCGGCGAGTTAACATTGCAGTTACAGCATTTTTCACCCAAAAAGTGTAACGAATAAATATAATATTAAAGGTTTACCGTCCAGGTGAGTCCCTTTAAGAATGTTTGTGAGAGTAAAGTAATGAAGTACCTGAGGGGTCAGCAGCAGAGGAGTTCCCCGGGCAGTGCTGGCGCTAATCAGGCAGGTCGCAGCCAGCAGGATCCAGGCGGGCTTCACGCCATGTCCACCCCGGTAGTGGTTCATCGTGAAGCGGGCACCGGTGAGTCAGCACACGGTACATTACTTGTCAACACAAGACTTCTTTAACGTTAATATGCACCGTAACCGTTTCGTGTCTTCCGCTTCCATCTCTAATTGAGGAAACTGACATGATTGACTCGCTTCGGGGTGGGCGGGAAGACAGCACCGCCCACCTTTTCTCCAAATATGCACGCAACGGCCGACAAAACAGGCGCACCTTTCCTCAGGCTACGCAGGTGTGGCAATTAGCTGGCTTACCAAACGTGTGGCTGACAATTGTTTTCAACAAGTTAAAAAAACATTTCTAGAGATGTCCGATAATATCGGCCGATAAATGCTTTTAAATGTAATATCGGAAATTATCGGTTTTTGTTTTATTTAAATTAAATCAACATAAAAAACACGATACACTTACAATAAGTGCACCAACCAAAAAAACTTCCCTCCCCCATTTACACAAAAGGGCTGTTTCTATCTGTTATTAATATTCTGGTTCCTACATTATATATCAATACAGTCTGCAAGGGATACAGTCCGTAAGCACACATGATTGTGCGTGCTGCTGGTCCACTAATAGTACTAACCTTTAACAGTTAATTTTACTCATTTTCATTAATTACTAGTTTCTATGTAATTGTTTTACTTTTTTTTTTATTCAAGAAAATGTTTTCATTTATTTATCTTATTTTATTAATTTTTTTTAAAAAGGACCTTATCTTCACCATACCTGGTTCTCCAAATTAGGCATAATGTGTCAATTCCACAACTGTATATATCGGTATCTGTAATTAAGAGTTGGACAATATCGGGATATCGGCAAAAATGCCATTATCGGACATCCCTAAATATCTCTGATCATTTTTATTTTTAAATGTGGATTTACAAACGCCCTCTCTCAGTGGCGTTTATGAGAATGAGCGCTCGCAAGACGGAAAGAAAGATCACAGTTTAATATTTGTTTGGGGGTCTGGGTAGAAACAAAGTAAAACAATTTTATTTCGTTCATACAAAATAATGGTACGAAGTCTACCACACAACATCTGCACCAATGGAACAGAAAATTAAAAGATGTACAAAGAAATAAAACAAAACCATTCCAGCACACACCACAGCCAAAGAGTCCTTGTCATAGTGGAAACCTTCCCGCTCTCCCGTTTATGCATACACAAGTCATGCTTTCCCCCCTCTCCCCCACACTGACCAAGCCCTCGGTCTATGGCAGACTGTGTGGCTGGAGTGACGTCAGTCTAATCTAGTAGGACTTTAGTATGGCCTCTCTCTTCGGTCATCCCTTCGATCGCCCCTGAAAAACAGACACATTATACATGAACCGAGTAGATCATATTTTGACACAAAGCAGCAAATGTAAAATAAAGTGTCAGTTAACTGAACACAAATTGTACTTAAGTGTCCAGGCTCGATCACTGTGACAGACCTGTACAAGCTTACAAAAAAAAAAAAAATCTTGTATTATGACTGAAATAAAAACGTAGCAGGACACTAATAAGCGTTAAAAAAAAAAATCGTAATATGACTGAAATAAAAACATAGCAGGACACTAATAAGACGACCTACTAAAGTGTTTCAGTATCAAGTAGATGACACCCTCTTGTGGTGATAAGTGAAACGTTTCTATTCATTGTCTTCAAAGTCCCTCTGAGTCATATTTTTTTCCCCCAAAAGTTAATTTTCCATTCTACATTAGGCATTAAAATTGCTTAATAAACTACCGTATTTTTCGGACTATAAGTCGCAGTTTTTTTTCCATAGTTTGGCCGGGGGTGCGACTTATACTCAGGAGCGACTTATGTCAGTGGCCTAGTGGTTAGAGTGTCCGCCCTGAGATCGGTAGGTTGTGAGTTCAAACCCCGGCCGAGTCATACCAAAGACTATAAAAAACATGGGACCCATTACCTACCTGCTTGGCACTCAGCATCGAGGGTTGGAATTGGGGGTTAAATCACCAAAATGATTCCCGGGCACGGCACCGCTGCTGCCCACTGCTCCCCTCACCTCCCAGGGGGTGAACAAGGGTATGGGTCAAATGCATAGGACAAATTTCACCACACCTAGTGTGTGTGTGTGACAATCATTGGTACTTTAACTTTAATTTAAATTAACACATTACCATAAAATATCAAATAATATTTAGCTCATTCACGTATGAGACTAGACGTATAAGATTTCATGGGATTTAGCGATTAGGAGTGACAGATTGATAAATGTATAGCATGTTCTATATCCTCTCCAAGGTTTCTCATAGTCATTCGCATTGACGTCCCACTGGGGTGAGTTTTCCTTGCCCGTATGTGGGCTCTGTACCGAGGATGTCGTTGTGGCTTGTACAGCCCTTTGAGACACTTGTGATTTAGGGCTATATAAATAAACATTGATTGATTGATATGTTATAGTTATTTGAATGACTCTCACCATAATATGTTACGTTAACATACCAGGCACGTTCTCAGTTATTTATGCGTCATATAACGTGCACTTATTCAGCCTGTTCACTATTCTTTATTTATTTGAAATTGCCTTTCAAATGTCTATTCTTGGTGTTGGGTTTTATCAAATAAATTTCCCCCAAAAATGCGACTTATACTGCAGTGCGACTTATGTTTTTTTCCTTCTTTATTATGCATTTTCGGCCGGTGCAACTTATACTCCGGAGCGATTTATAGTCCAAAAAATACGGTAAGTATCAATGCGGCAGTAATACTGGCCACAAGGAGACCAAACCAATCACTAAAGCCTGGCGTATACGCTCGCATTGCATAGGCATCGACCCCCATCTCCCTGCAAAGCCTACGTGCATCTACGAAATATCCTAGGTTTGTGTGGCCGGCGACGCAGAACGCAGAGCTGTGAAGACAGCAGAGCAAACTTTGTGCTTCAAATGCACAAATTAGTGTATGAAATGACAACAGTGATTAAACAATTGCATGACACCTGATATTGTGTACTTAATATCTCGCTGTGCTCTAAAAATAATTACTGTCATCTTTCAGCATATTGTGTTACGCCCAGAAGAAGTCCAAGTATGACACTCTTTTCAACTTTTATTGTCAATCTAGTGCCAACAAGAGGTTCAATACCAACGCATAGTCTTTCTCACACACAAAAAACTTCTCATTCTCAGTCAATTATCTTCCAGACACGATATACTTAGAACCATTTGTGAACTCTGAACATGACCATACAGACTAACACCAGCATGTGGTTAACTTACAATAGTTATTTACAATTACTCTCTTGTCCTATGTCCCGAATAGCGCTGCAGATAATAGTGGTCTACACCACGAGTCTTTAAGAAGTTGCACAGTCCATCTTCACAAAAGTATTTACTTCTGGTTTATAAGTAAAACGTCCACTAAAAGTAAACTGATAATTGTGAATGATTAGTTTCAGTGTGGACAACGACAAAGTTGTGGTTCAGTGGTTGACATCACTCGGCACAGGAAGGAAACGGTATCTAGTCAACAGCTGCAGTTGCTCCTTCTGGAGACACTGCCCCTTAGTGTTTTGGAAAATAATTACAAGTCTGGCACCACCCCCACAGAAGAACTATATATCAAACAAGACACAGTTGGGGGAGGGGCGCAAGCGACAACACGAGAGTATATTACAGGCCTAATGCAGCATTAGTGTATTGAAGTGGTTTTCAAACTTTAACCACTGCTATATTAGATTAGGAGTGTAAAAGTAACTGAAGGATATTCCATGTTCAGAATACTCATAATGTTGAAAACTTTTTTTTTAATGCTCTAGCTATGAAAATATTTGATTATAATCAGATTCCTATTTAACTTAGTCATGTTCGGAACCAATTAACAGCGATAAACAAGGGACTGTATTTTAGTCTACCAATTTTTTTGAGTCGGTAACACCAATATCTGACATTAAACGTAAAATGTACTTGCTCGATTGTTCCTGGAATAATTATAGTTCTTCAAATGGTGGTCTAATACAACCAGTGGAGACTTGTTAGTACAGATGTTTGACCAACCTTCCTCCCATTTTGTATCCTCCTCCATATCCACCGCCGCGGTCACCTCCGTAACCACCACGGTCGCCACCACGGAATCCTCCACGGCCACGGAACCCACCTCTGTCCCCTCCAAAACCGCCTCTGCCGCCACGATCTGCGACAAATGATTGAACAACAGTTCATTTGAGCTTTTTAATTATGCATGCGTGTTGTCTGGAAAACATGTCATATAAAAATCAGCTTTTAACCCTTTACAACCCTAGGCCCAAAATGGCCATTACATGTGTTCTTTATGTGAAATGTTCAGTTTGAAGGGTACCAGTCTGAAATTTGGCCAGGATGTGTTTTTTTTTATAAAGTTTATTAAAAAAAATATATAAAATTGCATTATGTTGTTTATGAAAAATATATATAAAATTGCATTGCAACATTGTTATAATCGGATATAAACAAAAGTATACACACTTTCTCTTCAGAATTATTTCGTCCATATTGACTATTAGTATAACCACTATTTCATAGACCGTGATTCTGGTATATTACCATGCTTTTCCCATTAAAACCGAATGAATCTCATTCTTGCTGATGGAAAAACATGACAATATTTATCTGTGTAATTATGCCACGTAACCACGATGCACAATTTTCAGGTTTGAGAAACATAAATGAGTTAAAATGCCATAAAGCGCTAAAATGCAATGAAAATGATCTTGGGCAGTTATACAAGACGTGGCAGATATACAGAGGCAAAATGCAACAATTTTGAATATTGTGCAAGTTTGTTCATGTTGGCAATTGAACTTTAAATGTGAAACTGTCATGTAATTAGGGCTGCAACAACTAATCGATTAAATCGATTATAAAAAATAGTTGCCGATTAATTTAGTCATCGATTCGTTGGATCTATGCTATGCGCATGCGCAGAGGCTTTAAAAAAAAAAAAAAAAAAGTTTATTTTTTTTAAAAATAAGCCTTTATTTATAAACTGCAACATGTACAAACACGTGTATGTAAGACTGCCCAAACTCATGTCCTGCCTGCTTTTTCTCATTCTAGGTCAGTAAGCACTAAAAATAATAGTGTGTGTACTGTATCAGAATCAATGTTGACCTATTCAAGGCTGTAATTACCCAACCTCAAATATCTCGCTGCAACTTTTTTTTGTTTAAATTTATATTGTAAATTTTGCATTTCCCCGCAATAGCAAAGAAACGTATTTGACAAAGGGCAATAAAATAAGTAATTAGGAAAAAAAATTTACTAATTCACTAAAATGGATCCGAAAGATTAAGTTATATATAGATTGATATCTATAGGTTTTTTTTTTTGCTGCAGCTATTACATACTGTAATATGTTAATTGGGATTTGTTTTATATTGTATACAAATATAATGTAACAGTATATATTATATACTGTTTATATAATATGTAAATATTACATATGTTATATTTTATATTGCTACTATGGTACATTTTTAGTCTACTTAATACCTGCATTATCCTTTTCAACCTTACCCTTTCCGTCCTTTGTAACTGAGCTACTGTGTGGAACAATTTCCCTTGTGGATCAATAAAGTTTGTCTAAGTCTAATATATACACACATGTATATTAATTGTAGACTTAGGGCACTTGGAATTCAAAAAGGACTCGCTCATAAGAGTAAGTGTGTATAGTCAATCTGAAGCTTGCAATAAGAAAAGAGAAATAAGAGAAGCTCGCACCTCCAAATCCTCCTCCTGCATCTCCAGGTTTGGGGGCACCACACTTGTTACACTCTTGTCGCCGAGCGAAATTCATGTTGCCACAAGAACTGAGGATGTAAAAAAAAAAAAGGCAATGAGCCAATTTGAGTATTGTAGTTGAGTGATTGGTACAGGAGCATTGTCTCAACAAAAGACAAACCTGTTGGGGCATGGCCAGTCTCCTCCCTTCATGTCAAAGTTAGGACCTCCACCTCCACCACCACCACGACCTCTGAAACCTGACAAATATGATACAAAAGGGGAAATATAAAACAGATGCAAACGTGAAATGTTTTTTGTTGCCTGTACAAACCTCCTCTTCCCCCTCGTCCTCCACCACCGCCGCCGCCGCCACCACCACCTCGCTGCGTGAACTCAGCTCTGCGTGTGGCAAATGACACTTTGATGGGTTTGCCGTTGAATTCTTTGCCTACGATGAAAGGACCAGTCAAGGAGATGCTGAATGACACGTTTTAGCAAGAACAAACTTCTACATCCAAGCGACAGTACCATCAAACCAATCAATGGCGGCTTTGGCAGAAGGTGGGTCATCAAATGACACTGTAGCTTCTCCCTTTGGCCGACCAGTGGCCTTGTCAGAGTACAGGTTGATCATAGGCTGGCCAGTTTTCTTGTTCAACTGAGAAAAATCAAGATTTTAATTCATTGCGAACTCAAACAGGACACATCTTATAGGGGACCCATTATGCAAGACCAGCTTTTGTTACCTGGTATTTGGCTTCTCCAAAGGATCCCAAAGTAAGATATGTCAAGCCTTTGTTATAATTTTGATGATCAGGGCAGACAGTTTTTGAAAACCCCAATTTGTGAGATTAACAATTCAAGGCTTTCATAATCTGTAAACCACAATCATCAGAATTTACATCAAAAGAAGGCTTGAAATATCTTGGGTTGCATGTTATGAGCCTATGTCATATTAGTTTGACTATGTAAATCTAAATACTGGAATTTATTAAACTTTGCACGTAATTAACAGGGCTTGGCCTGGAGGAGGACTTTAGCACGTAGTTTAAGACTGCCGACAAAACAGCCCATTCTAAAGAGACAGTCAAAAAGTGGCTCTAAGGTGGTCTTTTGACAAAGCATGACAATTACACATTATGCCACAAAGAAGTGTTTTAAATGTAGAGAGAAAAATCATAGTATGACCCCTTTAATGAGTATAAATGTTCAAACATTGGAACATACTATATTTATATATCTTCAGAGATATTTCTGATTGAGTCAAGTTGGTGATACCTTAATAATACCAATTTGCTTGAAGTAGTCGCCCACTTCTTGGACTGAGGCATCTTCTCCCAGGCCTTGGACAAATATGGTGTTGTTGTCAGAGTTGTCCTGCTCCCCAGCTGTGGAAGAAGAACATTTAACAAAATAAATGATCAATATCGATCGAAGCAGCCAACATAGGCATTTCACTCGATGCTAATCTTCAATAACATGCAGAAACATTAAGTCATCAAGAACCAATTAGTTTTAAGATCGGACTCTCAGTACAATCATTTAACAGTAATGGCAGTTTAGAAGCGGAGGTGTATGTAAAAAGTAGGGCTGGGCGATATATCGCGGGTTTGTCTCTGTGCGATATAGAAAATGACTATATCGTGATATTCGAGTATACGTTCTCACGCAGTTGCTTTTAGCTGCGGGCATTACACTACAGGCGTTTCTCACTCTTTGTTGTCTCTCCTTCTCACAGACTTAAACAAGCGCACCTTCTTACATACGTCACATACGTATACGCCCTCGCGAAGCAGAGAGGTAGCGGCATGGGTAACGTTAGCTGTGGTGCGAGTGGTAATAAGAGAGAAAGAAGGTGCGAATCTGGTAACGAAGGAAGAATTAATTCCCAAGAAAAACAGCAGGGGGTCCATCGTCTGGCGGTGGTTTGGCTTCAAGTGGGAATATGTCAAACAGACAACCGTAATTTGTCAAGTGTGGGGCAAAAGCGTTGCTACAAAAAGTAGCATTACTGCTAATATGTAGCATCATTTGAAAAGTCACCCGCTAGAGAATGAAGAGTGCTTGAAACTCTGCACGTCAACATCTCCGTTCGGTGCCACACCGACAAAATGCCGAAGCAACCATTTCCAGATCAACACTGTATGAAAAAAATAGTCAACAACAGAAGGAGATAACGTCCGCAGGAACCTACCACATAGTGAAGGACATACACTATTTGATTTCCTATTATGCAGCTCATTTTTATTTGACAGTTATTGAAATATCTTGTGTGACATCATGCACAAAAGTGCATTTTATTTGTTTTAAACTATTGTAGTGGCGTTCTGTACAAAAAGTGCACTTTAATTTAGTGTTGTTTTGATATGTCATCTTAGTGACATCATGCACAAAAGTGCACTAATAGCTTGTTTTAAAATGTCTGACAATCTTGCACTTTGTTTTGAAATGACATGAATGTTTGTGCCACTGCTTACTAACTGTTTAAATAAATACAGTTTTGGTCAATTGACTTAGTTGTGATTTCCCTCTCTGCATGAAAGTTTAAAATGAGCATATATTAATGCAGTATGAACAAGAATGTTTTAATGTAGACAGAATCATACTGCTGTGATTATATGCATCAAGTGTTCATTCAAGGCTAAGGCAAAATACTGAGATATATATGTGGCCTAAAAATATCGAGATATTAAAAAAAGGACATATCGCCCAGCCCTAGTACAAAGTGCAAAAATGTTGCACTCTACATAATCGTAATTAATGATGTGATCAATCTACACTACCCTGAATTATGTGTGCACATCAACTGACAGCAAAACAGATATTGCTGTCCTTTTTTACTCTATGCAAAAAAAAGTAAAAGCCTGCAATACACTCATGCACAAGCCCACAACAGTTTTGTTTTTTAATTTACTTGTAGTTTCGATGCAAAAACAATCATTGCAGACATGCTGCTGTTAGCTCTCAGACATTGGAACTTGTCTGTTTGGTGTGGTCACCAGGAGGCATGTATGAGTATGCACTGTGATACACTTTGGTATTGTGCTAAAATGTCTATTGTGAACATTTTGATTTGGGGTATTGTGAAAAAGACAAGTGGTGCTATGAACATGAGCTGGGAAACGAGGAAATGCCATTACCTGGTTCATCCTTTGAGCCGAAGTCCCGAGAGCCTGGAAAACAGGAAAGATGGAAAAAGCACTTGAGCAAATTATCTTTAATAGCTGTACTTTTCTACATAAAAACATCCTAAATGTGCCATGGTATAATATAGAAATATAGGAAAGTCCATGTTTACATCTGTGTTGTGTGTTTTCATTCCGAAGGATCAGACACCCTTTCAACGTCAACGGATTTGTTCCTTTTTTAAACCACCAAATGTTTCAAGTAATAGAACCCTCTTCATCCCGGGAACACACGTCATGTTAAAAATAAATCCTTGTCTTCATGCAACCACATTTAGTATTATTTTACAACCCGAGCCCCATGTCTGTTACCATATGTGTACTGTAGACTTTAAAGAGAAATCCGACTAACACTAAGTGGAATCCCTTGCGGTCTGGGCATGAAATTGGTGGCATTCAAGAGTTCTCTTATCCCCTTTTCCTTCTGTGCTAACTCAAGTTCTCAAGTCCTCCCCCACCGACACAGTTCTGATGCTCGTCACTTACCACCGAAATTTTTGAAGCCACCACGGTCACCACCTCTGCAGAGGAAAAATTGGAGATATGATGGCTTTTCCTTTGTCCCAACTGAGAGCTCAAAGCTCCCCTACATCCCCATCAGTATGCACTCCTGCCAGGGTGTGCGACTATTGGTGGAAATGTCTCACACGAGGAGTGTTAGTCTTTGGCAATAAATATCAGTGGATAGATGAGCAGGTAGCTCAGCCTCAGGCAGACGAGTGACGACAGTTATCACAAGTCGCTGGGTCACCAGAGTTTACCGAATTGGATACTTGCTGCAGTTTTCCATCAAAAATCTGATTTGTTCAAATAGCAGCAAAGTCAGGCAATTTTGTGACTAAACATGGAGGGGCCAAATTGGTGTGAAGGAGTGTAGCAACTGATACGCAATCTTCCACTGAGTTTGTTTATGACATCCTTTAACTGAGGTCCTTGTTATAGTTCAATCACTGTGAACACCTGTAGTATGAAATGTAGATCCATGTTAACACAACAGACATGTTGGCCATTGTCAAACATACAATATTTGAATGAAACCTGTTGGAATGCGAAGCAGTTGACGACGTCGCTCCAGGTCTAACCGCAGCATTTCAGTCGAGTCCATTGTTCAAAAGCTACATGATCCTCAGAACACGGACAGACCAAAGTGTTTCACACACTTTTAGAGATATATCTTGATAGGACATCTTTAGATTCAAGAGAACCTTGAAAGGCTTAGTTGGCACATTAAAGCTCCTCCTTTGTTAGCATTTTGTTTTCACACCTGCATGTTGTGTGATAAAACAACAGCCTTGCAACAAACTGATTTAAAATCAAAGATAAGGTATAAAATCTTCAAATGATAAATAGTCATTTCTCACATCCCAATTTGCTGACCATTTAGATAATGGCTTTAATTGCTACATTTGACTAACATTCGTTGGTCACGGGGTAGAATGTAATCGCCTGAACAAAAATGAGTTTTAAATATAAACCAAGAACCTTATACCAGGTTTGGGAAATTAAAAAAAAGTTTGGGTGGTTACGTACAAGTCTTTATGAAGAACAAAAGTAGCGGTAAAAAGGTATTTAAGTGTGGCGTATGTTTTAAAGAAAGCACACATTCTTTATACTTATACTGTACATATCATCCGTAAGCATCAGACTGTGTGACAAACAGGTTCTACTGTGTTGTTTAGCTGCCATATCATGGCATGATGTCGTCACGCCATTGTGTAGTCACCATTGCTTCACAAAACCCCCTAATAATGTTGAGAACATATTTTGTGCAATGTCTAAAGTCAGCAGTTATGAGTGTGAAGTGACCATTTAAGCAATGCAAAGTGGTTGAACTCCACTAGCAAATCCTAATACAGAGTAGCATAAATTTCAGGTGAGGGCGTTGGTCGCTAAATACCATGCATGCTGATGGATTGCTAGTATGACAGATCAAGCCGTGTCGCAATGTTACAAAACATAGAAGTACCTTGGGGGCAGTGGCAACTGTGCAACTTACCCCATACCAGGAGGTCCGCCTCGTCCACCACGGTCATAGCCACCGCGCTCAAATCCACCACTGCGGTCAAAGCCGCCACGGTCATAACTGCCACGATCGTACCCGCCACGACCTCTGCCTCTGTATCCACCTTCTTCTGACCGGTCACCTTGGTCACGGCCAAACCTGGATCCCTGTGCACCACCTTCACCTATCACGGCCCAGAAAAAAACAAACCAATTAAGATCCATTGTCTTTAATGCTCTGACAAGTTACACAAAGGCACTCGCTTACCTTCACTGAATCTTCCATAACTGCCGCCGCTAGGTGCCTGGTATGATCCTTGCTGTCCATAGCTATCACCACTCTGCCCTTGACTGCCATATGATGCTGGTTGTCCAAAAGACTTCTCACTAAACGTTCCCACAAATTGTTTCAATTAATGTTAAACAGCTTTAACAATGTGCAAAAAATGAATGGTTATAAAAAAGGCACAGTAATACAGAGGGTATCGGGTCTATGCAATGGTAATAAAGCAAACTCACCCAGCTGACTCCTGTCCATAGTTAGCATAGCTCTGTTGCGCACCATATCCTGCCTGAGACTGGCCATATCCCTCTGCTAATAAAGAAAATGAAAAAGTAAAAAAAAAAACACACCCATTCTCCTCTTAATTACTGATTTATATGTAATTCATATCGGCGATCACGGAAGCCACTTTTTATATATATTTCATAGGGGTGTAACGGCACAGCAAGGGAACAAATTGCCAGCTCAGAATAAAAAAACTACAAACCGCTAATTCAGGGTTTCCCCTATATGTATCTAATGGTGAAAATTGAAGCCGCCAAACCTTAAAAATTAGTGTTTTTGAATGTGGAAACAAATTAAAGTAATATATTGTATGAATGGATAGCCAATATTATTTAAGCACGATTAACAAGTGATGCACAGAAAATGAGGCCGCTAAAAAACTTTGATCACCCGCAAGCAAGACGCACGCGAGTGTTTAGAGCCTCGGCGGTCGGCAGCTTAGGCTCTCCAGCGGCGGGACACGCACAGCCCCGCTTTACACTCTAGCCAGATCCACCCAGCCCTTAGAGCCAATCCATGTCCTGAAGTTATAGATCTGACTTGCCGACTTCTATTTCCCGCGACATTATTTTAACATGTGATGCCAGATATACAGCTGTGGCGATTGCTGAAGACTGCAAGGGGAGTTCAGCTTCCCCCAAAATATAAAAAAAATGATCAAATGTTTTTTGTTTGCATTTCATGGACTAAATGCGTTACATTGAGTTAACTTTTGCCAAGAATCAGCTACTTTGGCGACAGTTGGCGCAACTTTTTCATTGATGTGGTAGCGTCACAGTATTGCAGCCAAACGAGACAATCATTGGAAAAATACTCGACTTTTAATAAGTGTGATCGAAAGAGGGTCGCTGGGCTTCCGCATGATGATTGGATGACCTGTCTGGGTGGAATCCCTTTTTGATTTGACAGCAAAATGAGCAAATCAGCAATCTTGAAATACAAAACACTGCCAAGCAATTTTTAACGTTCATTTTGTTGCTCCTCTTGACGGAGTAATTTATCATTTAAGTGAAGTTTTTTGTAAAATCTAGCATTACATCTTTTATCTGTTATTGGAGACATGTTTAAAGAGGAGCTGAATAATAGCTTCCCTTACTTGAGAGACCAGCAGCTGCCAGTGGTACACAGCATGTGTTTACATTGTACAATAATAACCATAGAAATAGAGCAAAACAATATAACAAAAGCAGTAACACCAATTACGGTACTAAAACTTTCTTAAATATATGCAAATTATTTTTGCATTACAAATATCTATGCATCTTCAACAATTGTGCAAATTACATGACATCACATTGACCACGCCCCCAAATGTAGATTTCAAGCTGGGGGAAACCTTGTAATTATTAAATCCAGTTCTCAGATAAGAAAAACAGATTTTCTTCTAAAACCTCAAGAATGGGCAGGTCACTTTGGTACATTTAAGGTTTATTAAGAAAGATCAGTATACTATACCAGCTGTATATACTTTGCTTGATAGGTGACAAAGTAAACAGTGTAATAATGCATCTAAAATAGGGCTGCACAATTTAGCAAAAAACAACGAATAGCGCTTTTTCCCTTACAAAGTGCGGTTGCAATTCGATTTCCGATTTATATTTTACACATTTTAATGTTTAGTGGACGTACTGTGATGAAATAAAACAATCCGGTGAAGAAAACTACATTGAATGGCAGCCGCCATTTTGTTATGCCCAAACGAGATCATGTTTCTCTCGAGTAAGAAGGAAAAGAAGAAAGCAAAAATGCAACCTAAGAAAAACATAAAATCTATTGCAGGTCAGCAGACTAGTGGAGCTGTAATTTCTGCTCACACTACCTCTGCACTCCTCCCTGACTCTGATCAGAGAGAGTACCTCAACATTGCCTGCACCTACCGTATTTTCCGCATTATAAGGCACACCTAAAAACCTCCAATTTTGTCAAAAGCTGACAGTGCGCCTTATAATCCGGTGTGCCTTATATATGGACCAATATTGAGCCACAACAAACCTAAACTTCATTTTCATAAAGTTTAGGTCTCGCAGTTACGGTAAGCAGCCGCCAACTTCATTTTCCCCCGTAGCCGCCCCCGTAGAAGAAGCGTACGGTGCATGCTGGGATATATGACTGCGCGAGGCGTGCCGCTTTTATTTCCATTTGTTTGTTTATGTAAAGACCCCAAAATGGCTCCTATTAAGAGACATGCTTACGACGCAGAGTTTAAACTTAAGACGATCAGTCACGCAGTAGAACACGGGAATAGAGCAGCAGCGACACTGACTCGATTAATGACGACTTCGACGAGACGGAGACGGGCATGTTGGATGCCGTATCCGCCCAATTGTTTAATTCGGACACTGAAGAAGAAGAATTTGAGGGATTCCTGGATGAGGAATAACTTCATAAAGTGAACTTTACATGTTTATTTTGTGTGTTGTTGTGTGACATTAACGTTTGAGCAACCTTGCTGTTAAAAGATAAACAAAACACCACGTCACTGACTTTACCTCGGGGAAAATAAACAGCTGTTTATTCATTTTGGGAGTGAACTGAGTTGTCTGAACGCTGGTTTGTAATCTATAAATAAAGTTTGACTGACCTATCTGACTGTTTTGTTGACATTCCCTTTAGCGCAGATCCATCTAATGGATGCATAGGTGCGCCTTATAATCCGGTGCGCCTTATATATGAACAAAGTTTTGAACTATGCCATTCATTGAAGGTGCGCCTTATAGTGCGGAAAATACGGTACTTCTGCCTCCTCCTCGGAGCCTGATGAGCCCATTGCAAAAGAAGCGCTTCAAGATTCTGCATCTTCCTCTCAAAAAGTGTCTCACCACATACAAATGGTGGGGCTTTTCAAATGACAATTTCATGTAGTGACATTTACACTTTAACAAAACTGGCACATCTATTTACAAATCAAACAAATGCACCAACTATGCCATACCACTGTGACAGTTGTTTTGGAATAAACTTTTCAAAATTTGGAATTGAATTGATTTAATTAAAGATACATTTTAGAAATACAATAACCTGTTTATTATAACCATATCACATCACCATCAAATGAGCTTCACACTCAATAACATTTAAGGAATAAAATATAAAGAAAAACGTTTTAACTGGGGATACTTTCCCAGGGTACCACTCAACTCACCAGGTGAAGCTATAACACTGATACGCCCACAGGAAGAGGTGCTTTAAAACATGGCTAGCTAGTTAGCGGCTAATGTCCATCTGCAATCGGCAGTGTTTTAGCTACTTCTAAATCACTAATCCTCGCCTCCAAGGCAACAAATAAGGTGATTGTTACAAGTATCATCCTTGCAGGACGAGGAATAGCTAAACATGCTTCACTACACACTGTAGGAGGATACGATAGCTCACTGGCGTCACAATGTTATTAACAAATGCCATGGGTGGATCTACAGCTGACATCCCCTGTAATGATACTAAGTACAAAAGTGTATCTAGTCGATAAAAAATATTGATGTAATCATAGTTGTATCGTCACAAAATATTTTTTCTTTTAAATTCATATTATATTTCATAAATTCAGGAAATACATCCCTGGACACATGAGAACTTAAATTATGACCAACGTATGACCCTGTAACCACTTGGTATCGGGTCGATACCTACATTTGTGGTATCATGCAAAACTAATGTAAAGTATCCAAACAGAAGATTAAGTGTTTATTACATTTTAACAGAAGTGTAGATAGATAAAGTTGAAACGGAAAATAACCAGATATTAAGAGTAAATGAACAGGTAGCTTAATTAATTTTTGCAGCTTGTGGTTTATAATGTTGACAAAATAATAGAATGGGGAATGACAATATGACAAATTAGAAGCCTTTGTTTGCTTACTTACTACTAAAAGACAAGTTGTCTAGTATGTTCACTATTTTATTTAAGGACAAAATTGTTCTGCGATTGCAATAAGAAACAAATGTTTAATGTACCGTAAGATTTTTGGTTAAAATAAAGCCAATAATGTCATTTTTTGTGTAGCCCTTTATTTAGAAGTATCGAAATACATTTTTGTACCGGTACCAAAATATTGGTATCGAGACACCCTGCCCTGAGCGTTACACCCCTGAAATGATACTATACCTTGTGTGGCAGGTGTGGTAGCAGCACCATATCCAGGGTAGCTCTGTCCACCATAAGAGCCAGCACCATTTCCTTGACCATAGCTCTGATCCATGAAGGACAAGGGGAAATGTTAAGTAGACCATTATTTAAGAATACATAAATATAAAATGAAGGCAAGACTGAGATCTTACTTGTCCACCCGGTTGACCGGCATAAGAACCATAACTGTAAAACAATGACAAGCACGTTAAACACCTCAAAACTTACAATTTCAATGCGAAATAACAAAATAAATTTAAACGTACCTCTGTGAGCCACCATAGCCCGAATCTGAAAGAAGCGAGCAAATTAAATGTTATTTTTTTAAAGTGTGAAGAAGGTACAAGTGGAACAATTTTGAAAATGTGAAATTGACAACAGTGACGTGCTGTCAGGGGAGGCAAGTGAGGCAGTGCCTCACCTTGCCACCAGGTGACTTAACCATGAGATGTTCAAAAACAAAGAAATAAAATAAAATAAGTTTGAATATTTCTCTTTTGGTCTATGCTTTGTGATTTTGGTGTGGTTCCTGTATATTTTGATCATTCTCATGGTCGAAATCGCGGAAATTCCGTTTATCCTGATCAAAATAACAAGGCAGACGTGAAGTGAGGCAGACTCAGGTAGTGCCTCCACCGCTACACACAAAGTGTATTGAGTGTTTGCGTGCGAGTGGGCGAGTGCTTGTTGCCACGGGGAAAAGGCAGACCATGAGGCAGCAAGTACCTCTACCTCAAAGTAGGGGGCGATATATTGTGAACTTGCAGTTCAATGCGTCAGCAATACTCTGATAACCTGACTCTCGCCAGTTCCTTGTAGTTCACTGAGCTCCACACAAGGATCTGGGACTTCTCAATAGGAAATGTATTTCAGAAGGCGGGGCCTTGTAAAAAAATCATTGTATGTGATTGGATAAACCACTTGTCCGTTATCTTGAATGACGTGCTACTTCAACCACTCACATCGAAATCAACCCGTGACGTTGGGAAATCCAAACCCGGTTGGAAGAGGAGCCAAAACATCCTTGCTACCAATAAATGCCTTCAAAACCGTTCTCTGTTCATCTTTTAAATAATTATTATTCGATAGATTCGACAAAACAGTTGCAATAGCAGAATCAACGTCAGCACATGACGCGTGCCGCCATTGTTGTTTGAATCAAACAGTCGTTTCGGCGCTACGTCACATCTATGAAATCCCGCCCGGCGATTCTGATTGGTTCATTATTTTTTGCTATCATGAAGGAGTTTGCAATGCCTTCAAGCCCAGATCCTTGTGTGGAGCTCAGCAAACTACGCTCAATCTAGCAGACATGTCTCTCCAGCGGAAGCCAGCCTTTTTTCTTTTAAACTGTATTTATAACAAACATGGCATTTTTATTAAGAGTAAGCCAGCGTTTGTGGTTGGTTTTTTTGTCCGATGCAAAAATATTGTTGTATTGCTTGGAATGAAATTGAATTACATGAATGTGTCTGCCAATATGGAGGATGATATACTGTATCCAAGATTAAATACTTCTCTAAACTGGACTTTAAGACAAAATGAATGTGATCATACAAAGTAGGTCTTCATGGAGGATAGCTATTGCTGCTTCAAATACAAATACAGAAAAGTAAGACACTCACAATACTTGATTTATTTTGTTAAAAGTAAATGGGACCAAAAAGTATTTAATAACTTTAACAAATACTTTTTGGACCCATTTATGAGTCTGCCAATATGGAGGATTATATACTGTATCCAAGATTAAATACTTCTCTAAACTGGACTTTAAGACAAAATGAATGTGATCATACCATGAATGATTAACGTAGACCGCGACTTAAACAAATTGAAAAACTTATTCAGGTGTTACCATTGAGTGGTCAATTTTACAGAATATGTACTGTAATGTGCAATCTACTAATAAAAGTTTCAATCAATACAAAGTATGTTTTCATGGAAGATAGCCATTGCAGCTTCAGATACAAATACAGAAAGGTAAGACACTCACAATACTTGATTTATTTTGTTAAAAGCAAATGGGACCAAAAAGTATTTAATAACTTTATCAAATACATTTTGGACTCATTTATATCATCATAGGTTGATTGGCAACACTAAAAATTGGCCCTAGTGCAGTGGTTCTTAACCTTGTTGGAGGTACCGAACCCCACCAGTTTCATATGCGCATTCACCGAACCCTTCTTTAGTGAAAAATAAAATGTTTTTCAAATTCAAGACAAAGTTATATGTTTTTGGTAACACTTTAGTATGGGGAACATATTCTAAGTAACAAAGACTTAATTTAGAGTTATGTGGTTAGGGTTAGAGGATTAGGGTTATAATAAGGCCATGCCGAATAAGGCATTAATAAGTACTTAATAATGACTAGTTAAGAGCCAATATGTTACTAATTTGCATGTTAATAAGCAACCAATTAATGGTGAATATGTTCCCCATACTAAAGTGTTACCATGTATTTTTACTGTTGCATAAAATGAACCGTGCATGAACATCACCTTGTTCAAACAACAAAACCAACGCAGTGCATAAACTCACAACAAATTACACACCTGCAAACCAGTCAGCTGTTGCCATATCCATAATACGCCGATAGGGATAAGTTTGTATTTACACGATGAGTCAGGTGTGTTTTGACCTCCGCCGAACCCCTGAGGCCGACTCACCGAACCCCTAGGGTTCGATTGGACCCAGGTTAAGGACCACTGCTCTAGCGTGACTTATATATGTTGTTCTCCTTCTTTATTATGCATTTTTGGCCGGTGCGATTTATACTCCGGAGCGATTTATAATCCGAAAAATACGGTACTTGATTCATTTTGTTAAAAGCAAATTGGACCAAAAATTTAATAACTTTATTAAATACTTTTTGGACCCATTTATCATATCATGTGATCTGCCCCACATCTTTGGAACTCTTTACCACCAGACCTTTGTAACTTAGACTCAATATCCCTCTTCAAATCAAGACTCAAAACACACCTATTCCTGACTGCTTCTTCTCTATCTTTAGTGTTGATTTTATCCAATTTGATTTTATTGTTTTGACTTTGTACGGTGTCCTTGAGTGCCCAGAATGGCGCCTTATAAATAAAGTGTATTATTATGATAGTTTGATTGTCAACACAAAAAATTGTCCCTAGTGTGAGAATGTGAGTGTGAATGTCGTCTGTCTGTCTTGGCCCTGCGATGAGGTGGCGACTTGTCCAGGGTGTACCCCACCTTCCGCCCGAACGCAGCTGACATAGGCTGCCCGTGACCCCAAAAGGGACAAGCGGTAGATAATCATTGTGATAACGTTTTTATGAAAGCAAATAACTCCCTTCTTGTTCCTGATACTAATGTGCAACAAATCAACAATGATTAGAGTTGCACATTTGAATTTAAGTATAAAAAAATAAAAAATAAAACTCCAAAAGTATCTATGCCTCACCTGGTGTTTAGTCCACCGCACGTCACTGGTTGAAATAAATAAAAAAGGAACACAAACAGATCACACCCCCCATACGCGCCTCTGAAAATGGCGGTCAATTGGCGGCTACGGCTAAACAACGAAACAAACGTCCCCATTTTAGATCATTGTACGTTTCGTTAAACATGTGAAATTGGGACGGCGTTGGTTTGGTGGTTGTGCATTCCCACGGCGACTACACTTGTGTTGTGGAAATAAGGCATCAGACCGGATTGGAGTTGCGGTTTAAACGCAAGACAACAGTTAGGGCATAAACAAAGAGGCATTCATGCCGCCCTCGAGGAGCCGTAGGCCAAGTCAGCTACTTGCTAAAGACACAGCCATTGCTGTTAAATGAACGCAAATTAAAAGCTACAAATATAACTGCGTGGTTAAAATGTTGTGGCATTTACCTATTAATAAATGTGTTAGCGAAGAAGTTTATGAATTTCTGTTTTCCACCGCGACATTTCCAAGAAGTAGACGACGCCGGATCACCTAGGCCTCGTGGTTAGCGGTCGACTGTCAGTTATTCGTTTCGGTTTTTTATTTATTTTTAAATTTGGATTCACAAAAACACATTGGCGGATTCAATTAAGTGTACACTCACCGGTGGCCATTGTGATAGTTTAAAAATAAATGGCCCGCTTCGCCTGAGATGCTTTTTTTTAAAAATCCTCCAGTGATTGTTGCGCAGCGCCACTCGATAGTTGGCCGACTTGCTGCACTTCCCTTAAAGAGCTCAGCCTCTTCTTCTGCCGGTTCAAAGCGGCGTCTCCAATCCCAGCACGCCTTCTTTTACTGCCATCTACCGTTTTAGTGTGGTAAATGTCATGTCTGCCTAAGATAAATGCTCATAAGAAACAAATCACTACTTATATTATATATATAATATTTATGAATTTAAATATATAAATATAATTGTATTGAAATATATAAGAAATCATATAATTAATTTAAATAAATAAAAACGTAGTGATTTGTTTCCATATATATGTATATATTTATATATGTAATATGTATATATTCATATATGTATGCATACATATATATATATATATATATATATATGCATGTGTAAATATACATCATGTATGTGTATATATATACATATACATTTATATATATATATACATTTATATGTATATAAAGACTATAAAAATGGGACCCATTACCTCCCTGCTTGGCACTCAGCATCAAGGGTTGGAATTGGGGGTTAAATCAGCGCTGCTCCCCTCACCTCCCAGGGGGTGAACAACGTTGATGGGTCAAATGCAGAGGACAAATTTCACCACACCTAGTGTGTGTGTGTGACAATCATTGGTACTTTAACTTTAACTTAACATTTATATGTGTGTATATATATATATATATATATATATATATATATATATATATATATATATATATATATATATATATATATATATATATATATATATATATATATATATATATATATACATATACATATACATTTATATAAAGGGACAAGCGGTAGAAAATGGATGTGATGTATGTACATATACATATATGTATGTATACATTTATATGTACACTACCGTTCAAAAGTTTGGGGTCACCTAAACTATTTTGTGGAATAGCCTTCATTTCTAAGAACAAGAATAGACTGTCGAGTTTCAGATGAAAGTTCTCTTTTTCTGGCCGTTTTGAGCGTTTAATTGACCCCACAAATGTGATGCTCCAGAAACTCAATCTGCTCAAAGGAAGGTCAGTTTTGTAGCTTCTGTAACGAGCTAAACTGTTTTCAGATGTGTGAACATGATTGCACAAGGGTTTTCTAACCATCAATTAGCCTTCTGAGCCAATGAGCAAACACATTGTACCATTAGAACACTGGAGTGATAGTTGCTGGAAATGGGCCTCTATACACCTATGTAGATATTGCACCAAAAACCAGACATTTGCAGCTTGAATAGTCATTTACCACATTAGCAATGTATAGAGTGTATTTCTTTAAAGTTAAGACTAGTTTAAAGTTATCTTCATTGAAAAGTACAGTGCTTTTCCTTCAAAAATAAGGACATTTCAATGTGACCCCAAACTTTTGAACGGTAGTGTATATATACATATATTCATATATATGTATGTATACATTTATATGTATATATACACACATATGTATATATACACATATATGTAGATATACATTTATATAAAATAACAAGCAGTAGAAAATGGATGGGATGTGTGTGTGTATATAGATAGATAGATAGTACTTTATTGATTCCTTCGGGAGAGTTCCCTCAGGAAAATTTAAATTCCAGCAGCAGTGTACAAAATTGTAAAAAGTAAATAATGGGGGTATAAATGGAGACAAAATAGAAAAATACTACAATAGAATAAAAATAAAAAGCAACGATGAGAATAAAAATATAACAGTAAAATAAGAATATAACAAGAGAAACTAGGCAGTAGTGACCATGTTATGAAAAAGTATTTCACTGTTATTGTTTTGCATCCCCTGTCACCCTAGTACCCCCCCCCCCCCCCCCCCCCAGGGAGGAGTTGTACAGTCTAATGGCATGTGGGACAAAGGAGTTTTTGAGTCTATTAGTCCTGCACTTGGGATGTATAAATACCTGTATATATACACATTTTTATGTACATATACATTTATATATGTATATATACAAACCTCGTTTCCATATGAGTTGGTAAATTGTGTTAGATGTAAATATAAACGGAATACAATGATTTGCAAATCATTTTCAACCCATATTCAATTGAATGCACTACAAAGACAAGATATTTGATGTTATAACTCATAAACTTTGTTGTTTTTTTTGCAAATAATAATTAACTTAGAATTTCATGGCTGCAACACGTGCCAAAGTAGTTGGGAAAGGGCATGTTCACCACTGTGTTACATGGCCTTTCCTTTTAACAACACTCAGTAAACGTTTGGGAACTGAGGAGACACATTTTTTAAGCTTCTCAGGTGGAATTCTTTCCCATTCTTGCTTGATGTACAGCTTAAGTTGTTCAACAGTCCGGGGGTCTCCGTTGTGCTATTTTAGGCTTCATAATGCGCCACACATTTTCAATAGGAGACAGGTTTGGACTACAGGCAGGCCAGTCTAGTACCCGCACTCTTTTACTATGAAGCCACGTTGATGTAACACGTGGTTTGGCATTGTCTTGCTGAAATAAGCAGGGGCGTCCATGGTAACGTTGCTTGGATGGCAACATATGTTGCTCCAAAACCTGTATGTACCTTTCAGCATTAATGGTGCCTTCATAGATGTGTAAGTTACCCATGTCTTGGGCACTAATACACCCCCATACTATCACAGATGCTGACTTTTGAACGTTGCGCCTATAACAATCCGGATGGTTCTTTTCCTCTTTGGCCCGGAGGACATGACGTCCACAGTTTCCAAAAACAATTTGAAATGTGGACTCGTCAGACCACAGAACACTTTTCCACTTTGTATCAGTCCATCTTAGTTGAGCTCAGGCCCAGCGAAGCCGACGGCGTTTCTGGGTGTTGTTGATAAACGGTTTTCGCCTTGCATAGGAGAGTTTTAACTAGCACTTACAGATGTAGCGACCAACTGTAGTTACTGACAGTGGGTTTCTGAAGTGTTCCTGAGCCCATGTGGTGATATCCTTTACACACTGATGTCACTTGTTGATGCAGTACAGCCTAAGGGATCGAAGGTCACAGGCTTAGCTGCTTACGTGCAGTGATTTCTCCAGATTCTTTGAACCCTTTGATGATATTACGAATCATATTAGGGGCGGCGTGGCGAAGTTGGTAGAGTGGCCGTGCCAGCAATCGGAGGGTTGCTGGTTACTGGGGTTCAATTCCCACCTTCTACCATCCTAGTCACGTCGGTTGTGTCCTTGGGCAAGACACTTCACTCTTGCTCCTGATGGCTGCTGGTTAGCGCCTTGCATGGCAGCTCCCGCCATCAGTGTGTGAATGTGTGTGTGCGCTGTCAAAGCGCTTTGAGTACCTTGAAGGTAGAAAAGCACTATACAAGTATAACCCATTTATCATTTATTACGGACCGTAGATGGTGAAATCCCTAAATTCCTTGCAATAGCTGGTTGAGAAAGGTTTTTCTTAAACTGTTCAACAATTTGCTCACGCATTTGTTGACAAAGTGGTGACCCTCGCCCCATCCTTGTTTGTGAATGACTTAGCATTTCATGGAATCTACTTTTGTACCCAATCATGGCACCCACCTGTTCCCAATTAGCCTGTTCACCTGTGGGATGTTCCAAATAAGTGTTTGATGAGCATTCCTCAACTTTATCAGTATTTATTGCCACCTTTCCCAACTTCTTTGTCACGTGTTGCTGGCATCAAAGTTAATGATTATATGCAAAAAAAAAAAAAAGTTTATCAGTTTGTACATCAAATATGTTGTCTTTGTAGCATATTCAACTGAATATGGGTTGAAAATGATTTGCAAATCATTGTATTCCGTTTATATTTACATCTAACACAATTCCCCAACTCATATGGAAACGGGGTTTGTACATGCATTTGTATATATATACATATGTATATATATATAAATACATATACATATATATTTATATATGCACTAAACGTAATGAAATTATACAAACATTTTTATTGAAATTAATATGCTATTATATTAATATATATTTATTTATTTTAAATTAACTATATATTTTTAAAACTACAAAGACACAAAAGTAGTCATTTCAGTGTTATAACTAGCAATGTGTGTATACTATACGCCATATATGCCATTCACATATATCTCTTTAGTTACAAAATACATTAATTTGGCTAATATCTCATAATTTATAAATTCCCCGAATTTGGTCATAAAAAAATATAAATTTTAAATATAAAAATAAATATATCGAGATTTTTAATAAATTATATCATATAATACAGTATATAATTAAATTAAAAAATACATGTATATATAACTTCATTATATTTGAATAATAAAATGTATATATATATACTCATACATGTGTACTTCATTTTTTAAATATAATGCAGATATACTGTATGTATATATATATACCGGTATATATATAAAACTTCAAAATATATATGTATGAGTATATACCTATCTATATATACTGTATATATCTGTAGTATGTTGATTAGTGCACTATATAGTATTTGCACTAATTTTCATATGATAACAATTAATACAAACTTCAGTTTAAACCAGTGTGGGACAATGGAAATATTGAATTGCAGTAAAAAGAAAATCCATTTAACAATTTATTAAAATTTTATTTTTCTCTTTAAAAAAAAGAAAAAGAAAAAAAAAGCATGTCTTTGCAATCAAATAATATATATATATATATATATATATATATATATATATATATATATATATATATATATGCATATAGGGGAAATGGGGAAAAGTTAACACTGAAGAGTCTCAAGTGTATGTAAAATTAAACATTCGGGAGGGACATAACAGGAAGGTTTTATGACATTTACAAACCCGATATGTAAGGCAGTTTTTAAAAAGGCACAGGTAGCTCTCGAGCTGGTCGGCAGAACAAAACGGTCTTGACTTTGAATTCACATTACGTTGTAGGGAACACAGAGACAAGGTACATGCATGCATGTATGTATGTATGTATGTACATACAGTGTATGTATGTATGTATGTATATGTAGGTATAGATGTGTTCTTCAGTCAAATGCATCAAACAAAGCTAGTTACAGGTAATTCAAATGCTCCAACTTGGGATATAAACATTGTACTATGTTCATTCAAATATTTATTTTAATGCATGCTTGTATGAAATAAAACAAAGTAAAGAATCTCTTCTGCATACCATACTTGCTTCTGAAAAGCTAATTAGTATCAGACTAAAAAAAATCCCTTGTAAAAAACATTTTATCACCAGTTTGCTAAAACATTTCCCTCTGTCATTGAAATAAACTACTGTATAGTGTTCAAAAGTGTTAATAAAAACTGCCTGCAGTGGGACATAATTTCCCCTAATGCTGTGTTATTTTGCCAATTTCCATTTAAAAGCAGGATTTTTGTTGCATTATTTGCATTCACAGTGAATTAGCACAATGTACAAAAGCCGTTTAGGATCAATGAGTCAATAAAACTTGACAAACTTGAATGTTTGTTGAACTTTGACACTAATTAAAATGAATTGAAATGACGGCATTGAGTTTGCATCTTCTAATTTCTAGATCATTGCTGAGTCTCCCTTTTGTCTGACAACAAAAACAAAATGCAGAGTAATAACACACGGCAATAGGAGACCCACACGGTGCTGGTGGTCCAGGGACACAATAGTACACAGATGAGTAGGAGACTAAAATTGTGCAGTGGGTTTACTACATCACCTGCGGAGGTACAGTAAGGCTTTCCCCTTTAGCATCATGATCCAGGCTGAATATGAACGTGTTAAAGATTTACACATCCAGTCCAGATAAAATAAGATATAAAAAAAAACAGACAACACTAATTAAAGTTAGATTGAGGCTGGGGGGAGGGTTTTAACTCCACACGTCCTGTGAGTAGCGTCCCTTGGTCATCAGTTTCTTGACGTATTCCGTGGCCTGCGTGCGCGCCATGCCTCCGAGCTCTTCTGCGATTTCGTAAAAGGCCGTTTGTACATCCTTCGCCATGTTTCTTGCGTCCCTAAAAAGTCAAACAGATTAGTCTATGCCTTCACGTTCATGGTTTTTCCCAGTGTTCATCAAAAAAAGAGATTATTGGTCTCAGTAAATGTTCCCATAAGCACACCTACGGGGTGCAAAGGAACTAAGAAAAGGCTGTTTTGTATTACAGGTAATATACAAATTAGAGATGTCCGATAATGGCTTTTTTGCCGATATCCGATATTGTCCAACTCTTAATTACCGATTCCTGATATCAACCGATACCGACATATACAGTCGTGGAATTAACACATTATTATGCCTAATTTTGTTGTGATGCCCCGCTGGATGCATTAAACAATGTAACAAGGTTTTCCAAAATAAATCAACTCAAGTTATGGAAAAAAATGCCAACATGGCACTGCCATATTTATTATTGAAGTCACAAAGTGCATAATTTTTTTTAACATGCCTCAAAACAGCAGCTTGGAATTTGTGACATGCTCTCCCTGAGAGAGCATGAGGAGGTTGAGGTGGGCGGGGTGTGTATATTGTAGCGTCCCGGAAGTGTTAGTGCTGCAAGGGGTTCTGGGTATTTGTTCTGTTGTGTTTATGTTGGGTTACGGTGCGGATGTTCTCCCGAAATGTGTTTGTCATTCTTGTTTGGTGTGGGTTCACAGTGTGGCACATATTTGTAACAGTGCTAAAGTTGTTTATACGGCCACCCTCAGTGTGACCTGTATGGCTGTTGACCAAGTATGCGTTACATTCACTTGTGTGTGTGAAAAGCCATAGATATTATGTGACTGGGCCGGCACGCAAAGGCAGTGCCTTTAAGGTTTATTGGCGCTCTGTACTTCTCCCTACGTCCGTGTACACAGCAGCGTTTTAAAAAGTCATACATTTTACTTTTTGGAACAGATACCGCTAATTTTGAAACAGATACCGGTAATTTCTGATATTACATTTTAAAGCATTTATCGGCCGATAATATCGGACATCTCTACTGCAGGCTAATTGTTTTTATTGTCATTAAAAGTGGGTTCATGTCCTTTTTGTGTTGCGCTGTTTAAAAAAAGCATAATGTTTAAAAAACATTTCATTGAAGCAAACTAATTGGCCAGTCATGGTATTAAAACTTGTAAATGATCGGTCTAGGGTCCACTTATCGATGATACATTTTTTTTATATCTATCTGCGATATTGCACATAATTTTGAGTTAACTATGCACAAACTGCGATTAACCGCGATTAAATATTTTGCGTTACTAATTTTACATGCATACTAGGGATGTCCGATAATATCGGACTGCCGATATTATCGGCCCGATAAATGCTTTAAAATGTAATATCGGAAATTATCGGTATCAGTTTCAAAATTATCGGTATCGGTTTCAAAAAGTAAAATGTATGACTTTTTAAAACGCTGCTGTGTACACGGACGTAGGGAGAAGTACAGAGCGCCAATAAACCTTAAAGGCACTGCCTTTGCGTGCCGGCCCAGTCACATAATATCTATGGCTTTTCACACACACAAGTGAATGTAACGCATACTTGGTCAACAGCCATACAGGTCACACTGAGGGTAGCCGTATAAACAACTTTAGCACTGTTACAAATATGTGCCACACTGTGAACCCACACCAAACAAGAATGACAAACACATTTCGGGAGAACATCCGCACCGTAACACAACATAAACACAACAGAACAAATACCCAGAACCCCTTGCAGCACTAACACTTCCGGGACGCTACAATATACACACCCCGCCCACCTCAACCTCCTCATGCTCTCTAAGGGAGAGCATGTCCCAAATTCCAAGCTGCTGTTTTGAGGCATGTTAAAAAAAATAATGCACTTTGTGACTTCAATAATAAATATGGCAGTGTCATGTTGGCATTTTTTTCCATAACTTGAGTTGATTTATTTTGGAAAACCTTGTTACATTGTTTAATGCATCCAGCGGGGCATCACAACAAAATTAGGCATAATAATGTGTTAATTCCACGACTGTATATATCGGTATCGGTTGATATTGGAATCGGTAATTAAGAGTTGGACAATATCTGAATATCGGATATCGGCAAAAAAGCCATTATCGGACATCTCTAATGTGTACGCTTCAAAGTCATATGACTTGGTACTTGACACATTCCAACTGTTAGCGTGCTAACATTAGCATTTCAATTTGGCTTGCACATTTCAGCATTCACACGCAATTTCTCCCAAAATGGCATATTGTACTTTTTTGGTGTAATATTCTAATTCAAGATATTTTCATTTTGTCTTTTTTCCATGTGTCGCGGGCCGATAAAAAAACAAGCTGCAGGCCGCAAAAGGACACCCCTGCTCTGAAGCAATGGTTTCCAAACTTTTTTCACCAAGTACCACCTCAGAAAACACTTGGCTCTCCAAGTGCGACCATAATGACCAACATTAAAACACAGCAGCCTAGTAGGCCTAAATAGTCATTAAAAACAAGGCAAGTATATTTTTGGCCACTGTAACATTACACACAGTTTGAACAGTAACACGGTGTTTGAATACTTCAGTGATACTTTGGCGTACCAATAGATGGTACCACAGTTTGAGAATGGCTGTTCTACAGGTTTATATGCTGCCACAAAACTTGACAATAGCAATATAAAACAATTCAGGATGATATAATCCATAATCCTTGACATTATTAATCATAAGTGACAAGAAAACATACCCGCAAATGTAAATATGGGCGCTGTCTGAATGAATGAGCTTCCAAAGGTTCTCCTTATTTTTCTTCAAGAGGTGCTGCACATAGACCTAGGAGGGAAGGAAACAGCATATAAATAAACATCATTTGTTGCAGTAAACCCTCCTTCATCGCGGTTAATTGGTTCCAGACATGAAAGTAGGAATCCTTGATTATAAATTAAATATTTACATAGCCCTTTGAGACACTTGTGATTTAGGGCTATATAAATAAACATTGATTGATTGACATAGCTAAAGCATAACCAAACAGGTTTTTGGAGTTCTAAATAAAAAATTTCAACATTATGAGAACCCTCTAAACATAAAATAATACATTTTAGTCACCTTTACACTATTTTAATCCAATATTGTAAAACTGGCTGAAGCTGAGCCTATCAGTGGCCACGATATTGAATTCTGATTTGTTTGGTCTCCTCGAGTGGCCAATACTATTGTAGCATTTTTTTTGTTCATTTAGCCATTTGCAAACTTTAAAATATCGTATTTTTCGGAGTATAAGTCGCACCGGAGTATAAGTCGCACCGGCCGAAAATGCATATTAAAGAAGGGGGGTTGGGGGGGGAGGCGTGGTTGGGGGCGTGGTTATTTACAGCTAGAATTCACCAACTCGAGTATTTCATATATATATATATATATATATATATATATATATATATATATATATATATATAAATATATATATATATATATATATATATATATATATATATATATATATATATATATATATATATATATATATATATATATATATATATATATATATATATATATATATATATATATATGTATGAAATACTTGACTTTCAGTGAATTCTAGCTATATATATATATATATATTTATTTATTTTATTTACATAAAAGAAATACTTGAATTTCAGTGTTCCGGTGGTTATCCATTAGATGGCAGTATTGTCCTGTTTAACTTCTCCGTTCATGATGAGTATATCATTTCGGCCACTGTGTTCAATGGAGAAGTCTGTTCTACATATTTACAGGCAACATACACCTTCCCCTTCGAACTGTCCTGGATGAACTGAAATTCTTGTTTCCATTCGTTTGAATTCATTAGGCAAGCTGTTTATATTGTGGGAAAGCGGACGTGAGAACAGGCTGTCCCCACTCAGTCTCAGGTCCGCATTGAGCTGGAGGGGGCGTGGCCTCCAGCTCCGGCTGAATACCGGGAGTTTGTCGGGAGAAAATCTCTGCCGGGAGGTTGTCGGGAGAGGCGCTGAATACCGGGATTCTCCCGCTAAAAACGGGAGGGTTGGCAAGTATGGTCACACCCCCGGCCGAAACCATGAAAAAAACTGCAATTTATAGTCCGAAAAATACGGAACTTAATTTAGACCAAATATGTTGCAGAATAGGCTTTAAAAAAATCCACGATGTGGTGAAGCTGCAATATATGAAGCGTGAAGTAATAATATTAAAAAAAATTAAATCCCACATTTTCTAGTGATGGGTGAATGACATTTCAGTGAGTGCGTGGCACACTCACTAGCTGTACCGACACAGCACTGGCACCGTGTTGCAGTTTCATAAATGTCATTCGTCATCTGCTGGATTAAAAGAGTCACTACATTTGACCTAACATGAATAGTTATTGAATGTCATTGTTTTTAATAAACCAACAGCTGCGCAAAAAGTAAGATGAAAAACGCAACTCTGGTGAATGAGCCAAATAGTAAACAGAACAGTTTGAACATTAACTTTAATTGGCGCTATAAGACCAAAATTATCTCACAGTTTAGAATTGTTTCCTTTTTCTTAGTTCTGTTAGAAACAGGCCAAAAGTTTAGACACACCTTCTCATTCAATGCATTTTCTTTATTTTCATGACTATTTACATTGTTGATTGTCACTGAAGGCTTTAAAACTATGAATGAACACATGTGGAGTTACAGTATGTACTTAACAAAAAAGGGTGAAATAACTGAAAACATGTTTTATATTCTAGTTTCTTTAAAATAGCCACCCTTTGCCATGTTTACTGCTTTACACACTCTAGGCATTCTCTCGATGAGCTTCAAGCACACCTGTGAAGTGAAAACCATTTCAGGTGACTACTTCTTGAAGCTCATCGAGAGAATGCCAAGAGTGTGCAAAAAAAAAAATCAGAGCAAAGGGTGGCTTTTTATTGTCATTTATAAACACAAAGCAGGCCCTAATTTTAAATATGATTAATGTTTGTTTTTATTGAGAGCAGCCAGATGAGATGGTTGGGGCATCTGGTCAGAATGCCCCCCAAACAAGTCCCTGAGGAGGCGTTTAGGGCGCGTCCGACCGGTAGGAGACCACGGGAAAGACCCAGGAGACTGTGGAGGGACTATGTCTCCCAGCTGGCTGGGAAATGCCTTGGGGTCCCCCTGGGAAGAGCTGGACGAAGTAGCCGGGGAGAGGAAAGTCTGGGCTTCTCAGCTTAGGCTGCTGCCCCCGCGACCCGACTTCGGGTAAGCGGAAGAAGATGGATAAATGGATGGTCTGTTTTTATCTTTTTTTTTTTTACAAAATAAAACCATTTTCAAATGGCCCCCACATACTTTGACTATTCAGTATGTTTGGACACCCCTGAGTTATTGGTCTAAAATTATCAGCTTATTTCTCCTTACATAATTATTTTTCTACATTCTTACTGTTTTTTTGTTTTTTTATCTCAAAATATGCTGCGGGCAAAGAAAAGTGGAGCTGCGGGCCGCACTTTGTTAACATAATGTGTTTTGCATGGTCAGATAACATTCAAGTTTAAACAACATGTAGTACATGCAATTATTCTGTCAAAATTGAAAGATGTTTAGTGAGAGACATGTAGTGCTTTTTGGCCGCACATTATTTCCAGACTATCGCGGGCCACATAAAATGATGTAGCAGGCCTTGAGTTTGACAAATGTGATTTAGACCAATGATGATGACAAAAACCGACGCTTCTCCTCTCCTTTATTTAGTACGAAATGTCACCTGTGAGCCGATAATGAATTTCCTGCAATCAAATGACAGAGAAGCTGCACTGGTCACATGTTTTTTTTCTTAAAGTGATACACACATGGAGGCATTGAGGGGACACAGTATCATCCCTGTGTTTCATAATGCATCGATGCTTGAGTATCATTTGGCCTGTGGCTTTTTTAAGCATCAAGTGTGCCGCTTAGCCTTAAATGCTTTTAAATCTAAACTGAGAGCATTTGAAGGAGCCTCAGTTATATGTAACTGTTGTACGTGATGTCCATTCTGTCATTTTAATGTGTAATGTGAATGTAATTATGTGTGTACCTTTGCTGCCTCTTGGCCAGGACTCCCTTGAAAAAGAGCTTTTTAATCTCAATGGGATTTTTTTCGTGGTTAAATAAAGGTTAGATAAATAAATGAAAAAGTTTACCTAAACTTAATATTGATTTACTATTCTCCTCATAACTTTGCATGCAAGCCTGAGCACAAGTCAGGCTGCTACTATATCTCGTTAAAAGTCGAGTGAACTTTGGAGTAACGACTGGAAACTTTTATAGAGGTGAATGTGGTCTCAAACTTTACCTTATGTTCCTGGTCTCGGGAGAACGCAACATTCAACTGTGTTAAGACTTGATTCTTCTCAGCTTCCTCCATCTCCTCTTGGTAGATATAATCTTCATTTTTATGTCTGCAGCCGAAGAACATCACCGTCTCGCCGACTTCCTTTCCTGCATGCGGAGACAAAACATCGATATGCGTCACCATATTTGCTGCTGTTGATCTTTTTCACGCTTTTCAAATAGGGCAAAGGTTAATTTTGGCCATACATTTTTTTTCCACGCTTTGTACACTGCGGCTTATAAAACGGTGTGGTTGTTTTACGGCAGGGGTCACCAACCTTTTTGAAACCAAGAGCTGCTTCTTGGGTACTGATTAATGCGAAGGGCTACCAGTTTGATACACACTTAAATAAATGGCCAGAAGTAGCCAATTTGCTCAATTTACCTTTAACTCTATGTTATTATTAATAATTAATGATATTTATCTTTGTGGAAACACTGATCATCTTAATGATTTCTCACACTAAACATATATAGAAACACATAAATATCAATATGCAACACTTTATTTTTATATTTTCTCTAAGTGCACATTTTTCAAATTGAACATTTTTAAATGATCACTTCTAAGACAGTCTTGTGAAATCACAATATCCCATTTTAACTAGCTAGCCACTAACATTTTTTAACAAATCATGAATTACTTTGCACCATGTTTGTACAAATAATAACTCATTAAAAATACAAAAGTAAACTCTCAAATTTTTAAATAAATCATGCCACACTTTGAACTGGACACCAAATATGTTATCTGTTTCTTTGTCAGTTAGTGGGAAGCCTGGCATTGCATAGGTATATGTGTTTGAAAATCCTAAAATCATTTTTAAGGTTGTATTTTTTTCTCTAAAATTGTCTTTCTGAAAGTTATAAGAAGCAAAGTAAAAAAATAAATGAATTTATTTAAACAAGTGAAGACCAAGTCTTTAAAATATTTTCTTGGATTTTCAAATTCTATTTGAGTTTTGTCTCTCTTAGAATTAAAAATGTCGAGCAAAGCGAGACCAGCTTGCTAGTAAATAAATAACATTTAAAAAATAGAGGCAGCTCACTGGTAAGTGCTGCTATTTGAGCTATTTTTAGAACAGGCCAGCGGGCTACTCATCTGGTCCATACGGGCTACCTGGTGCCCGCGGGCACAGCGTTGGTGACCCCTGTTTTACGGAAACAAAAACAAGCAACAATACTGAAAAAGTGTGGTTTTTTTGTGCCATGGCGCCATCCTTTGGAGGAGTTTGCTCACTGCCGGTGCTGCAGTGCCCTTCTGTTTAGAGCCGGAAGTACAAGTGCCGTTTTTCTAGTCGCCCATAAGGTTTGTACTCGTATGGACGTTTGTAAGTTTTACAGCATAAAAAAAATATTTCTACTTACTAAACCACCTTATGTCTGAAGGACTGTTTGCATACATATTTGTACGTGCTATTGTAATGTAATCAAGCAAGCGTTGTTAGCATTAGCAAATATGCTAACACGTTTACGAGTGTCTGTGTTAGTATTTTCACTTTACAACGTCATTCTTTTTGTATTGTTCCAGTTTCACAAATTCCTCAGTAAAGTCACCAAAACGTCACCGTGGCATTATTGAGTCTGTTTAGCTGATTGGAGAGCTAGCTTCCGCAGCTAGCAGGTCCATGAAGATGACTTCTGTTTAGTTTGATCAGCCGTTTTACAGACACCGTTTGAAAACAATTAAAAGGTATGTAAATAAACATTTCCAAATATTTCTGTGTAAATAACTCCTTTCACAATGTATATATCTGCCGTTTACAATTTAGTTTGGATAATATAGGAAAAATATTTTTTTCTTCTAAATTTTATTGGGTGCGGCTTATGGCCTAGTGGTTAGAGTGTCCGCCCTGAGATCGGTAGGTTGTGAGTTGAAACCCCGGCTGAGTCATACCAAAGACTATAAAAATGGGACACATTACCTCCCTGCTTGGCACTCAGCATCAAGGGTTGGAATTGGGGGTTAAATCACCAAAAATTATTCCCGAGCGCAGCCACCGCTGCTGCTCACTGCTCCCCTCACCTCCCAGGGGGTGATCAAGGGTGATGGGTCAAATGCAGAGAATAATTTCGCCACACCTAGTGTGTGTTTGACAATCATTGGTATTTTAACTTTATATACCGATGTGGTCTATAGTACAGAAAATACGGTATACTCTGTCATCATATGTGTTGTAGTGCGCCAAGTGGGAGTCGTAAAGTAGACAAGATGGCGCAACTAAATTTGATTGTTGATACTGTTACGTGATTGGCTGGTTTTGCTAGCTTACCAGACCGCGAGTGGCTTTGTTCATGCAACCAACCATTCGTCATCCTTTCTGGTTTCTTCTGACCAAAAAATACGTATTTATCAAACCTTTTATCAAACGCATTTTATATTGCTATCTAGGGATGATGTTTGATAAGGAATTATCGAGTTCGAGCCTATTATCGAATCCTCTTATCGAACCGATTCCTTATCGATTCTCTTATCGAGTCCAGATAGGTTGTTGTATATGGAAAAAAACACACAATATTTGGTTTAACAAAAGCTCACTTTTATTATATAATAAAAAAATAAAATCTAATAAATAAATAAATATTGACTGTTACCCACCTAAAAAAATAAAATAAAATAAATAAATATTGACTGTTGTTACCCAAAGTATATTAAGTGGGATTTTTCAGAGAAACAAATATATACAGTAACACAAAAACAACCTGTCTCTGTGATCACTATAGGTGTATAAATAATAATATAGTGTTAAATAAAATCAGTCCCTTGGGCACAAAACTGAAAATAATACAGCTCTCCAAAAAGTGCACTTCTGCTGCTATTTGACATAACTGTTTGTTATGATGCTTTGACATTTTTGCACTTTATTTCTTTATTGAAAGAAAATTCTATGAAGAGAAAAGTTGTTTGCAAATGTGGTTACAATGCTAAAAAATGAAAAGTTAAAGCTAAAAAAAGAAATACCCTTTATTGAGTTAACATTATTTCTTTATAGGGGGAAAAATGTTATGAGCTAGAGAATATAACTACACTACCCAGCATGCAACGGGAGTTACGAGCATGCGCGGTAGCCCCGAAAAGTGTTGCATTGCCACGCTGTGAAAGTAAACATCAAGAACTTAGCCAACACGCCTCGTCTGCATTATTTATAATTAGACAGACAACACATCTACAGTGTGATTTTGTTTTGTTTACAAGGAAAGAAAAACAAAAGTTAAAAAAGGGAGATATGTTGTATATATATGTATGTGCTGCGGTTGTTTTAAGAACGTTGCGACAGCTGCCGTAAAGGAGGTGCGTTGCTAGCCTGGTTGCTATGTTTTCGGTTGGTCGTAAAAGTGTTCGTCCTGTGTTTTACCCTGCTAAAATCTCTCAGTAAAGATATTCGATGGATGATAGCTTTTGTTTTGAACTTTATTACACCTTGGAGCGCTTTTTCCCGTCCATTGTTTTCCTGCTTTCGCTATCTGCGCCTAATGACTGAGCTACGTGACGTCAATTCTTGTGATGTCCCACGGAGCATTTCTGGTCAGGGACGGGATTCGAATAAAGAATCAACTCTTTTCCTTTACTATAGTGGTCTCGATAACGGGTACCGGTTCTCAAAAAGGGATTCGAGTCCGAGGACTCGGTTCTTTTCTTATCAAACAACCGGGAAAACCGGTTTCGAGTATCATCCCTATTGCTATCTATTACATGTCTATCGCGATATACTGTATATTGTTATCATTTTATCCGCCCAGTTCTACCTTTTCCCTTGAAGTTCAGCCATCTTACTCTCGAGAACACTTTGTAGGTGAGCTCTGATCCCAATTCTGTGAATTTTTATACGCCGACTGTGACAAGCAACCACGTTCTCCCCTATCTCCTGCCTTTCTAACCGTGTGGAGAAAAGCGGTCGTAAAAGTACAAACAAAGCCACACGGGCCACTATAAATACCTTGCTGTTTGAGCCAGCCCCTTTCCTGGATGAAGCCCATGAAAGGAGCGATTCCTGTGCCAGGGCCTATCATGATCACTGGGACGCTGGCCTTGAAGGGCAGGCGGAACTGAGACTTGCGGATGTACATGGGAACGGTGGACTTGTGGCCATTGTCCGCCACCAGTTTGTTCTTCAGCCAATTAGTGGCCACTCCCTTGTTGATACGGTTTGTCTTGGTCTTATATTCCACCAACACGGCACAAATGTGGATGCTGTTAGGGTGAACCTGTGGAAGAGAGTTATACAGTGAATGTCTAAGTGCAAACTTTTCGAGGGTGTTTACAGCAAAAACAATGTGTTGATAACAAAGAACATAATTTGGTTGGTGAAGAGAAACTTAAGGCTGACACACACAAAGATTTTCTAAATCTTAGGCAATTTATCACTTACAGACAAAAAGATAAAAAATCAGGCATTTAGCCATTTTGATCTTTACGTGTATGGTGTGCTACGATCTTGTCAACTCAGTACACCACACTCATAATTAGAGATGTCCGATAATATCGGACTGCCGATATTATTGGCCGATAAATGCTTTAAAATGTAATATCGGAAATTATCGGTATCGGTTTCAAAAAGTATAATTTATGACTTTTTAAAACGCCACTGTACGGAGTAGTACACGGACATAGGGAGAAGTACAGAGCGCCATAAACCTTAAAGGCACTGCCTTTGTGTGCCGGCCCAATCACATAATATCTACGGCTTTTCACACACACAAGTGAATGCAAGGCATGCTTGGTCAACAGCCATACAGGTCACACTGACCGTATAAACAACTTTAACACTGTTACAATTACGCGGCACACTGTGAACCCACACCAAACAAGAATGACAAACACATTTCGGGAGAACATCCGCACCGTAACACAACATAAACACAACAGAACAAATACCTAGAACCCCTTGCAGCACTAACTCTTCCGGGACCCTAAAATATACACCCCCCCGCAATCCCCTATCCCCCCACCTCAACCCCGCCCACCTCAACCTCCTCATGCTCTCTCAGGGAGAGCATGTCCCAAATTCCAAGCTACTGTTTTGAGGCATGTTAAAAAAAATTATGCACTTTGTGACTTCAATAACAAATATGGCAGTGCCATGTCGGCATTTTTTTCCATAACTTGAGTTGATTTATTTTGGAAAACCTTGTTACATTGTTTAATGCATCCAGCGGGGCATCACAACAAAATTAGGCATAATAATGTGTTAATTCCACGACTGTATATATCGGTTGATATCGGAATATCGGATATCGGCAAAAACGCCATTATCGGACATCTCTACTCATAATGATTGCGTCCCACCACCATGCCTGGTGTGAGCAGAAATCTTGCGTGAATAAATGTGATATAATATTGAATAAGAAGATACTTAGCAACCACTATAGCAACGACTGAAACACACAAAAACAGGCGACATGGAAGAGAACATACAAGAAGAGAGAATGATGGCGGTCTTGGGACTGTTGATGACAGAAAAATCCCAAACTACCGAAAAAAAAGGCTAGAAAAAAAACCATGGAGACAGCGTGAACATGGGCTTTATAATCTACTGAGCAAGCTCGAGAGAGGTATTTTTAATTAAGGTAATGGCTGCTATTAGAGTAGTAGGCCTACTGCTACGGCGGTTAATTGTGTCACAGCAGTTTATGTATTATGTTGACGGATCGTTTTAGGACTGGGTAATATGGCCGAAAAATTAACTCTCGAAATGTTTTCAATATTTAAAGAAATCAATAAATACCAATAAGAGAGATAAATCAGAACAAGTTGTTCTTTTATTTGATCAAACACTAGCAGTTTGAAATGACACTACAGACACTACATCTTACTCTTAGCAACATTCAAATTTCTTGTGGAAAGCAATGCTTCTGTCTTGAATAAAATACTTTAGTTAACAAAAATGTAGCATTGTGCATTGCATGTAAATAAATACAATCCAACATTAGTGCTAACTTAATACTTCTGTCTAGTATAAAATAATTCTGTAAATAAAAATGTAGTATTGTACATTGTATGCAAATAAATAAACAATTAAAACATTAAGAGGACTATAGTTTTAGTAAGTGAATGAAATAAACACAGCCTTTTTCATTCAAACATCTTGGCGGTGTGCAGAGCGACTGCTTTAGTGTTTGCTCTCCACTATGCTCCTTTATCATCGTACATATCTGGTGTAAATAATTCCCCCACAGTAAGCCGCTTTTTAGCTGGAGTTTGATTGTTATTATGGTTTTATTCGCCTTGTAAAGAGTTACATTTGCAGGCATCGGTTCCAGATGCTGGAATAAGTTTGTTGTTCTGCTGCCTTTTTTAAGCAAACTTTGCAGCGTGCAGTCATTTGTTCCACGCCTGTTGCCGCAAAACCAAACTACTGCCATGTTTTGCTAGGTGTGTGAATCTCCGCTAAGGAAATATGAGGGAGGGTGAAAGCTACAGAAGCTCATGGAGCCAAAAAGTATGCCGCACGAAGAGGACAAAAAACATCAATTTAAAAAAAAAATTAAAAAATGTCTGCAGCAAAAAATTGAATTTATCGATAAAATCATTATGTCGCCCAGTTCTAGATTGTTTACACTAACTTCCTTGGTCCTCGCTCAGTCAGCTCGTTTCTTGATTGGTTACTTTCTGTATCACGTCACTATTCCTACTGTGATGACTCAGGAGGCACCACCCACAGACATTAAGAGTTTTGGTCATGAATATTGATCACGGTTAACCTTTACTATTATCGGCCCGACCTGCCGATTATCGGGCCAAATTCACTCCTAACACACATCAGACCACAGACGATCTTATAAATTATGAGACAATCTTTGGTCGGAAGGGGGAAAATCAGGACAAAATCAGTGTGTACTGTGTGCTTTACTTTGGAGGAAGAGGCTATGGAGTAATAACGGGCTTGGAGACGAGGCAGCAACTCGCACAGGTGGTCGATGGGCGGCCTTAAAGATGGCATGTCCTCCAGAATGGCAAGGATGTTTCTACAGGGCTCCAGAACCCAACTCTGGTAAAGCGCCTGAAAAGAAAAGAGCAAGAATAAGACAATCTCATAACACACACACACACACACCGCAGTGGTACCTTGACTTACCACTACCCCACCTTAAAGGTATTTTGAAATACAAGTTGGGTTCCTAATTAGGTCGGTCCAGGAAGACCGTTAAAATTCTGGTCTAATGATACTACTACTGGTATTCCTTTTATCCAGCTGACCGTCGACATTATGACACACTGTCACATTCAGTTCAAATGCCGCTAGCACGCATGGGTAGATGAATAATCACAAATAAGGAAGCAACGCCACACAAACGTTTTAACACAATATTTCCTCCTAGTCCCAAAAGTCCCGCACGTTAATAATAGTTTGTGTCAGTTTAACGTACGACTGCTGCTACGGCGCACTTCATCAAACCGACTGTCCTCATTTAGATATTTTTGAATTTCAAAACCAATTTAATATAAACTGTAACCCTTAAGGCTCTCCTCAATTTTGGTGAACGTTAAAAGGTCCAGGGACCCAAAAGGGGTCTAAGTCATTAAAGTGTTAAGATATATGTTGCATATTAATATTTTATTTACTTTCAATACTTAAATATTTATAGATCGTCTTCAGATTGTTGCCATTACGTTCTTAATTTAAAAAAAAAGAAAGTTTTATGCCTTTTTTATTCAAAGAAAACTTTTCCCCCAAAATTTTCTAAATGGAATATTTGATGTGAAGTAGTTGGAGCCTTGAATAGGTAATATTTCAAAACACCAATTCTTCCCATTCATTATTATTGTTTGAACAATGACGGGTAACACAAAAAGTCTGACTAAAAGGTCTGGGGGATCCAAAAGGCCCCTACTCATAAAAAGTGTTAAAACCTCAAATGCCAGTATATATTATTTTTACTTTGAACACTTAAATCTCATTTAAAAAATCTATTCCCACTTGGGCCGTACTAGTAAAATTCTGGCGTAATAACTTAAAAATACAATTACGATAACTGAAGATTGTTTTGTTTTACTTTGGCCCAAAATAGAACAAGCACATTCTGAAAAATGTACACATCACAAATAATCCTCTTGACAAAACACTTCAAGTGAGTGGAAAATTCTGAGGAAAAAAATTGGTGCAGTTGCAGATACACAATGAAAAACACAATGAACTTAAGACTTTGTCTCAGTGTATTTATCTGAGATTGAACAAAATAATAAAAACTCTTCTCTGTAACAGATACCTCCTTTGTCATTTCCACATATTAATCCTTTGCTAACTCAACAAACCATACAAACTGAGATAGAAACTATTCAAGAGGATTGAGTAGATCACACACTGTTCACCTTCTTTAAATTTCCACGGAAGCCAATCCTTTTCACAGAATATATCAAGATGCAATGTCTCATGCAGCATTTTAAGTGGGGTTACCATTTTTTTTTATTTTACTCTTGAAACGTGGCATCTTTTAGCTTTCACAAGTGCATCAATATCAGGTGTCACATCTGGTAGACAATTTCAGGATGTCCTTCAAGTGCTTGTGCGTGAGCCTTGAGCATAGTTTTCTTTTGTTGATGCTCATTACAGAAAAAACTTGGCTCAAAGATATGTGGTTTCCTATTCACTTCGATGAATACCTTAATATTCGAACTTCCCTACTAAATTTTAAAACTGCCATAAAATCATGGCTCAGCTCAACCTCCTGATCTGAACCAAAATTGATCCCCAGCAGCTCTTCGAAACATCAAACAGGTTTATATGTGGTTATAGTGTATATATATTTTCTCATTCTGTTTTGCACACTCTTGGACATAGTGTCATGTACACTACCGTTCAAAAGTTTGGGGTCACATTGAAATGTCCTTATTTTCAATAAAGATAACTTTAAACTAGTCTTAACTTTAAAGAAATACACTCTATACATTGCTAATGTGGTAAATGACTATTCTAGCTGCAAATGTCTGGTTTTTGGTGCAATATCTACATAGGTGTATAGAGGCCCATTTCCAGCAACTATCACTCCAGTGTTCTAATGGTACAATGTGTTTGCTCATTGGCTCAGAAGGCTAATTGATGATTAGAAAACCCTTGTGCAATCATGTTCACACATCTGAAAACAGTTCAGCTCGTTACAGAAGCTACAAAACTGACCTTCCTTTGAGCAGATTGAGTTTCTGGAGCATCACATTTGTGGGGTCAATTAAACGTTAAAAATGGCCAGAAAAAGAGAACTTTCATCTGAAACTCGACAGTCTATTCTTGTTCTTAGAAATGAAGGCTATTCCACAAAATTGTTTCGGTGACCCCAAACTTTTGAACGGTAGTGTACATAGTGTATATTACCCCCCCCCCCCATTTTTTGTATATATTGTTTTTCAAATCTCCTGACATGTATACTGTGTATATGTACATAATTCATCCATTTTTTTTACGTTATTTTTTTATATACATGTTACAGGTTATATATCTTTTATTATTGAATGTATCAAATGTGATGAATATTTAATGGACCACAATGGAAACAAGCCTTTTGGCTTTTTGTGCCATCCATTTGCCTTTTTAAAGTATTACATGGATTAAATTCTTTAAGTTGTCAATAAACTTCTCAATCAATCAATCAATCAATCAATCAATAGGAGGATGATTTTTTTTCTTGGAACACTCTGCGTCCACTTTGTCTTTTTTGACAGAGACATTTTGTGGAAATGTGTTCGAATCAGGTTTTATGTTGGGTCGAGGGGGAGGAGTCGAAGCCCCGCTTTACTGTGCACCTAACATAATTGATATTGCGGCATCCAGTGGACACATTGAGAACAGCAGTTTCTTTCATTTAAAAATGAAGCGTGGGATGCATGTTTGACATCCCTGGTTGAAATCAACTTCAGATCTATCCGTTGATTGTACGTTTTTTTTTTTTTTAACAAGAAAGGAACAAGCGGTAGAAAATAAATGGACAGTTTTAAAGTTAAAAACATGGCAGCTTTGTGTTGTTAGTGTCAATATTGCAACTTTTTCTCATAACATTGCTCCTGTGCACTCCTTTATTCCCCTTTTGTTTTTTTTAATAATAGAATTTTAAAAATTTGCCGCAGACCTTTCAAAATTAGCTGTGGGCCACAAATGACACCCCTGCACTACGAGATCATAGTCCTAATAGAGAATGTATTATCATTACTCTTTTAAAAAGCCCACCAATCCGAAGCACTGACCTTTCCTTGGGGTGATGAGGATGCCATCTTGCGCATGTTCTCCTGATCTTTGGGATCGGAAGCGTACTGTGCCATCTCATAAAGGACGTTGGTGCGAGGAGGGTGCGTGATGTCGAGGTAGTGAGTTAGAGCCACACGGTACGTGGTAGGGCAAGGGAACGGGTGCTTCTTATTGGACTCCTCTGAAAAATAAACATGTTTTGATACCTAGATTAGTGATAAAATACAAATCTGTATCAATTAACTAGGTCTCTCTTTTATAAAAACACATACAAGATCATCCCATATTTTGTGTGTAGCTGTCATAATGAAGCATTTAGTTTTTTAGCCATCAGCGTTGAATTGTAAAAGAGTATAAATACTTCAAAATCTAAGTAACATACAATAGCAGTAATTAGAGGGATTAATGATAAATGGGAGGGAGGAGCTGGCTGAGTTATAGTACTTTGCGCTTTTAATGCCATACCATCAAGGTTGTTCAGAGAGATAACCACATCAAGGTCTACTCCAAGGATCTGCCCCAACTTGTTCACCAACACTGCGTCATTTGTTGGGAAAACAGCCACGTGGTCTCCTGACTCGTATCTGTGAAAGCGCAATGTCACGAGTTAGACTTTGGTCGTTCGTGAGAAAAGACGTCACGCACTCAGTGTGTCATCTTTTATCAAGCTGTGAGCCAACACTCACCTGATCTTGGAGCCGGAAATATCAAGTTCAAGGTGCATCAGGTGCCTATCCCCGCCTTTGTTCAGTTTGCGGTTGACAGTGACCGGAGCCAAAAAGGGGTTCTTCGAATCATATGGCCTGTGAATGGGAGGGCATCACTTGAATGTAACAAAGTCAACACAGGGTGATTTAAAATAGTTCAAATAATGCATAATGTTCACTCCAAAAACTTTTCAACTGAAAAACATACATAATGTATGCAACTAGTAGACAACAGAGCAGACAATAAGGAAGCCTTTGGTTAAGTTTTGATCTATAACTATTATTTATTATTATTAATATTAGTAGAGATGTCCGATAATGGCTTTTTTGCCGATATCCGATATTGTCCATCTCTTAATTACCGATACCGATACTGATATATACAGTCGTGGAATTAACACATTATTATGTCTAATTTTGTTGTGATGCCCCGCTGGATGCATTAAACAATGTAACAAGGTTTTCCAAAATAAATCAACTCGAGTTATGGAAAAAAATGCCAACATGGCACTGCCATATTTTATTATTGAAGTCACAAAGTGCATTATTATTTTTAACTTGCCTCAAAACAGCAGCTTGGAATTTGGGACATGCTCTCCCTGAGAGAGCATGAGGAGGTTGAGGTGGGCGGGGTTGGGGGGCGGCGGCGCTTGGTAGGAGGTAGCGGGGGTGTATATTGCAGCGTCCCGGAAGAGTTAGTGCTGCAAGGGGTTCTGGGTATTTGTTCTGTTGTGTTTATGTTGTGTTACGGTGCGAATGTTCTCCCGAAATGTGTTTGTCATTCTTGTTTGGTGTGGGTTCACAGTGTGGCGCATATTTGCAAAAGTGTTAAAGTTGTTTATACGGCTACCCTCAGTGTGACCTGTATGGCTGTTGACCAAGTATGCCTTGCATTCACTTGTGTGTGTGAAAAGCCGTAGATATTATGTGATTGGGCCGGCACGCAAAGGCAGTGCCTTTAAGGTTTATTGGCGCTCTGTACTTCTCCCTACGTCTGTGTACACAGCAGCGTTTTAAAAAGTCAAACATTTTACTTTTGGAAACAGATATCGATAATTTTGAAACCGATACAGATAATTTCCAATATTACATTTTAAAGCATTTATCGGCCGATAATATCGGCAGTCCGATATTATCGGACATCTCTAATTATTAGTTGAGTTTATTATTATTATTCATAATGCTTTTACTGCCATCTTTTTTATTTTCCTGAGGGAACTCTCCTGTAGGAATCAATAAAGTACTATCTATCTATCTATCTAGTGTCTACTTTTAACTATGTGTGCTGTAAAATGAGTAAAACATTAATACAGTATTTATTTTCCAATTTTTGTTGAAATGCTGTGCTTTTTGAAGTTACAAGGAACACTTAAACATTAATAACAAATTTTAAAAAAAAGTTTATTCATTTGTCCATCCATTTTCTACCGTTTGTCCCTTTTGGGGTCACGAATGATATTAAAAAACAATTTGCCGGCATTTTAGGCTGCAACAATCCCAAAAAAAAAAGCCACACTCATTTTTTTGGCACAATACTTACGGCTTCTGGGCCTCAAAACTCTTCAGACGGCCAATCTCTCCGGTGAACACTTTGTTCATGTTCATGTCGGTGTGCTCCTTCAGCTCATATTGTCGTATGCTACTTGAGAAAACAGCGGTCAGTTAACTTGAAAGACAATAGTTTAGACAAGGCATCATGCACACAGCATCAGCAAAAGAGCTTGTTGTGTAACATTATGTAATCAAGTTAAGTTGAGGTATATTTCACATAGGAACCATGTAAATATTACTGTAAACAAACCTTGAGTCATCTCCTAAGGCTTCCACTCCAAAGTGCTCGCAGACAGCAGGCCAAAACTGCTCTCGCCATGAGACAAAATCCTCTTCCAAACTGAGAGACAACATTTAAAAAAAAAATTGTTCATCAATATTTATAAGTAACAACTACAAATATAATCATTTAGGTCTCACTAAACTTGTTTCCACCTACTTGCTGTCATCATCTCCCAAACCGAGGTCAAAGATGCGCTTGGCCCCAAGTTCTTCCAACCTTTTGTCGACATATTTCCCCATTGCGTTGTAGTGTTCATATGTCTTGTTGCCCAGAGAAAACACCTACATAAAGAAATGTAGACTTATTGGTTTACAATTCTAAGCAGTTTTCTTGCTATATCAAAAGAACAGTCCAATTAATTGTGAAGCACTTGTCTATAGCGATCTGCCCACAATACATTTGAATTACAATTGCAAAAAAATCAGCATCTCTGGTTCATTTTTTTTTAAAAAAGGCAGACGGGTGGAAGTTACCAGCAGAAATGTAACTTACGTGTACTGGGGACTATTAGAAGATAAAGGGTTAACTGGGTTTCTTGCTTTAATAATACAGTAAGTGTATTCACCCTCACTTTGACGCCTTACTTCCGTTATTGATTTTAATGAGCTCAGTAAAACAACAAAAAAGAATACAGAAACACAAGATTCAAAGCCTTTTCGTGCTGTACAATAGGAAATAGTGTAAAAGGGACCTATTAGGTAAAACCAGGCCTGGGCCGATATTCGATAAAATCAATTGACCTAACGATAAGTGAGAATGAAGACGGTAACTTTTCCAGCGTCGATAACCACCCTATACACGCGTTGTTATGGGTTACAAGAGCGGTCTTGTTTTTGCATCGGTTTCAGCAGCTGCGGGCAACATTTGTGCTACATGCACATAAACGGTAGTAATGATAACCACTGTAAAACTTGACGATTAGTATTACCGGATTACATTAAAATGATCGAAAAAGAGCATTATATTATCAAGCAAAGTTTGTTATCGATACAAGACTATGCAAAACCAAAATGTCTTACTTCTTTTTGTGTATTTGGGATCTGCATAAGTCACAAAAAATTTAAATTAACCCACGGAGGCATGGCGAAGATATTTATAAAATAATCTCGCCGTCCTTTATATTTCCGCGAAACGAGCAGTTTGGAATTTGGCCAATTTGTGACTTTTTCGCCAGTGTGACGTCAGCGGTTATTTTCAAACATGGTAGAAACTAAACTAAAGTGCTTTGCCCGAGTTAGCCATTGTAGTTCGACGTTGTAGTTAGAGATGTCCGATATTGGCTTTTTTGCCGATATCCGATATTCCGATATTGTCCAACTCTTAATTACCGATTCCGATATCAACCGATACCGATATATACAGTCGTGGAATTAACACATTATTATGCCTAATTTTGTTGTGATGCCCCGCTGGATGCATTAAACAATGTAACAAGGTTTTCCAAAATAAATCAACTCAAGTTATGGAAAAAAATGCCAACATGGCACTGCCATATTTATTATTGAAGTCACAAAGTGCATTATTTTTTTTTTTTAACATGCCTCAAAACAGCAGCTTGGAATTTGTGACATGCTCTCCCTGAGAGAGCATGAGGAGGTTGAGGTGGACGGGTTAGGGGGTAGCGGGGGGTGTATATTGTACCGTCCCGGAAGAGTTAGTGCTGCAAGGGGTTCTGGGTATTTGTTCTGTTGTGTTTATGTTGTGTTACGGTGCGGATGTTCTCCCGAAATGTGTTTGTCATTCTTGTTTGGTGTGGGTTCACAGTGTGGCGCATATTCGTAACAGTGTTAAAGTTGTTTATACGGCTACCCTCAGTGTGACCTGTATGGCTGTTGACCAAGTATGCCTTGCATTCACTTGTGTGTGTGAAAAGCTGTAGATATTATGTGATTGGGGCGGCACGCAAAGGCAGCGTCTTTAAGGTTTATTGGCGCTCTGTACTTCTCCCCACGTCCATGTACCACTCCGTACAGCGGCGTTTAAAAAGTCATAAATTTTACTTTTTGGAACAGATACCGATAATTTCCGATATCACATTTTAAAGCATTTATCGGCCGATAACATCGGCAGTCCGATATTATCGGACATCTGTAGTTGTAGTTAATAACCTCCTTCTTTTTCTCCATTGTTGTGGGGCAGACTGGCTCGTCCATGCACATGAATCCTGCGCTGTTGCCACTTTTAATACAAAGTAGCGTATAGTTCGAACTTACAGTGGATACGGAAAGTATTCAGACCCCCTTACATTTTTTACTCTGTTTCATTGCAGCCATTTACTAAAATCAAAAAAGGTTATTTTATTTCTTATTAATGTACACTCAGCACTTAATCTTGACAAAAAGAAAAGGAATGCAGAATTTTTTGCAAATGTATTAAAAAAAACCAACCTCAAAAATAACATGTACACTACCGTTCAAAAGTTTGGGGTCACATTGAGATGTCCTTATTTTTGAAGGAAAAGCACTGTACTTTTCAATGAAGATAACTTTAAACTAGTCTTAACTTCAAAGAAATACACTCTATACATTGCTAATGTGGTAAATGACTATTCTAGCTGCAAATGTCTGGTTTTTGGTGCAATATCTACATAGGTGTATAGAGGCCCATTTCCAGCAACTATCACTCCAGTGTTCTAATGGTACAATGTGTTTGCTCATTGGCTCAGAAGGCTAATTGATGATTAGAAAACCCTTGTGCAATCATGTTCACACATCTGAAAACAGTTTAGCTCGTTACAGAAGCTACAAAACTGACCTTCCTTTGAGCAGATTGAGTTTCTGGAGCATCACATTTGTGGGGTCAATTAAACACTCAAAATGGCCAGAAAAAGAGAACTTTCGTCTGAAACTCGACAGTCTATTCTTGTTCTTAGAAATGAAGGCTATTCCACAAAATTGTTTGGGTGACCCCAAACTTTTGAACGGTAGTGTACATAAGTACATCTTAGTCTAGTCAGGGAGGTGACCAAGAACCCGAATCACTCAGTCAGAGCTACAGCATTTCTCTGTGGAGAGAAGAGAAACTCCCATGCACCCTCAAGGACTCTGCCGAGACTGTCGAAGTGGAGGCACGTAAATAAAACCACTCACAAAAAGCTGCGTCCTGAAGAGACAGTCAGAAAGCAGCTAGAAGATAGTTTGTAAAACATAATCTATGCAAAATGTTGACCAAAGAACCACCATTACATGTTATGTAGACCACAAAAAAGTGTTTTAAATGTAGAAACAAATCATAATATGATGCATTTAGGTGCATAAAAGTAACTGATTAAAGTGCCACAAAGTTATCAAAAATAAAGAATTCAATTGCGAATTTGGGCGATAAGATGTTACATACAGTCTCAAGCCAAATGCGGAAAAGGTTTCAAAATTTACTGTGACTTGCTATTCAAAAACATACAGTATATACAAATCACTGCTGCGGTGGACTGACTATAAATCAACTGCATCCCTCCCAATGGGATAAAATTATCTGTTAGTAGGAAATGGTTTGAATTTTTTAAGAACTTGTGCAGAGAACGAGAGAGAGACAGAGGGTAGAAACATTCACTCGCATCAACAGAGTTGGGCAATCCTTTGTGCCACTGAACGAACCCTTTGACCCTCATGTTCTTCATTGTGGTGCGTGACCACACACACAAACCAAAACCTCCAACTACTTAATGGAACACCTAAATTGAACGGCTGTTTCATTATCCTTCAGAGCTACCTGTTCCTTTCTGACTAGATAGCTATTAAATGATTTAAAATATCCACACTAAAAAGGGAAAAACTAAAAACTGACCGTGTAGTTGAGTCCAGAGAGGTCTTCATCATCATTTTCCTGTAGCCAGTCATTGAAATCCTGGGCGTTATCTGTCGGATCTCCCTCTCCGTAGGTGGCCATGCAGAATATGGCTAGTGAGTTTTTGATCTCAGCTAGACGGGACAGTTCACCCTGAAGAAAAATGACGTGACTAACAAATGCATATAACATTTCAAAGAATCTGGATAAGGTTGATGGAGTTCATTGCGGTGTATGGATTTAAAATGATGTCACTGATTTGCACGTGCGCTACATACCGAAAGTCCTCCATCTAGGTACGGGTTCCGTTTCAAAGTTGAATTTTAGTGTACTTCGGAACTTACACTGAATACGTAGACCCTCACGCCGCTTGGTTATTACTGTTTATTTTATAGGAGCAGATCCTTTTGTGTTTTTAAAGGATACCATCTTTATCCTTGATGAACAGTCTGGCCTCGTCCTGACGGACCACATTGAATGACGTTACGGGCCACATTAGATAACATGACAGACCATATCAAATGACGTGGCGGACCACGTTGAACAACCTAGGGGGGCCACATTGAATGATGTGGCCAACCACATTAAATGACATGTAAGGCTACATTAAAAGATGTGGCGGGCAATATACAAAGGATGTGGCGGGGCAGATCCGACCGCCAGGGCCTTAAATTTCACACGTGATTTAAAAAAAAAAAGTAACGTGTCCCTGCAATAAAACTAAACTGAATTCAATTTGAGTTTTTAATCTCTCAATTACACAAACATGCTTCTAACTCCAACGGACTATTTCCATATCAATATTTTTAGCAACTTTGTTTCAAATGATTCACAGACACGTCATGAGGTACTACAAGCTCACTGAGCTACCGCTTATGTTTATTAGGTTTTTACGGTATTCTGCTCATAATAAAGTTTCTTGTTTACGTTTTTTCGACACTTCCGCACACCCACTGGAATCTCTACACCAGGGGTGCCCATTACGTCGATCGCGAGCTACCGGTCGACCGCGGAGGGTGTGTCAGTCGATCGCCAGCCAGGCATTAAAAAAATAGTCCTAAAAATGAGCTATCATAAATCTTCACTATGACGTCACTTTCGTCACTTGATTGACATTCACGGCACCGAGGGTCTTGTGAGATGACGCTGGCTGCTGCCAGCTCATTATTAAGAAAAAAATTCCGACAGGGAGGCGAGAAACACTTTTTATTTCAACAGACTGTGGCGCCGTACCGGTCGTCAAAACTCCAAAGACCGACTGCACAGTTGCACAATAAAAGCTCTGCTTCATCCTGCCTGCGCTAACAAAATAAGAGTCTCAGAAAGCTGGCGTGCACAAGCTAGCAAGCTACGGAGTTTGCCGCCAATGTATTTCTTGTAAAGTGTATAAAAAGGAGTACGGAAGCTGAACAAATAAGATGCCAAAAACCAACCACTTTCATGTGGTATTGGACAGAAAGGAGGACTTTTTTTTCCCTCCATTTGAAAATGCGGACGTTATCAGCACTACTGTCTGATTCCAATCAATGCAAGTCATCAGAATCAGGTAATACACCAACTTATATTCTTGTCTTCATGAAAGAAAGGAATTTATGTGTTAAACATGCTTGTATTATCACTAAACACCTTTTACTCATTAACAATATTAACTATATGTGTTAAACATGCTTGCATTATCTTTAAACACCTTTAACTTGTTAACAATATTAACTATATGTGTTAAACATGCTTGCATTATCTTTAAACACCTTTAACCTTTTAAAAATATTAACTATATGTGTTAAACATGCTTGCATTATCTTTAAACACCTTTAACTTGTTAACAATATTAACTATATGTATTAAACATTCTTGTATTATCATTAAACACCTTTAATTTATTAACAATATTAACTATCACACTTGCCAACCTTGAGACCACCAATATAGGGAAGTGGGGGGGGGGGGCGTGGTTAGGGGCGTGGTTAAGAGGAGAGTATATTTACAGCTAGAATTCACCAACTCAAGTATTTCATGTATATATATATGTATATATATACAGTATATATATATATATATATATATATATATATATACATATATATATACATATATATACACATATATATATATATATATTTTATTATATATATAAATAAAATAAATACTTGAATTTTAGTGTTCATTTATTTACACATATACACACACACACACACACACACACACACACACACACACACACACACACACACACACACACACACACACACACACACACACACACACACACACACACACACACACACACACACACACACACACACACACACACACACACACACACACACAACACTCATCTACTCATTGTTGTACTTGAAAGTACAATGCTTTGTTAAGGGTTGAATTGTCCATCCTCTTTCTATTCTCTGTCACTATTTTTCTAACCATGCTGAACACCCTCTCTGATGATGCATTGCTGTGTGGCACGCACAAAAGTGCTTTCATCAAATGCACGAGAGTGTGGAATCTTCCATCTCTCCCTAGCATGGCCCAAAACCGGTCAATCCTTGCTTCCTGGGGAAGATCTTCCCTGGCAAGCAATTGGTACTCCAGTACTTGTACCCGGAGGCTGGTCAGGTCCAATCGCAGCTGCGGCAGACTTTTTTTTTGGGGGGCGTGGCCTCCAGCTCCGGCTGAATACCGGGAGTTTGTCGGGAGAAAATCTCTGTCGGGAGGTTTTCGGGAGATGCGCTGAATATCGGGATTCTCCCGCTAAAAACGGGAGGGTTGGCAAGTATGTTAACTATATGTGTTAAACATGCTTGCATTATCATTAAACACCTTTAACTTGTTAACAAAAACATATCTTTCATAAATAAGTAAATATAAATTATATATAGCTATGAATGAGGTAGATCCCCACGACTTGATCAATAGAAAAGTAGCTCGCCTGCAGAAAAAGTGTGGGCACCCCTGCTCTACACCTTTCTCTGCGCCGTATGTTTGAGAATGAGGACCCTGCTAAAGACCTCGACTTTTGATTGGCTTTGCCTCTAACTTGTGCGTGGTTTGCGTAACCAATCAAATGGCGATGTGGGCGGGACAATGCTACAGCCAGGGAGAAGCGGCTGCATCTGAGCCAAAATAACCAGTTTTAAAATGGGCCCATTGGATTAAAAAAAGCAGACGCTCTTTTGATGATTGTTGGATTTAAAAGGATAATAATGGTGACAATAGAGGTAAATATTACCATTAATTAATTCAAGCAGATACCAAAAAAACAAAAAACAAACACCAATGCAGATATTTGGTCGGTCCCTGGAGGTTTGTATGTTGTTTGGTAATATAACATACCATTTCGTATTCCTCTGGGTCAGCAGCCATTCCTTTCATGCCGTAGCGTTGAGCATCTTTAGACAATCTGTTGGCGAATTCCTCTGCTGTGCCCGTCTGAGAGCCATAGAACACAATGATGTTCTTGCCCTAGGGGATGGGACAATGGACAGAAATAACAATAAGAGGGTAATCGAAATATACAGTCACGAGTAGGGATGTCCGATAATGGCTTTTTTGCCGATATCCGATATTCCGATATTGTCCAACTCTTAATTACCGATACCGATATCAACCGATACCGATATATACAGTCGTGGAATTAACACATTATTATGCCTAATTTGGACAACCAGGTATGGTGAAGATAAGGTCCTTTTAAAACAAATGTATAAAATAAAATAAGATAAATAAATTAAAAACATTTTCTTGAATAAAAAAGAAAGTAAAACAATATAAAAACAGTTACACAGAAACTAGTAATTAATGAAAATGAGTAAAATTAACTGTTAAAGGTTAGTACTATTAGTGGACTAGCAGCACTCATAATAATGTGTGCTTACGGACTGTATCCCTTGCAGACTGTATTGATATATAATGTAGGAACTAGAATATTAGTAACAGAAAGAAACAACCCTTTTGTGTGAATGAGTATGAATGAGTGTAAATGGGGGAGGGAGTTTTTTTGGTTTGGTGCACTAATTGTAAGTGTATCTTGTGTTTTTTATGTTGATTTAATAAAAAACCATTAAAAAAAAACCGATACCGATAATAAAAAACCAGATACCGATAATTTCCGATATTACATTTTAAAGCATTTATCGGCCGATAATATCTAGTCACGAGTTAACATACTCTGGGCAAGGATGTCCTATTAATTGTGGGCCTTTCAAAGGATTTGATGGGGACACCTCCAGTTGATATCCCACCATAATGATCACAGAAGCTTGTCGACGGCCACAAAAAGTGTTTTTGACGTGACATTTGACCAATTGAAGTGTTGTATGTGTAATTTGACCCTGTCAAAAGGAGTTCAAACTAGTGCATGCAATGTTTGGTAAGATATTAATTCCTATTATGAGTGCATGCTAAATTGTGTATGCAATCTGACGAAAGAAAGGTTTTAAAATTAGGGCTGTTCAGATCAATGTTTTATATTATCCACAAGTGAGATCAGCCAATACCGATCGTGTGTATTAAGTCAACTGTAATTTTTTCCATTTTTTTATGGTCAGAGCTATTGCCAATTCAACAATATTCAAACTAGTTCCTTATTCTATTTTATTACATGCAATTCTTTGAGCATAGCAAAGTCAATAGTCCACAGTAACTAAACAATAGCAAAAACTATTATCTACTATTCATTTAAATCCTTAGTTTTTTTTCCCTCAAAGTCCTCCTTTGTCTAAGAAATGATTCCCTGAGTTTGTAAACATCAACAAAAACAACAAAAAAATCTACCTAATACCTCTAATATCGCTCATATACTGATACTACCCTTGGTATAGACACCATCGATTTCTCCTAGCTTGCTCTCATGAGTTAAATGTTCAGCCTAATCTTCCAGTGATAATGATATGTGATATTTAAGTTATTAAGAAATGCAGTTTATTTTCTTTAATGGAGGTGATTATTATTAGATTAGGGAAGCCGCACCACACTGTGTATGGAGACACATAATTAACAGCTAGCCGCTTGTCAGAAATAAATGTGTCAGCCAGAGGGGATGTGGGTTTGTGATCGGCATTAACGGGCAATAATTGACAATGGCGATTCTATCGTTTTTCATGAAAATCAACAGATAGGCACATCCCATCCCAACCTAAAATTAAATAACTAAAAACGTATAATGTACAAGAAAAAATATGTTTACCCTTGGGGAGATCTGGGACCTTTTTGGGTCTTTTTATTGCCTTTGAAGATGACATCATGCAACAGAAGGTTCATTTTAAAGGTTAGCAGGATGAAATTAATCTCAGAATTTGCATTGTCCGTCCTTTACTAAGTTATTTTTAGCACAAGCTATTGAATTAGTATACATTGGAGTTCCCCGGGATCCTATTGTCCCCCATTGACTCCCTTTTATAATGGCCATTTTTCGATATACTGTAAACCTGTTTTTTATTATGCTTTTTCCATGAAAACCAAATGAATCGAAACATTTTCCTTTGAAATACGTGCAAATCCTATCGGTGGTGTAATTTGACCCCTCAACCTTGAGGTACCACCAGAGAACCACAAAGTACCATAATTTATAGCAGACATGTGGTAGTTGCTTGGAATCTACCAACAACTTACATGTAGTAAAAACAATGTTGGTGAGTTGGTCGTGGCATAAGAGTTAAATAGATGTGGTTAAGTAAAAATGTTGCGCGTGCGGGCACGAATAATGCATAGTTTTTGTTTTTGCCATAAAACAAACAAAAGAAACCTAAAAAACTTGATATATGGATGGATAGCTTTAAAGTTGATCTAGAGATTTAGGCATTGAAACCCTTTTGGGCCCCCGGGACCTATAACAGTACCGCATTTGGGGGATCTGTAAGGGTTATTATAAATATGGTAGCTTTTTATAGTAGTTGGGTGAAAAAAAGTCACATGCTGACAGAAAACTGGTGAACAATTTTAAAATCCACTACACAGACCAACAGAGTCATGACAAAAAAAGAAGTCGGGTAAAACGTTATTTTCCACTTTCGTCATTGTGTCTGAACAATTAGTGGCCCAAAAAAAAATCCCATTATCCCAAACCACACCAATTTTAACCACATTCTCTCATCTTACTCCAAAATATGAAGTAAGCGCGGTTGTACCAGCAGGGAGTCTGTCTCTTGCTCTGTTCAGCACTGAAGTTGACATGTGTTCTGAGTCTTACTGGTCACAAGAGCCGTTATTTTGAGTGTGAATACACCACACTTCTAGCGCATATAACCACATGATGACGCACACCGAGCAGACGCTACATTAGGTACACCACAATTAAAGGAAACCCAACACAAGCACCACGTTCTACGTCGCCTTTACAAAGATAGTCACTCATAAAATTATCAATCACACAACATGTTCATTATTATTGTGGCTTCTCGTCTGTAGCTTAAAGGGTAAGAAAGACTTTGGGCCAATAGGCAAATTACAGACCCGGCTTAATACCTCAAGCGTCTCAAGTTCCTTGAGCAAATTTACATAAGCAGACTGTCCCTCAAACTACTTTTTCTGTACCGCTTATTCTCATTAGGGTCATGGGTAAGCTGGAGCCTACCCGAGCTGACTTCGGGCGAGAGGCGGGGTACACTCTATACTGGTCTATACTGGGTAATACACAAGACAATAACCTGGATGTGTTCTCATTTAGTTTCAGTTTTCATTTTGGTGTCTTACTTGGGGCTATGCTGTACACTGCTAAGGAAGCGGACTAGCACTTTATCCACTTTGTTTTCTTGAACCTATGATGACCCTTTAAGTTTAGTGGTTTCTCAAACTTTTTACACCAAGTACCACCTCAGAAAAAAACTTGGCTCTCCCACAACCACCATAAAGACGAAAATTAAAATACAGTATTGTTGTAGTTCTAAGTATTCATTAAAAACAAGTAAAAAAAACAAGTATATTTAATAGATAACGATAAATGCTTTAAAATGTAATATCGTAAATTATCGGTATCGGTTTCAAAAAGTAAAATGTATTACTTTATAAAACGCCGCTGTACGGAGTGGTACACGGACGTAGGGAGAAGTAGAAAGTACTTTATTGATCCCTGGGGGAAACTCAGCACCACAGTTCGCTCACAATAGACAGTAATAATAATAAATACTATAATATATAAATTATATATATAATATATAAATAATTTAAATATATTCTACATTTAAGTGCAGTCAAGGAACATTGCGTGCCGGCCCAGTCACATAATATCTATGGCTTTTCACACACACCAGTGAATGCAACGCATACTTGGTCAACAGCCATACAGGTCACACTGAGGGTGGCCTTATAAACAACTTTAACACTGTGACAAATATGCGCCACACTGTGAACCCACACCAAACAAGACCGACAAACACATTTCGGGAGAACATCCGCACCGTAACACAACATAAACACAACAGAACAAATACCCAGAACCCCTTGCAGCACTAACTCTTCCGGGACGCTACACTATACACCCCCTGCATGTCCCAAATTCAAAGCTGCTGTTTTGAGGCATGTTAAAAAAAAAAAAGCACTTTGTGACTTCAATAATAAATATGGCAGTGCCATGTTGGCATTTTTTTCCATAACTTGAGTTGATTTATTTTGGAAAACCTTGTTACATTGTTTAATGCATCCAGCGGGGCATCACAACAAAATTAGGCATAATAATTTGTTAATTTCATGACTGTATATACAGTATAACGGTATCGGTTGATATCGGAATCGGTAATTAAGAGTTGGACAATATCGGAATATCGGATATCGGCAAAAAAGCCATTATCGGACATCTCTAATTTTTAATATTTTTGGCCACTGTAACATTACACACAGTTTGAACAGTAACACTCTGAATAAACTTTAATCAAGTGATTCTTTTGCGTACCAGTAGTGGTACACATACCAGTTTGAGAATCACTGTTTTAATCTCGTCCTTAAAAGAGACTGCACTTTTGTGTTAATGTTGTCCATCCACAATCCCTATAAAAAGACAAGAACACACATGTATTTCTCTTTATGTGCATTCTAAATAGTGAAAAACCGCTAGTACGAGGCAGCTTACAATGCAGATAAATGGATTAATCTGTGTGTAAATAAGGTGTGTTAAAAACATTGGAAAACCGCCAAACTCCATTTACACGCCTTGGCCTGCATATTAGCCAAGCTATAGCCACATTGTTATTGTAAGAGATAGCACTGAGGAACTACTTTTTCTGGCGTCACAACACATGACCTTGCTCACACTGCTCCCCTGACCACTCGCGAGCAGCCACCTTGAGACGCCAGTAACGTTGGTTGCGACCGGCCATGAAATAAAGAAGAAGCTTGAGCTGCTTCTGTAACGTCTTTGAGTGAAAAAAAGTTCATCCTTAGCTCAATGTTTCTTAACCATGGAGCCAGGGTCCATTGTTGGGTAGCGAGCACGCCCTCGAGGGTTGCCCAAAAATATCTGTTTCTCAGTTGTGGTCTGTATGGGCCTCAGTGGTACTCAGTTGCAATACACTTTTCCACCACTTGTGGCAGTAATGTGGAAGTCTTGAGTTAAAGTCTTATAGAAATTCCTTAAGCGCAAAAATTATGACTAAAGTGGTGAAAGCTGTATTTTCATTTGCACTTAAATTTTTGTTTATTTAAGAAACATTAATATGTATTATTTTTTAAGCTAGAATATACTGTATATATTTTAGCACTGTGTAAATTGTATGTCAATTTATTTGTCTTTAGATTCATGAGTTCCTATTTTTGCAGTTGCAATTCACTTTTCCACCACTTGTGGCAGTAATGACACTATCAAAACAAACGGAAGAAGTCTTGAGCTAAAGTCTTATCAAAATTCCTTAAGCGCAAAAATTATGACTACATTGGTGAACGCTGTATTTTCATTTGCACTTCAATTTTAGTTTATTTAAGAAACATTATTATTATTATACATTTATTATTTTTTAAGCTAGAATATACTGTATATATTTTAGCACTGTGTAATAGTATGTCAATTTATTTTTCATCTGTTTCATGAATTCCTATTTTTGCAGTAAGAATGATTAGTATTTATTTTTCTAATCAGCCTGACCTAAGCTTTGATAATATTTTTGGAGATTAAATTAAAAAACATGGTTTTACATCATTTGACAAGGTTTATCATGTTAAGCTATAAGTAGGTTAGATATAATTATTGAAATCGATTAAAATCAACAGTAAAATGACTAATTCAGTGTTAATATTTGAGTGGGGGCCCTCTGTAGTGGAAACATTGGGCTAAAAAGGTTAAGAACGCCTTGGAGTATAAATCATGCATCTCACCTGTATAGCAGAAAAGTTGGTTAACTTTAAAAAGCCAGATGCTTTTGACTTGATATTATATGGCTCTCAACAACAACAAAAAAGGCAGCATAAGGCCATTGCAGCATTTTTTTATCTGAGAAGTGAGGGTTATTTGGAATTTGCAGCTCAAGGAGAGCCATAGTACTGAAAGATACAACCATCCCATCAGTCAGCATTCCGGTGCAAGTTGCTGTTTTTTGTTGTTATTTGAAACGTCTAGCAATAGTGCTACGTGATAACACTCCAAGGCTCTCACCAATTCTGCCTTTAGTGGTAGCAAACACAGAAATTGCTCTCTTCCCCATTGTGGTTGGCATTGTTTTCACAGAGAGCATCGCAACAAATGTATGGCAAAACAATGCGCCTTGGAAAGAAGTTACAGAAATGCTTAAAATTACCAAAATAGAGTGCTTTAAAAATGGAAATGGTTGTATCCCCATTTCCCCATTTGTTACCAACTATTTTTTTATACTACATTTCACAGAAAAAGAAAAGGCCTGCATGTTCTTGTCTCATAATAATTGTGGATGGTGGGCAAAACTCCCCCAAAAAGTACCTGACTGAGCTACTTTGGCCCCACTACATTGCTAAAATGTTACCACCAATGGACATCATTATTAACATTGACAATCTTCAACACGGCATTGTTGGAATCAACAAGACTTACCGTTTTCTTCATTTTCTCAATGAAACTCGTCTCTCTCGTTGTGGGCGCTCTGCAGGACAAAACATGTTGAACGTATTAGGATAACATTGACGAAGGCATGCATAAACAATGCTCTGAGGAAATGTGCAATAACATGATTCAGATTTTTTGTAATGAAAAAAAATAAAATAATAATAAAAAAATAAAAAAAATAAAAAAAATAAAATAAATAAAATAAAATATATATATATATATATATATATATATATACAGTACACACACACTTACATACACACAATAGTTAACAATTTAGCAGATTACATCATTGCGACAAGTTTTGAGCGATATCTTATCACTACAGACCATACCACAATGTTGTTCAGTGGTGCACAACCAAAGCAGTAAGTGACAAAAGTGACAAAAGGATGTGCTCAAATCAAAGCAACAGACATCAGAAGCAAACTGAGGTAATACAGAAAAATAAAAAGGTAGTGCCGCTTCATTCAGGATCACAGGGGCTGAGGGTGCAGCTGCATTGAGGAATGAAAATGACGGTGTTAAAAAAAGTGCGTATAATGTTAGGCATAATAACATATGAACATACACTATATTGCCAAAAGTATTTGGCCTCACATCCAAATGATCAGAATCGGGTGTCCTAATCACTCGGCCCGGCCGCAGGGGTATAAAATCAAGCACTTAGGCATGGAGACTGTTTCTACAAACATTTGTGAAAGAATGGGCCGCTCTCAGTGATTTCCAGCGTGGAACTGTCATAGGATGCCACCTGTGCAACAAATCCAGTCGTGAAATTTCCTCGCTCCTAAATATTCCAAAGTCAACTGTCGGCTTTAATATAAGAAAATGGAAGAGTTTGGGAACAACAGCAACTCAGCCACAAAGTGGTAGGCCACGTAAACTGACAAGAGAGGGGTCCGCGGATGCTAAAGCGCATAGTGCAAAGCCCTTCTGCAAAGTCAGTTGCTACAGGGCTCCAAACTTCACATGACCTTCCAATTAGCCCACGTACAGTACGCAGAGAACTTCATGGAATGGGTTTCCATGGCCGAGCAGCTGCATCTAAGCCATACATCACCAATACAAATGAAATGAAATTTCGTTCTTATCTGTACTGTAAAGTTCAAATTTGAATGACAATGAAAATGAAGTCTAAGTCTACATTGGATGCAGTGGTGTAAAGCATGTCGCCACTGGACTCTAGAGCAGTGGAGACGCGTTATCTGGAGTGATGAATCACGCTTTTTCCATCTGGCAAGTTTGGAGGTTGCCAGGAGAACGCTACATTTCGGACTGCATTGTGGAGGAGGAATTATTTTTTCAGGAGTTGGCCCCTTAGTTCCAGTGAAAGGAACTTTGAATGCTCCAGGATACCAAAACATTTTGGACAATTCCATGCTCCCAACATTGTGGGAACAGTTTAGAGCGGGCCCCTTCCTCTTCCAACATGACTGTGCACCAGTGCACAAAGCAAGGTCCATAAAGACATGGATGACAGAGTCTGGTGTGGATGAACTTGACTGGCCTGCACAGAGTCCTGACCTGAACCCGATAGAACACCTTTGGAATGTATTAGAACGGAGAGCCAGGCCTTCTCGACCAACATCAGTGTGTGACCTCACCAATGCGCTTTTGGAAGAATGGTCGAAAATTCCTATAAACACACTCCGCAACCTTGTGGACAGCCTTCCCAGAAGAGTTGAAGCTGTAATAGCTGCAAAAGGTGGACCAACATCATATTGAACCCTATGGGTTAGGAATGGGATGGCACTTCAAGTTCTTATGCGAGTCAAGGCAGGTGGCCAAAAACTTTTGGCAATATAGTGTAAGTATCTATTGACGCGTGAATTTGTTATTCATTAGACATTCTCGCTTGTTAATGAAGTTCAATAGACAAAAAATGCCAACTTAAAGTCCAGAAACTTGACATTTGACCAAGACCGTTCATCTCTCATGTATGTAACATTTTTACTGTATATTCCTACAGTAATTTATTAGCACTGTGAATCTTTGGGCACCCCATGTTTGATTCGATTCAAAACGATTCTAGATTCAAAATTAAAACTTTTAATAACACTGGGTGCCACTTCTCTTTTCTAAAATAAATATGTACAGCAAATATGGACATATACATCAACAATATGATTTGCCTGAGTGGCTGGACAGGACAGATTTAAAAAACAAAAACAAAAAAATGTATTACGAATCGTTACAAATAAGAATCGTGATTAATTCGTAAAAAGCTTTCTTTGACACTGCTATATTTATGTTCTGTTTCCAAGAGAACGCTTGATGCAGTTTATAGAGCTTCAAGGTGCTCACCCATGTCTGTGGTCATGTAGGTCAGGTTCTCCTCTTTCAAGCCCTTTACCAAGTTACGTTTGGAGCTAAGAGCTCCCTTCTTGAGACGGTGGTGTGAAAAAATGTCTGCCTTGCTTTAACCAGTCTTCTGATACTTGCTTTTATATCAATCATGTCATCCACCAGCTAATCTGAAACAATATCAAATATTGTAAGAGCCAGACTTTTTTCCAACGCTTTGAACCATCCGGCTTATTTATGGATTTTTCTTTGCGCACAGTCTTAATGCAAATAGTTTTCATTAAAACTCATGCAAATACATTGAAATGGTGTGTTATTGTTTGTGCTATGGCACTATCTTTTGGACAAATTCTCTCACTGCACGTGCTGCTGGGTGAATGGCTACAGTGTTTCCTGCCGTTTAAAAACTTTGAACTGGAAGTACTAGTGCCTTTCCGTCTTCTAATTGTCCATAGTGTTTCTACTCGTATGGATTCTTCATTCATCACACCAAGCAATTTTTGTAAAGTTTACAATACAACTAAAACAATTCTTACTTACTAAACCGTCCCATGTGTGATGTCTGTAGGAGTGTTTTCATGCATACTTGTATGTGCTATCGTAATGTAATGAAGTTGGAGTGACGAGTATTAGCTATTATGCCAACACGTTTATGAATGTCTGTGTTAGTATTATTAACTTACAATGCCATTCTTTTTGTATTGTATCACATTGCAAAAACTGAAATCTAAGTATTATTAAATATCTCAAATAAGGGTGATATTTCCTTATTTTCTGTCTGATAAGATAATTCTTCTCACTAAGCAGATTTTATGTTAGAGTGTTTTACTTGTTTTAAGGGTTTTGGTCCTAAATGATCTCAGTAAGATATTGCAGCTTGTTGCTGAGATTTTATGACCTATATTGAGTAAAACATGCTTGAAACTAGAATATCAACTGTTGCAAAGCTGTGTCATCAACACTCACAAGTATAAAACTATTTTTTTAAAGTAATTGCTTACTACAAGCATGAAAAAAAAAATCATGATGCAGAGCGCATATCAATATGTCAAGATAATGGCTCTAGCATTTACTTAATTTAAGAATATTTTTCAACATATTGAGCAAAAAGCTCTTTTTTTTCTACCAAGAAAAGTGCACTTGTTATCAGTAAAAATATACTTATTTTAAGGTATTTTTGGGTTAGCTAATTTTACTTGTTTTGGAAAGTCTCGACAAGCCAAATTTTCTTGTTCTATTGGCAGATAATTTTGCTTAGTTCAAATAAAATACCCCTATTTTTTTTTTTCTTTCTTGTTTTTCAACACTGACTTTTTGCAGTGCAGTCTTGTAAATCCCTAAGTAAATTCACCAAGACGTTCTGTTTAGCTGATTGATCAGCCGTTTTACTGCCGTATTACAGACATCGTTTGGAAACGATTATAGGTATGTAACATTTACAAAATTGTTCTGTGTAGATAACTCATTTCACAACGTATATATCTGCGGCTTATAGTCTGGTGCAGCTAATATATGGAAACACTATTTTTCTTCAGAAATGTAGCTTATATAGTGGTGCGCTGTACAGTCCAGAAAATACGGTACTTAATGAGATTTGCAGGCCTTCAATTGGACATGTATAATGCTAATAAATCCTCATTTATCCAGAATGCCCAGCTTAGCCAAATTGCCTTAAAACTTAAGGAACCAATTACAATTCAGACATGAGAATTGGAGGCCAAACACCATAAAAGAGGCTCCTGTGGTTAACACTTGTACTCCGGATTGAAACGTAAAAGCAGACGTCTGCCCTCAAGCTAAAGCATTCCTGGGAGATTTAACAGAGAGACTTTCAGAACGTTATCTCAGATGGTCTAGGAAAAGTCTGCACCGATGTAACCAACTGAGCACATGGGGGAAACTAGTATTGTCTGGAGAAAGTTCTTGAACAAAACACCGATTTTTGTTGTGCAGCAGCCAGCTAAAACATTTTGCTCTTCTCTCTCTCCCTTGACATTCTTGTGTCTCTCTGTCACAAAACAAAGCGGAAACCTAAAAGTATTTTTCATTTTTTCTTGGGTCGAGTTAGAACGTTTGACACCCGCATGTGAAACTGAGCGTGGAGAAACATGCTTTTAAACCATTTTGGTGTTTAGTCGAACACGCTCACTGACCCATGCCCAGTGTGACCACGTGAGTCTTGTGTAAGCTATGTTTTTCATCAGGCTGAACACTACATTGTGCAGTCAAACATATTTTTTCATTATCTGTTCTGCAACTTTCTGTAAAACATTGGGGGGGAAACCAAATCGGTTTCACCGACATGCACGTCAAAGGGCGTCATGAGGTATAAACGAAGCATCGGTTATAGCAAGCAGGTTACTAACCTCTCGGCAGCATCTCTCCTGTCCTCTGGCAGGGAGAAAACACAGCCCATGGCATGTAGCCCTGCAACTCAGCACAGCCACTATCGCCAATGGCAAGGAACCGCCGCACGCCACAAAAAGCAGGTTGTCGACACTTGACAACCACAAGACGGTCCACCAGAAAGACGCTGAAAAGCTCCACAAAGAGAGGTCTGCCTTTACCTCGGCGGCTCCAACATTATCTGAACTCAGTCTCTTCCTGTGCTGCTCCCGGAATCCTGTTACGTCTGTTTCTCATAGTCCTCAACAACAGCGTGAGCCCTGTCAGTGCCTGGACACAATGGTGGGAAACTGACTTTCCCATAAAATGTAGCAGAGCTGCAGACCCGCACTTTTGACTCCCGCCGACACACACTGAACCACTCTGGGGCTGAAAATGCCTCTCTCCCTCATCCCCGCCCCCTTTTCCTCTCCAGCCTGAAAGGTGTTAGGCACGAAAAAGTCTACAAGATCCATTCCGAGGATTTGGCTAGTCAACTAACCAAAGCCCCTCGACCACTGACGGGAGAAGGGGGGGCTGAATGGTAGTTGTTTTTTTTTGTTTCCTTCCTCCCAGCCCCCACCTCACTGGAGAAGAGAGGGGGGATGCCATTGCTATGGCAACTACATTTATCATAAAAGGATTCCATTTGTGACAAGGCCTTGCTCCAATGGCAGAGTGGTTCGGCTAACGCGCACACGCACAAAAGAAAAAAGGCAGGGAAGAGGGGAAACATTGGGGGAAAAGTAACTGGGGGGGAAAGAAAGGGTTGCTTGTCTTTCGCCTCAACTTTCCACCTTTGGAGAGGCCTCACAAAAGACGCTTGGCTCACCGCCTTCTCGTGAGTTCAGGGCCAAAAACAAAAGCACAGGAAATACATGGAAGACTACGCCCCCCTTCGAAACACTTAGGTAATCATCACTCTCTTAAATAGGGGGAGAGCAGGCTTTCATTTTATGCTTCCTTCCTGTAACCCTGCCTCTGCACATATAGCCTAAGAGACTTCCCCATGGTCATCCCTGTGGTAATCCTGCCAGGTCAAGATATTACAAACTCGACGGTTTCTTCAGTCGCTCAGCTTACCGTACCGTATTTTTCGGACTATAAGTCGCAGTTTTTTTCATAGTTTGGCCGGGGGTGCGACTTATACTCAGGAGAGACTTATGTGTGAAATTATTAACACATTACCGTAAAATATCAAATAATATTATTTAGCTCATTCACGTAAGAGACTAGACCAGGGGTCGGCAACCCGCGGCTCCGGAGCCGCATGCGGCCTCTTTGCCGACCTCCCCGATTTTCCCAGGAGACTTATGGATCTCAGTGCCTCTCCTAGATAACTCCCAGGGCAAATATAATCCTATTTTCACTCTAATTACTAAATTAAGGGTGTGCCCTTATTGCACTGCAGTAATTGTTCTCTATAGCATTTACAAACAGCGTGCCAGCCCGGCCACATGTTGTATGTAGCTTTTACTTGTACACGTAGGAGACAGCAAAGCATACTTAGTCATCAGCCACACAGCTTACACTGACGGTAGCCGTATAAAACAACTATAACACTGTTACGTTACAAATATGCGCCACACTGTGAACCCACACCAAAAAATAATGAAAAACACATTTCTGGAGAACATCCCACCGTAACACAACATAAACACAACACAACCAATACCCAGAATCCCATGCAGTCCTAACTCTTCCGGTCTAGATTATACACCCCCGCTACCACCAAACCCCCCCACACATAAGCCCCCCCCCCCTCCGTGCGTCGGTTGAGCGGAAGAGTTAGTGCTGCATGGGATTCTGGGTATTTGTTGTGTTGTGTTTATGTTGTGTTACAGTGCAGATGTTCTCCAGAAATGTGTTTGTCATTCTTTTTTGGTGTGGGTTCAAAGTGTGGCGCATATTTGTAACGTAACAGTGTTAAAGTTGTTTTATACGGCTACCGTCAGTGTAAGCTGTGTGGCTGCTGACCTAGTACGCCTTTCTGTCACTTACGTGAGCTAGCTGAAGCTGCATTCTACATGTGGTCGAGCAGGTACACTGTTTGGGCAGGCTGTAGAGGGCGCCAAAAGCAGTGCCATCACGCCCTGATATTCGGGAGTGTCCCGGAAATAATGAGAGGGTTGGCAAGTATGACGCTATCAAGCGCCATTCATTCAAAACTCGCGGGCCGCACTAACATCAAATTTCCATGTTAAAGTGCGTGCCGGTGCGTGTGTCTGAGACCCCTGGTTAACATAGCACAAAGCAATTTAAGCTTTGTATGCGGTGTTTTTCATTTTAAATTTAAATTTTTTTTTTGTGGCTCCCATTATTTTCTTTCATTTGTGAAACTTGCCAAAATGGCTCTTTGAGTGGTAAAGGTTGCCGACCCCTGGACTAGACGTATGAGATTTCATCGGATTTAGCGATTAGGAGTGACAGATTGTTTGGTAAACGTATAGCATGTTCTATATGTTATAGTTATTTGAATGACTCTTACCATAATATGTTACGTTGACATACCAGGCACGTTCTCAGTTGGTTATTTACTGTATGCGTCATATAACGTACACTTATTCAGCCTGTTGTTCACTATTCTTTATTTATTTTAAATTGCCTTTCAAATTGTATTATTGGTGTTGGGTTTTATCAAATAAATGTCCCCAAAAAATGCGACTTATACTCCAGTGCGACTTATATATGTTTTTTTCCTTCTTTATTATGCATTTTCGGCCGGTGCGACTTATACTCCGGAGCGACTTATACTCCGAAAAATACGGTAAGTTCCAGACTGCAAGGAGCAACTTTTTTCCTAGGCTTTGAACCCTGCGGCTCATAAAATGGTGCGGCTAATTTATGCATTTTTCTTCGCTGACGGCCACAATGCAAATAGTTTACAAAAATCAAGCAAAGACACTGAATGGGTGTGTTAATGTTTGTGCTATGGTGCCATCTTTTGGACCAGTTAGCTCACTGCAGGTGTTGCAGTGCTGCGTGGACAAGGGGTGTCAAACTAATTTCAGCTAAAGGGCCGCATGAAGGAAAATCTATTTCCCCGTGGGCCGGACTGGTAAAATCATGGCATAATAACTTAAAAATAAAGACAACTTCAGATTCTTTTCTTTGTCTTACTTTGGCCAAAAATAGAACAAGTATATTCTGAAAATGTACATACTACAAATAATCCTCTTGTCAAAACACTTGACATAAGTTGAAAACTCTGAGGAAAAAATTGGTGCAGTTTAAAAAACCCCAATGAAGAACACGACTTCATCTCAGTGTTTTTACAAAGCAATTCAACTTTAAGCACTTCCTGTTTAGCATAACTTTGGCAGTTTATTAAAAATGCTTGGAAAAGCAACCAATTGTTTCCACAAACCACCGCATTGATGAAATCTGCATACTGCCATAACACATTTATTTATCATCATTGAAATATTACAATTATAGTTAAACATGGTGTCAGTTATCAAACGACAGCGTAGCTTTGTGATGTGGCTTTAATGAACAGAGCCTGCCGAGACTTAAGACCTTGTTTTAATTCTTCCACCTTCTGTAGCCTTTGTTCCGTGTTCATATTCTTGTCTTTGTTTTTCTTAGACGTTCCATAGTGCCTTCTTAGATTATATTCTTTCAATACAGCCACACTTTCCAGAAAATACAGTATAACTTCTAAATGTAGTGCAATTTACCACTGGTTGCTAAAAACTACCAGGCAAGCTGCATATTAATAATTTTGTTTTTTTTTATGCCAGTGATCCCAAGTTTTACGGTTATTGAGAGAAACTATGACCATTTATCGGAGACCATTTTTAAGATTGCACAGTTGGACCGGATGTGACGTACAGCATTATTATTGTGAAGGCCGCAAGTGCATGAAATGAAGCTCCTGAAGGTGGTCGCGTGGGAACAAGACCCCTCTAGACGAGGCTGTTGGCAACTAAAAAGTGTCTCTCAAGTGTCTCCTTCGCTTGCACTACATGTTACAATGTCCTCGGTTACGATACTTCACTATGTGGAGGGCTTCAATACTCACTTATTTGTGACAAAGTGTCACTCTCCACTACAGCTCTGCATCCTACAGCTGAAATGCTGCTGCTGTTGTTGTCCAACACCTAATTCAGTGTCACTTAGAAAATGCTTGACTGTTGACACCATGGCTAGTTCTGATAAAATCGTTTTTTTCTCGCCTTCTCCTCTTCTGCGCTTTATTTTCATTGCAACTAATTCTCAAAACTCCGCTAATAAGTGTTTCCGAACGTCCTCCGCAATCATGTATTAGTCCATAGCGTTAGAAGAAAGGGGGAGCTGTCCAAACAATCATGATGGATTGAGCCTTTTGGTGTATTTTTAAGTACACAAATTCCATCCATCCATCCATCCATCCATTTTCTTCCGCTTATCCGAGGTCGGGTCACGGGGGCAGCAGCCTAACCAGGGAAGCCCAGACTTCCCTCTCCCCAGCCACTTTGTCCAGCTCCTCCAGGGGGATCCCGAGGCGTTCCCAGGCCAGCCGGGAGACATAGTCTTCCCAACGTGTTCTGGGTCTTCCCCGTGGCCTCCTACCGGTCGGACGTGCCCTAACACCTCCCTAGGGAGGCGTTCGGGTGGCATCCTGACCAGATGCCCGAACCACCTCATCTGGCTCCTCTCAAAGTGGAGGAGCAGCGGCTTTAGTTTGAGCTCCTCCCGGATGACAGAGCTTTTCACCCTATCTCTAAGGGAGAGACCCGCCACCCGGCGGAGGAAACTCATTTCGGCCGCTTGTACCCGTGATCTTGTTCTTTTGGTCATAACCCAAAGCTCATGAGCATAGGTGAGGATGGGAACGTAGATCGACCGGTAAATTGAGAGCTTTGCCTTCCGGCTCAGCTCCTTCTTCACCACAACGGATCGACACAGCGTCCGCATTACTAAAGACGCCGCACTGATCCGCCTGTCGATCTCACGATCCACTCTTCCCTCACTCGTGAACAAGACTACGAGGTACTTGAACTCCTCCCACAAATTCAGACAAAAATAAATATGTATTTGAAATATAATGCATCTTTATAAATCGTATTTATGTGACGTTTTGGGGCCCCGGGTAACTGCCTGTGTTTGCCTAATGCAGGGGTCGGCGAGCCGTAGCGCTGCCTTAGTGGCTCCCTGGAGATTTTTCAAAAATGTATGAATATGGAAAAAGTTGAGGGGAAAAAAAAAAATGTTGGTTTTAATATTGTTTCTGTAGGATGACAAACATGACACAAACATTCCTAATTGTTAGAAATCCCACTGTTTGTATTAAACATGCTTCACTGATGAGAGTATTTGGCGAGCGCTGACAAGCGGTAGAAAATGGATGGATAGATGTTTTGTCCTAATTTCGGCCGTCATTGAACTCACCACAGTTTGTTTACATGTACAATGTCTCTGACGCCGCCACAGAAAGACGTGTTTGTCCACCAAACCTTTTATGCTGTGCGTGAATGCACAAAGGTGAGCTTTGTTGATGTTATTGACTTGTTGGAGTGCCAATCAGGCATATTTGGTCAGTGCATGACTGCAAGCTAATCGATGTTAACGTGCTATTTAGGCTAACTGCATGTACATATTGCATAATTTTGCCTCGTTTGTAGGTATATTTGAGCACATTTAATTTCCTTTACTTAAGTCCTCTGTGTAATATTGGCTGCATTTCTGATAGTTGTTTGTGTGCCATGTTGTTCCAGACCACAGCAAATGTTACCCAGCTTGTAAAGATTGTAATAAATCCACAAAAAGAAGACAGCCCGCCATTTCCTTTAACTTGGACATAGACCTCTTTACCTTTGGCCATTCTAAACCAGTAACTTCCAGGAGTTATCTCACCCTCCGAGAAGCCTCTGTTTTACTAATGTTTTCTAATGTTGTAAAAATGTGTACAATAAATATTAAATGTCAACATTGGTGGGGTACTACACCCTGAACCTGTTCACCAGCCAATCACAGGGCACATAGACACCTGCTCACATTTATATATACACCTTTGAACAATTAGTGTCTTCAATCAACCTATCAAGCATGTTGTTGGAATGTGGCAGCAAAACCCATGCATGGACTGGGAGAACATGCAAACTCCACACAGAGATGCCCAAACGGAGATTCAAATTCTCGATCTTCTGACTGTGAGGCTAACCACTAGGCCACAGTGCGGCTGCCGTTAAGGAATCTGACACCAGATCGTGTTGAATCTTGTTTTTGTCCATTTATAAGTATGAGACCTACATTTGTGTACAAAACCCAAAACCAGTGAAGTTGGCATGTTGTGTAATTTGTAAATAAAAACAGAATACAATGATTTGCAAATCCTTTTCAATTAAAATTCAATTGAATAGACTGCAAAGACATGATATGTTATGTTTGAACTGAGAAACTTAATTTTTTTTTTGAAAATAATCATTAACTTAGAATTTAATGGCAGTAACACATTGCAAAAAAGTTGGCACAGGGGCATTTTTGCCACTGTGTTACATGGCCTTTCCTTTTAACAACACTCAGTAAACGTTTGGGAACTGAGGAGACAAATTTTTGAAGCTTTTCAGGTGGAATTCTTTCCCATTCTTGCTTGATGTACAGCTTAAGTTGCTCAGCAGTCCGGGGTCTCTGTTGTCATATTTTACGCTTTATAATGCGCCACACATTTTCAATGGGAGACAGGTCTGGACTACAGGCAGGCCAGTCTAGTACCCACACTCTTTTACTACGAAGCCACGCTGTTGTAACACGTGGCTTAGCATTGTCTTGCTGAAATAAGCAGGGGAGTCCATGAAAAATGCTTGGATAGTAACATATGTTGCTCCAAAACCTGTATGTACCTTTCAGCATTAATAGTGCCTTCACAGATGTGTAAGTTACCCATGCCTTGAGCACTAATACACCCTCATACCATCACAGATGCTGGCTTTTCAACTTTGCGCCAAGAACAATCCGGATGGTTCTTTACCTCTTTGTTCCGTAGGACACGACGTCCACAGTTTCCAAAAACAACTTGAAATGTGGACTCGTCAGACCACAGAACACTTTTTCACTTTGCATCAGTCCATCGTAGATTAGCTCGGGCCCAGCGAAGCCGGCGGCGTTTCTGGGTGTTGTTGATAAATGGCTTTCGCTTTGCACAGTAGAGTTTTAACTTGCACTTACAGATGTAGCGACCAACTGTAGTTACTGACAGTGGTTTTCTGAAGTGTTCCTGAGCCTATGTGGTGATATCGTTTACACACTGATGTCACTTTTTGATGGAGTACTGCCTGAGAGATCCAAGGTCACGGGAATTCAATGTTACGTGCAGTGATTTCTCCAGATTCTCTGAACCTTTTGATGATATCACAGACCGTAGATGGTGAAATCCCTAAATTCCTTGCAATAGCTCGTTGAGAAATGTTGTTCTTAAACTGTTTGACAATTTGCTCACGCATTTGTTGACATAGTGGTGACTCTCGCCCCATCCTTGTTTGTGAATGACTGAGCATTTCTTGCAAGCTGCTTTTATACCCAATCATGGCACCCACCTGTTCCCAATTAGCCTGTTCACCTGTGGGATTTTCCAAATAAGTGTTTGATGAGCCACTTGTGCCAGCTTTTTTTAAACATGTTGCAGGCATCAAATTCCAAATGAGCTAATATTGGCAAAAAAAACCCCAATGTTTTTCAGTTCAAACATTACATATCTTGTCTTTGCAGTCTATTCAATTGAATATAGGCTGAAAAGGATTTGCAAATCATTGCATTCAGTTTTTATTTAACATTTACACAACGTGCCAACTTCACTGGTTTTGGAGTTTGTACATTATCGTTTTGAGTAATTGTCTTGTAATGACTAAGGGCGACCCAGTACAAGTTTTTCATTTCCAATACAATACCGATTATAGAGCCTTACGTATTGGCAAATACAGATATTGATCCAAATCGATATTATCACGAAACATACATACTTTCATTATTTTGTAGGGTGAAATGTTATAAAAGGCTTCATCAAGTGAAATGAGTCAAACAGAACAATGGTAGATGACTAACCTATTTATTATCAACAATCTGAAATGGACTTATGCTGTCTTTGAAGGGGAACTGCACTGTTTGGGGGGAATTTTGCCGATCATTCACAGTTTCTATGTAAGACAAGAATAAATAGGTATTTTTTTATGCATCCTAGTTTGTAATATACGGGAAGTTTGAGGTCGCTAACGATGAAGCTAATGGTAGACATTGCTTCTATTGCATCCAAAACATCTAAAAATTGCCAACAACACTCCATTTACATGTTGCGACCTAAATAATGACCAATTGTTGGCGATATTATTGTAAATAACTACTTTCAGCAGCTCATTGACCACAGAGAGGTAACTAGCTACTGCAGCTATTGACATACTGAGCTGGTAAACTGCTGCATTGCCTCTGAGTTGGTGGAGTGGTTTTATGGCGACACCTAGTGGCCACTATCATTCATTAAGTTAAGCTCATGAACCAGTACGTTGAAAAATGCAGACACGTTTATTACTGGATACTTCCTAATACGCTTCTGCTTGGGAGACTTTATCTACTTTGTGTTCATCATGTCTTCTTTGAATATGAGTAAAACATTTAGACATATAGATGTTAACTGGCTGTCCAGCTTTGCACAAGTAAACCCACTGCAGGACTGCTTGTATTGGACATTTTAGACGCAAGCTAATATAATAGGATATATCAGATTGGGACACTCGTAATGAAAAACATGCTAATGCAATTATAATCAGTGAGTATCATTTTGCATCATCAATTTATCCGACAAGTTATAATCAAGCGACAGTAACTTTTGATATTTCTTTAAAAAAAAGTTTTTGTTTTTTTTAGTGAACACTCACATTGTTTCAAGCTTCTTGAATTCAGGAATGGATTCAGGCTTCTTGCGGGACATGAACCAATAGATGACAATGCAGACGATCAGGGAGAAGAGGAACAAGTCAAGGTTGCTGAAAAGGGGCTCGTCCTCATCAGTCATGGCCTGTGTGGGGGTGGTGGGGGTCTCAGCGTCCATGTCTGCCATCCTATTTTCAGGAAAGCAGAGAGAAAAACTTGTAATAAACAAACTAAATCTAACTGTTTAAATAAATCTGTATGAAACTAC